>NC_044990.1:33464638-33827800 GCF_008728515.1 Papio anubis
GCCTCAGTCCTCACATCTCTTTTTTTCATTGCCTATCCTCTTTTTCATGGTAATTTCACTCAACCTCAAGGCTTTAAATCCCCCATATGCTGATTTCTCTAGAATTTAAATATCAAGCTTAAACTAGAACTGACTATAAATAAGTAACAAAATAAGAGGCCAGGCAGTGGCTCATGTCTGTAATCCCAGCACTTTGGGAGGCCATGGTGTGTGGATTACTTGAGGTCAGGAGTTTGAGACCAGCCTGGCCAACATGGTGAAACCTCATCTCTACTTAAAAATATAAAAATTAGCCAGGCGTGGTAGTGTACACCTGTAATCCCAGCTACTCCGGAGGCTGAGACAGGAGAATAACTTGAACCTGGGAGGTGGAGATTGCAATGAGCTGGGATCATGCCATTGCACTCCATCCTTAGGGACAGAGCAAGACTCTGTCTCAAAAAAAAAAAAAAAAAAGTGTGTAACATGGGTTTTTGGGGTATAACATTTAAAAGCTTAGAATTATACTGAGACTAAAAATCGGGTTTCTAACTAATAAGATACATAAACAGAAGCCTGGCCATAAGTTTTTAAATTCCTTTACTTATTCATGAGGTTTGGTATTAAGGAAAGAAATTGAAGATAGTTCTGGGATTCCACAAGTATTACAGAATTTGCTTAATTAGGCAGAGACGGCTGGATTTGTTTCTTTCTACTTTACTATTGAAGAAACTTTAATGTTCTTCAATGTTCTAATGCAAACTATTATACAAACACATTTCCCAATCTTCTGAAAAGGCATGTAACTAAGACAGCCAATCACATTCAGTAAAACTGTTTTCTGCAAAGTAAATAATAAATGCTTCCTCCCTTCTTCCTCATTTTAGCTGTCTTGAACATGAATACAGTGCCTCTAGCATCAGAAGCTATATCTTAGCCCAGGAGGTGTCCTTGAGGATAGAGGTCACCATGACTCACCAAAAAGAGAGAAAGAAATTGTGTCTCTGGTGACCTGGATCCAAAATACCAGCTTTGAAATACTTTCCTGCCTGGTATGTTCATGTTCCTGTCTTTAAGCTTCCATTACTTTAACCAAACCTAATCCTAACTGGTACTTTTCTTTGTATCTGAAAGGAAAAGTGCATCAGGTAATATAACATAAAAATTGAATTTGGCTAAATAAAAGATTTGAGGCATTAGAAGTAGTGATGACTGATTTTGTAGGCTGAGAAACTTTACTAATCTGCAATATGTTTTACAGATTACTCTACTTTAGAAATCTTTCTTCATACTTATCAGTAAGAGTGATAATTGAGGCCAGGCACGGTGGCTCACGCTTGCAACCTCAGCACTTTGGGACTTTGGGAGGCCGAGGCAGGCAGATCACCTGAGGTCAGAAGTTCGAGACCAGCCTGGGCAAAATGGCGAAAACCCCATCTCTACTAAAAATACAAAACTTAGCTGGGCATGGTGGCACGTGCCTGTAATCCCAACTACTCAAGAGACTGAGGCAGAAAAATCATTGCTTGAACCCAGGAGGCGGAGGTTGCAGTGAGTCAAGATCTCACCATTGCACTCCATCCTGAGTGAAAAGAGCGAAAGTCTGTCTCAAAAAAAAAAAAAAAAAGAAAACAAAAAACAAAACAAAACAAAAAAATTGAATACATTGTAAAAATTTGGTCTATATTTGCAGTTCTTTATTAGTAAAGACCTGAGACAGATAGATCAGATTAAAGCCAGAAAATTTTAAAACAGAGGTGGATAAGTTAAGAGACCTCTACTCATTGAACAAAAACTTAGTCAACTGAATATTTTGTAATGTGGAATTCTGAAGGCGTCACCTCTTTCTTCTGTTCCTTAAGTTAAAAGTTTTATAACGGGTGGAGGTAAAATTACAGTCTTAGGCAATATGCATGACAATCGTAAAATACTCATAAGCTCTTTTGTCAGAGGTGTTTGAACCAGAGAGACTACATTTGGAGTAAGGGTTAGGAAAATGAGCCTGGAACTTACTAGGCTGCATTTTCAGAAAGTTAGGCATCCCTAGCCTCTAGATGTTTATGATTAAGGGAACAAATTAAAAATGTTTACTACAGAGACCCAGACTTGGGAGCGTCCAGATATCCTGATACTTGGAGAACCATGGCATTCCTAATTTGGCTTTAAAGATAATAATATCTATTCTTGCAAAATATAGTCATTAAGAAAATTAATCTTTTATCACAAACCCTTGTAGCAGAGCACATCTCCCCAAGATCTTTTTTTTTTAAATCCTATATATATACAAGTATTGTACCTAGGGTGTACACGTACCTCCTCTTACCTTCGGGAACGTCCTACTCTGTATATGGAGAAGCTGTGCTTTCATCACTTTACTGTCTTTTTTTTTTTTTTTTTTTTTTTTTTGAGATGGAGTCTCGCTCTGTGGCCCAGGCTGGAGTGCAGTGGCCGGATCTCAGCTCACTGCAAGCTCCGCCTCCCGGGTTCACACCATTCTCCTGCCTCAGCCTCCGGAGTAGCTGGGACTACAGGCACCCACCACCATGCCCAGCTAATTTTGTTTTTGTGTTTTTAGTAGAGACAGGGTTTCACCGTGTTAGCCAGGATGATCTCAATCTCCTGACCTCGTGACCCGCCCACCTCAGCCTCCCAAAGTGCTGGGATTACAGGCTTGAGCCACCGCGCCCGGCCCATCACTTTACTTTCTTAATAAATTTGCTTTTACTTTGCACTCAGACTTACCCTGAATTATTTCTTGTGCAAGAACCAAGAACCCTCTTTTGAGGTCTGGATTGGAACCCCTGTCCTGTGACACTTTGAGAAGGAAAGTAGATATGTTACCTCTTCATTCAAATCTATTATTTTAAATGGTTTTAAGATAGCTACAGTTAATTTGAGGGGTAGATCGATAAGTAAAATATACAGACAAGTAATAAAAAGCAGTAATGTGGCCGAGCGCGGTAGCTCATGCCTGTAATCCCAGCACTTTGGGAGGCTGAGGCAGGCAGATCAAGAGGTCAGGAGATTGAGACCATCCTGACTAACACGGTGAAACCCCGTCTCTACTGAAAATACAAAAAAAGTAGCCGAGCATGGTGGTGGGCACCTGTAGTCTCAGCTACTGGGAAGACTGAGGCAGGAGAATGGTGTGAACCCAGAGGCAGAGCTTGCAGTGAGCTGAGAGCATGCCTCTGCACTCCAGCCTGGGCAACAGAGCGAGACTCCGTCTCAAAACAAACAAACAAACAAACAAACAAAACCACAAAGTGGTAGTGTTCAAGCTCAAAGTCGGTGGGACTATAGATAAAATATGTTTTATACTTTTTCACAGTCAGGTTTTTTGAAGAAAATTTTGCTGAAACTTGGGACCTAGATTCTCTGGATGTTAATTTCTGACAGATAAGATAATGAGAACTTCAGAGAGATTCACTCCTTGAGAAGAATATTTCAAGAGTGGATAAAACTTGAGATCATGAGACACTAGAGTTACAAAGCTGGAGACGCTGGTCTTATATTTCCTCAGGAGAGAATTATTTAAATATCAACAGATTAAAGTAACAACTCAAGATCCTTCCCATAGTGTTTCCAATGAGACTCAGGGAGTGAGGACAACCGAATTTTTCTCCTGTACATGGAGTGTGACAGCTGTCTTTTATTGCCTCATTGTGTAAGAATTGAGTCACTTGGAAACAACACAGTTATCATTTGTAGTAAGTAAGTAATAATAGTTTTCTCTGGTCCAGAAACCTTATGTGTACATTCAGGATGATATCAATACATTAAGATATTAAAAACTTAAAAATCAATATCTTACAAAAGGGTTGACTATTAAATACGTCCATGGAACTTATGAAAAACAGACAAGAAACCTTTTGTATTGTTGATGGAATTATAATGCCAAATGAATGCTAACTTGGCATAAAACAGACCAAGACTGTTAAATGTTTAAAAAAGCACCAGAGCTCCCTCACTCCAATTAAGAAATTTGCTGCTAAAACTTTGACATGCCCAAGTAGTGTGTGCTCTCCAATGCCCATCTCAAATATGGGCACAGAGGATGGAAGACAAGCAAGTCCTTCCCAGTGATTGGAAGAGGTTGTGAAATGGGCCAAAAATTACCTTATTTCTCCTTCTAGTTCATGGAATCTTTAGTACTCCAACCCACAAACTGAATTTGTAGGGACTTATGAACTTTTCAATTTTCTGTTTCCACATGGGTGTTTTTACTGTGGTTATTCTTTTTGTTCTCCTCTATTGCATGCGGTACAGGTTAATTAGTATCACAAATAGCTGCACAAAGACACGGTGTATAGATCCTTACTCCATTCAGAGATTCAAGAATTTGTACTAGATGCAATAATTGTTTAATTTTTTTCTTTCAGTGAATAGAATCATTTGTTATTATATAAATCAGTGCACACTTATGAGTAGGTATGCAGTCAGAATAGTAAATTATGGACATACTGTTAATTATTAGTTTCTGTATATGTTATTGTTTCCTCTTTATTGAAAGAAAACTGATTGTGTTTGGACCAGAGCAAAGCATTATGTTTTCCAGCTTTCTTTAAAGATAAGGCTATGTATAAAATAAAGTGTATCTGTGTAATTAAATGCTAATCAATAAGATATCAACAGCATTGTTTTGTGGAGTTCTGTGAAGACTAATAGGAAGGAGTAAGCCCTTCTTTCTCCCTTCCTCATACATGAGATAAAGAAATGATACTGAGGGTGAAGATATTGTAGAAGATAAAGATCAAGGGCTTGAAAATATATTTTAATATCTTTCGTTAGTTCAAACTAGCTACAATGTTTGGAGAAACACAGTGTAAGATTGATTAAATAAGCGGCCAGAGGCAAGATCATACTAAAACTCTCTCTCTATATATAGGTATACATATGTGTGTGTGTGTATGTGTGTGTGTGTGTGTGTGTATTATAGGTCTAAATTAAGAAAACACCAACTTAGAAATATATAGTAGAAGAAAGAACATGAATCAAATTCTATTTTTTAAAAGATCAGTCCAGTCCAGTGACAATATAAATGTCAGCAGTGAGATCCTTGATAGGTTATGTGAAAACAAATAGAAATGATTTGAAGAAGAAATGGGGACTTAAAATCAGGGAGAACAGTTAAGGCAGAAAGTAATGAGCTCATAGGGTAAGACAATGCAAAAAAAAAAAAAAAGAGAAACTCAACAAAATCTGTTGACAAATTTGATGTTCTAGTTGAAGGATTTGAGAAAATAAAGAGTAATATCCATATTTGTAACTTGCATTTTTCTTCAATAAAAAGCATCAATGAGGATGATGAAATTTAGAGAGAAATACTACGTTTGATTTCGCATTCATGTTAGAGTTTTGTCTGGGCAAAAACCCAAACTGTTTTTCCTCTGTTCTCACATCAGCAACACAACAACAAAAATCAACACAGAACACTTCAGTAATGAAATGTTGGGGAGTGGGTTTCTCTCCATGAAGCAAGCAATCAGTTCTGCAGGAGACATCAACTGGGTGTCCCCCAATTCAATTCCAACACTGTATACCTGGAGATAGCATCAAATCTCACAGGTTGAGGGCTCAGTCCTCAAAACTGCCCTCCCTTTAGACACCAGTCATGAGTCCAGGACTTCAGAACTTCTAACCAATTGGTTTCAAATTGAGATTCCCACCCACTACCTCCTCTTTGGGTTCAATTAATTCTCTGCAGTAGCTCACAGAACTCCAGAAAAGAGTTACTTACTTTTACTAGTTTATTATATAAGATATAGCAAAGACACAGATGAAGAGGTGTATGGGGCAAAGTAGGGATGAAGGTGTGTGGACCTTCCATGTCCTCCCTGGGTACAGCACCTTTCAGGAAACTCTATGTGTTCACCTATCCAAAAGCTGTCCAAACCCTGTCCTCTTGGGTTTTTTTGGAGGCTTCATTAGTAGACATGATTGATTAAGTCATAAGCCATAGGTAATCAATTTGACCATCAGCTTGCCTCCCATTCCTGGAGGTGGGGGTGGGGCCGAACACTCCAACCCTGCAATCTTGCCTTTGTCTACAGGATAACCCATCCTGAAGCTCTTGGTCAACATTAGCATACAAAAAGACAGCACTTATATATTCCAAGGATTTTAAGACTTGTATGCCAAGAAGTGTTGATGAAAACCAAATATATATTTCACAGTATCTCAAATACAGACATTATGTTATTGTATAATCCTGGTGCTACAATCCAAAATCATGATATTGATGAAACCATAGGAGTGTAAGTTCAGTCAAGAGAAAGGACAAGAGAGACAGAAACCCAAGTTCAGGCAAGCCTTTATTAACCTGCTAGCTGCTCCATTACAGACAGAGGAGGCAGCCCTGAGCTTACAAAATGAGGGGTTTATGTGGGGGAGAGAGACCCTGGGGTCATTTGTTGGTTAACTTTGCCATATATCACTATGTGACGTTCATGGTAGCAGTTAGATGAAGGAACTTACAGGAGGGTGTAGGTAAAATTTGTTTACGTTTCCCACGACTTTCCCCTGTGTGGTCCAGGTGGTTTGTAATTGGGGTTTGTTTATTGCAGCAAGGCCTGATAGGTAAAGTTTGCTGGTTTCACTGCGGTGCCTAGATAAGGGCTTAGAAATTTTTAAAGTTTTGGGGGAAGGATGAGCAGCACAGAGAGGTTTCGGGGGACTGTTTGCAGTACCAATAAGCTTTTGGGGGCAGTTTGTCCCTAACATTCCAGCCTTTTAATAGGCAATAGAAGGGGATCGCCATTGTCTGCTTGTTGTCTGGCTGCTTCCTGCTGGGAAGGGGCGACAGTTGTAGGGGAAGGCTGTACGGTAGGGACTGCTGCTCTTGGAGCTGTTTGTATTCCTAGAGCAGCATCAAATCTTGTATTGTCCGGTGGGTAAAGGTTCTGATACAGTCCTGTAAAACCTGGGTGAGAAGGCAAGGGAGACAAGGTCCGAGTGCTAGAAAAAAGAGAATGGTTATGGCCGGGCCTAGGAGAGGCATTAGCCACGGAAACCAGGTACTAAAGGACCTGGCCATCAGGAGACGTCTTCCTTAATTTTTGTGCTTGGTCCTTTAGTCTTTCACAACATCTTGTACTAAGCCAGGTTGATTAAGATAAAACCAACAGTGTTCACGTACAAAAAAGTAGAGTCCTCCTTTTTCGGCTGTGAGTAAGTCTAGGCCTCTGTGGTTTTGAAGAACTACCACTGCTAAAGAATTTATTTGTGATTGGAGAGCTGTAATGGATTGGACTGAGGAAAACCAGAATGCAGGTGCCTGTGCAGCTAGAGGGGATGCAAATATAGGTTGAGGTATTGCATAGGAAAAGTATGCCTTGACTTGGTAGATAGAACTGGTTGTAAATGTTAAAAGGAAGTACTGAGAGGTGAAGTCAGCTGGACTTCCTGGGTCCAGTGGGGACTTGGAGAACATTTCTGTCTAGCTAGAGGATTGTAAATGCATCAATCAGCACTCTGTGTCTAGCTAAACGATTGTAAATGCACCAATCAGCATTCTGTAAAAATGCACCAATCAGAGCTCTGTTCCTAGCTAAAGGATTGTAAACACATCAGTCAGCACTCTGTAAAATGGATCAATCAGCACTCTGTAAAACGGACCAATCAGTTCTCTGTAAAATGGACCAATCAGCAGGACATGGTTGGGGACAAATAAGGGAAAAAAAGCTGGCCTCCCCCTTTCCCCAGCTCCCCACCAGCGCTCGCAGAGCAGCAACCGCAAGGCTCAGGTCCCCTTCGAGGTTGTGGAAGCTTTGTTCTTTCACTCTTCACAATAAATCTTGCTGCTGCTGCTGCTGCTGCTGCTGCTGCTGCTGACTCTTTGGGTCTGCACTACGCTTATGAGCTGTAACACTCATCACCAGGGTCTGGCGTGCTTCATTCCCAGTCAGCGAGACCACCGGGAACAAACAACTCCAGGTGCGCCCCCTTTAAGAGCTGTAACACTCATTGTGAAGGTCTGCGGCTTCACTCCTGAAGTCTGTGAGACCAGGAACCCACTGGAAGGAACAAACTCCAGACATATCTGAACATCTGAAGGAGCAAACTCCGGACACACCATCTTTAAGAACTGTAACACTCTTTGCAAGGGTCTGTGGCTTCATTATTGAAGTCAGCAAGACCAAGAACCCACTGGAAGGAACCAATTGCGGACACAGTACTATTTTGTTATTTTCATGCATCTATACTTTTAGGGTCGTGGCTAGGGCTGCTGCTGTAAGTGGTTGTAAAGGGGTGTTTGGTTTAGGCTGGGAGGCTTTGAGGTTCTTTTTTTCCCAGTGTAAGAGGAAGTGTTTTGTGTCCACTAAGATCTATGTGGGAGTGCTGTTGAATGTTGGGATGAGAAGACAGTTGTAGGTGGTGGGAGCAGGGATGATGTATGGAGACGGGAGCCAAGGGAAGAGGGATAAACAGGGAAAGTGTCAGCTGTTGCAGTGCTGTGAATATTTACTAAGGAGGTGGGAGGTGTCAAGGGCCGCGGGGGCGGCTAGAGAAGCCAAGTCTGTTTTTATTGTTGGCGGGTTTGAGAGTAGTATGTTTGGTGGAAGGTGTGAGTTGTAACGTATAGTTGCACAGTTTGGGATTTAGGTGGCTGAGGGGAGTGCCAGAGGGTGGGTGTCATTGGACGCACAGTGGAGCTGGATAGGATAAGGTTGTGTGGGTTGTTATGGCTCCTGATGTGGGTTTATCATGGCTGCGGTAGGAGGATAGGTTGCCTAAGTAGGGATGTAAGGTTGTAACAGCTGGCCCGAACTCGCTGCCTAACGGGGGGAGGGAGATTTCTGTTAATGCCTGTACGTCGAGTTTGAGTCGAGTTTGAGGATTTCAGGATGGTAGTTCACTTGGGTGGAAGTCCAGTTATAGGCTGAGGCAGGGATTGTATGGTATATTGTGGAGAGGAGGGATACGCAGAGCTAGCAGTCTTTTGCAAGGGAGGAATTGGAGTTTTTTAGTAAGGAATGTGTGAGATTGAGTGTTTTGTATAGTTGTTCAGGGGTTGTAGGTATTGGTTGAGCTGAAAGAAGGGTTGGGGTATTGACTATGAGGTTGGTTAGGAAGGCAGAGAGTGAGCAGAAAAGTAAATAGTTCGGTTTTACCTAGAGTGAAGCCATAGAGAGAGCCTTGGAAGAAACGGTCGATTATCCACTTGAAAAAGTCTTCTAGGGTGTTGTTCCATGGGCGGAACCAGGAAATATCTTGTGTGAGGGTGTGAAGGAAGAGAGTGAAGTGGCAGGATAGACTAAAGCAGGGCATCCAGGGGGGCTGTGGGAATGTTTGTTTTTTTTTTTTTGAGACGGAGTCTCGCTCTGTAGCCCAGGCTGGAGTGCAGTGGCCGGATCTCAGCTCACTGCAAGCTCCGCCTCCCGGGTTCACGCCATTCTCCGGCCTCAGCCTCCCGAGTAGCTGGGACTACAGGCGCCCGCCACCTCGCCCGGCTATTTTTTGTATTTCTTAGTAGAGACGGGGTTTCACCGTGTTAGCCAGGATGGTCTCGATCTCCTGACCTCGTGATCCGCCCATCTCGGCCTCCCAAAGTGCTGGGATTACAGGCTTGAGCCACCGCGCCCGGCGAGAATGTTTGTTTGTTAGTGATTGTGATTTCTGCTATAAGGATAACGATTAGGCATAAGGCTAAAGTGAGGGAGACTTTTTGTCTGATATTCTAATTGGAAGGAGTTACATTGTATAATTTCACTGTCAACAATAGAGTAAGTAGTATAATAGATGGGGAATGAAGGGCTCCTTGAGAGGAGGTAACAGAGCATATATGAAAGTTTGAAGTTACGTTTTTTAGTGAGGTGAATAGGTGAGGGGAGAAGAAATATGGGCGGCGGAGGAGACACAGGGGGGATGTGCACCACTATGGAAGGATTGGTGGAGAGATGTTAGGATTTTGTTGGTTTGGCCCTGGGGAAGGACTAGCTTCTGGTCCTTAACTATCTATTCCCCCTGGAGGAAGGCTCCTTGTAGTAATAAGGCCTTTTCAGTGGGGAAGTATTGAGGTTGGATTTCAGGGGTAATGAGGAGGAGAGAGGCAGGATGGGAATAAAGAGAGGCTTCTTTTGCTGCCTCATCGACCTTTCGGTTCCCTCTTGAGATTCTGTCTTTTCCTACTTGGTGTCACCGACAGTGTATAACTCAGGCTTCAGTTGGGAGGTGTGCAGCCTGAAGGAGTTGGTAAATAAGGGAACAGTTAGTGATGGGGGTTCCTTTGGCAGTAAGAAATCCCCTCTCAAGTCAGATGGCAGCACGGGAATGAAGAATGTGATATGCATATTTGGAGTCTGTATAAATGTTGACTTGTTTGCCTTTGGAAAGGGTTAAGGTTCTGGTGAGAATTATGATTTCTGACTTTTGAGAGGAGGTTCCTGGAGGTAGGGGCTTAGCTTTAATTGCTTGGTCAAGGGAAACAACTATATACCCAGCAATTCTGAGGGAGCCAGTGAGCCCAGAAGAGGAGCCATCTATAAATAACTGGTCATTGGGGTTGGTAAGAGGCTCAGAGGGAATATTTGGAAAGTGTGGCTGCAGGTGATCTAGGATGTCAGCGCAAGAATGAGTAGGAGGGGAAGAAGATACAGGGAGTAAGGATGCTGGGTTGAGGGAAGCGCCTTTGGAAAGACTGAATTTGGGATTTCCGATAAAGAGAGCATGCAGTAATTGAATTCGGGAAAGAGGAAGGGAGCCTAATGCTCAGGAGGAAAGGAGATCCTGTATATTATAAGGACCATAAATGGTGCTTTTGGCTGAATGTTAATTTTCTGCATTTTTAGAGTTAACGTGGCCGCTGCTGCTAGTGCTCTAAGAGAGGACTAGCCATAAATTGTCCATAAAATCCCTGGCCTCTGATCCTTCACGGAGACCGATTTGAGAGGGCACTCCAGTTCTTCTGTGTGGCCAGCCTTAAGAAACATGTATTATTATAAAACCAACTCTAAACAGATAATTTTCAACAATGTCAAATATTAGTGTCTCCAATTACACTATCTTGAACATGATGTTATTGTTTGATCTGGATCTAGTTAGTGTTTAATGGACGTGTGAGTGACAGTACTTAAAAGATGGACTAATGGAATAGGTAGGACTTCAATGTGATAACAATATGGAAAAGTAAACAGAATTTAAAAAATTAGAAATTGTGTCAGGCAGAGTTTAGTTTACCAAAGACATCTTCTGAGTTTTTCCATAGACATGAGTAATGTAACTTATTTCAACAGAGGTTTCATCTTGTTAATCTTAAGAAATTGATTTAGAACAAGCAAATGGGAACAAGGGGGAAATTGTATTTATTTTAAGTTGTTTTATGATGCTTACTGGGAAGGACAAGTTACATACGTGTGTGTGTGTGTGTGTGTATACATACACATTTTTTTGAGACAGAAGGTTTTTTTGTTTTTGTTTTTTTGTTTTTTTCTCTCTTTGAGACAGAGGTTCTTTCTTGTTGCCCCAGCTGGAGTGCAATGACATGGTCTCAGCTCTCTGCAACCTCTGCCTCTAGGGTTCAAGTGATTCTCCTGCCTCAGCATCCCAAGTAGCTGGGATTGCAGGTGCCTGCCACCACACCTGGCTAAATTTTTTTTTTTTTTTTTTTGTATTTTTAGGAGAGATGAGATTTCATCATATTGACCAGGCTGGTCTGGAACTCCTGGCATCAGGTGATCCACCTGCTTTGGCCTCCCAAAGTGTTGGGATTACAGGCATGAGCCACTGCACCCAGCCGTACATTATTTTAATAATAAAGCAACAAGTTTTATTTTCTGTTCCCAGTGTATTTTCTATATTGTAAGCAAAATTATACTCTTAAATTTGGATCTGATCTTGCTCTTATTCTACTTAATGGCATTCAATTGCTATCCAATTGCATGTAGGTTAATCTTTAAATTGTTACTGAGATTTATTAAGGCGTTTGGATTTCTTATTAATCTGGCTGCTGGCTACAGCTTCTCTATAGCTTCACTTCTCCATCCTATTTCCTTTCTATGATATATTCTAGCAGGATTAAACTTGCCTTCATTTCTAAACACACTACTGTACTTTTATTGATTCACTGCACAAAATACTTTGTTCTTATATTTAACATTCTTTTCCTCTCCTTTGCTAGCTTAACGTCTACACATACTTCACATATTTCAACATCAGTTTCAGTTTATTTACTTTAAAAAGACTTTTCTGACCTGTAAATGAACATAATATGTCACTCTTTTCATATTCTATTGTAATTGCCTATTTTTCACTACATTTTAAACACTCTACACTCATATGTTGCTTAACGATGGAGATGCCTTCTGGGAAATACATCGTTAGGCAATTTCATCACGGTGAGAACATTCATAGAGTGTACTTACGTGAACCTAGATGAGACCGCCTACTATAAACCTAGGCTATAAGGTATAACCTGTTGCTTCTAAGCTACATACCTGTACAATGTTGCAGTACTGAACACTAGGTAATTGTGACACAACAGTAAGTATTTGTGTATCTGAACATATCTAAATAAAGAAAAGGTATGGTAAAAATACAGTATAAACAAATTCGTACATCTGTATAGGGTACATACCATTAATGGAGCCTATGGGACAGGAAGTCGCTCTGGGTAAGTTACTGAGTGAGTGGCGACTGCTTGTGAAGGCCTAGGACGTTACTACGCACACCAACATAGAACATAGACCTTACAAACACTGCACACTTAGGCTACAATAAATGTATTACAAATTTTTTTTTCTTTAATAATAATTTAACCTTAGTTTATTGTTACATTTTTACTTTTTAAACTTCTTAATTCTTTCTAACTTTTTGACTCTTCTAAAAATACTTACCTTAAAACACAAACACATTATACCATTATACAAAAATATTTTCTTCATATTCTTTTTCTACAAGATTTTTCTCATTTGTAACTTTTTTTTTTAACTTTGTAAACTTTTTGTGTTAAAAACCAAGATCCAAACACATACCGTAACCTGGGCCTACACAGGATCAGGATGGATATCACTGCCTTCCACGTCCACATCTTATCTCACTGGAGGGCCTTCAGAGGCGGTAACAAGCATAGAGCTATCATATCCTATGATAGTAGCGCATTCTTCTGGAATACCTACTGAAGGACCTGCCTGAGGCTGTTTTACAGTTAAATCTTAAAAAATAAGTGGAAAGAATATACTTTAAAATATAAGTAAAAGTATAGTATAGTAAATACATAAACCAGTAACATAGTAGTTTGAATGGAAAAGAGAAAAAATATATATATACTCAAAAAGAAGGCCTAATAGTGGTTGAAGGGTTGACTAAAGACAAATGACAAGGGCATAGTCAAGAGCAAAACAATAGCAAGTGTAAGGTGTAGGGTGTTGAGGTCTGCGTGTTTCCTAAACAAAGGAATGAACACACAAGACAACACAGGAGAAGACAAACATGGCGGCCGCCCTGAGCAGCACGCTCCGCTTTATTTTATACACGCTTGTGGAATTTTACTACGTCACAAGACACGAGCTGTTTTTATGACACAAGTTGTTTTTATGTCATGAGTTGTTTTTCTGACCTTTCCCTAACTTTCTGATTTCTCAAGATGCTTAAACATTAACCAGTTCCCAGAGTCTGCTGTTTGTGGCTGACTCTTTTGTTCTTCCTGTTTGCAGGGAAGAAACGTCCTGCTTTGTTTGCCAGAGCAGGACTTATAGGGAACATCTCGTTTGCGAGCACGTAGTCCTCTACAGTAGGGATCACAAGTCAGAGCAAAGGAGTGTTGCCTCATGGGTGGTAAATCAAGCTACATTTATTGGCAAATGCATTATGGCAGGATTGTCCCCTGCAACTATAAAATAGATGAAAACAATGCAAAGCAGAACAGGTCACGACTTGGAGTGAAAGGCAAAGGATAGCAATACTAAGGTCTTATTTTGGAAGGATATTAACTTCCTGGATAGGAAGACTAAGGTCTTCCCCAGGACAATGGAATACTAAGTGTTTTGTTGCTGTCTTCGTTAATTTAAAGAGATCCTCATAACAAAAGAGTCAGAGAGCAATGACATTGGGGAATTTAATCTAAAAGTTATAATTTACACAAACATGTTTTACATGTTGGAGAAAAATATAGTCATTAAGTCCTCCTTCTTAGAGTCTACATATATTTTAACATTTCCAAACTCAGATTTTCAGCATGGAAATTAATCTTGGTTTTATGGATAAATAATAAATATGCACGCAAATTTAAATTTATATTTATAAACACACAGTCACAAATGTAAGTTCTTCACACATGTATGGCTGCAAATGAATGTGTATGTGCACATGTAAGGGTTGGTTAATAGCACTGGAAATTAGTGTCTTCTTATTTTTCTTACAGTATTGTCTCCAGTGGGATTCTTGTTTTGCTTGTTACCTCTTGTAGCTTGTACTAAGTGAGAAGAGAGAATCACTGATTAACATCTAAGTGTTGTCACTGCGGAACAAACTGTAAACACGAAGGATATTTTCAAGGTTTTAAAGGCACTTTTTCTATAGTTTATAAGGACCTGTATTATGTTCTTATGCATTTTACATCTTTCTTATAATAATAACTGAATATAGTGTGAATGAAAAGTTAATCGCATTTTTTACAATGGAAATTCACTTTTAGTATACCAAAACATAACACATCTTTACTTTTTAAAATGTTAATAAGATTTATTATCATTATTAGTAATAGTTTATTTAAAATATTATTATTTTAGGGTCTGGTGTGCCAAAGAATGCATAGAAATATTTACTAATATCTAAATCAAATTTAGATAGTAAATTTGCTTTTTATCACCCAACATTTCTTCTCCTAGGGAACCTAAGTGTGTCAGAGATTCAAAATTGGGATTCAGTCAACTCTCTGAAAACTCCCTATTATGCTAGCATAATGGAACAATAGCACTGAGTTGTTGAGCTTCATCTTAAATGGTACATCTATTATTACGCTAATGATTGCAAACCATATGGTGTAACCAATAGGGCTGTCTTTAAATACACTAATTACATCAACTGCAGGCAATAAAACAGGTGCTAAAACAATGTTCTCACACACTGTTTTTCATTTACAGCTCCATAGAAGACCTTTAGAGAGATTGGAATCCCAATCTATTTCCATAGACTCTCATTTGACATTTAAAGATCCTGCATAGCTATATCCAGTCAACTCCAATTTAAACAACAAATATGCTATTTGTTAGTAAACCTAGAAATAGATTGTTTAAGTGAGGATTAATGGATGAAAGAAGAGCAATTTAAAGCAAATAATGTCAGTGTTTATTGGGAGTTCTATAGTCAATTTTACCTATGATATGTTGTGCTATTCTGCATGTATAGATCATTTTATATGAGTAAACTTGAAGTCAGACAGATTGGGGTCAAATCCTGGTCTTGGCTTAGATTTTATTAGATATAACTATTTGAGAATGTTATTCAATATCTCTCTGACTCAGTTTCCTCACATATTTAATGGTTTAAGTCATCATAACAAACTCATAAGGCTGTTTTGAGGATTAAGTGAGGTGAGTCTTCTAACTTGTGTTAAACCCCTGCTTGGCATAAATACCAAATAAATGCTAGCTAATATCATAAAATAATTGCATTGTAGGCACAAATACACTAAAAATATGTATCCTTGTAAATATACACTAAAAAGAAATGTTTAAAAAAGATAATATGTTCTAGAATAAATTGTAGGTAATATCTTTAGATATTGATATCTAATACCTTACACAAATTTAAACAATGTGAAATATCCATAATATAGTTACATATTTTTTTCAGTAACAAAGCATTTAAAATGAAACTTGTGTAGTCCGATTGCAAGAAAAAAAGTGTATATAGAAGAATTAGCAAACAAATTGCCTATTTGCAAATTACTAACTGTTATGTTAGTGACCTAAAATAAAAATTGGTTCTCAAATTACTAGTCTTTAATGAGATAACAACTTTAATGAGAGAGTAAGTAGTAACCAGCATGTTGGGGAATAGGAAAGCACAGTTGGTCAAAAATCTCTATTAAAGGATGTTTCTGCTTTACTTAGGCTGAAATAACATGGTGGGGAGGAGGCTGTGGGGTTTCTGGCAAAAACATGCAATTTCGGAGTCCACCCAGTCTCTATCGCCCGTGGGTTTGCAGGCGTTCCTGCAGGTTTTGCTCCTGGACATGATGATCCCTCTTACCCCTGCTTCTCTCACAGAAAAGTCTCAGCATCCTTCCTTTCAGATTTGTCTGACATTGACCTCTTCTCTGTGAGAGATGAGGAGGTAATCGCCATGTCAAAAGAATATTTATGGAGAATTCATTTAGTCACAGCATTAAGTTACTATAATAAATCTCCAGAATCATACGAAGATGTTGGAACTTGCTGCCAGGGTTTTGAAACTTCCAGTTGGTCAGATGTCAGTTAACATGAAGTAGCAGGTTCAGTGAATTTAGAGTATGCCATGAAATCACTTTACGTGATGCAGCGGCAGGAGACTCTTCACTGCCTTGTAGCCATATTATCCATCAGTAGTTAATATTGTCAACACTGCCAATATCTTTCTCCCTTTCTTTCTTCCTCCCTGCCTTTCTCCTTCCCTACTTCCTTATTTTCTTTGTACCTTCCTGCCTTTGTTCCTTGTTTCCTTATTTCCTTTTAAATGTCTTTCCTCCTTCTCCCTGTTTATTCAACTATAATTCTTTTAGAAATGATACAGTTGGAAGAACATGGAACCCAGATAATAGTGCCTTAAACCATAGAATTTCTTAAGAAGGATTCTTGATGAAGGCAATCAGGGGCTTGTTCAGCAGCCGAATATCACCATTAAGAAGCTTTCCATTTTTCTCATCTACTATCCCTTTGTATATTGGTCTTTTGCCCTTGAATGTTTTGTGATTCATCATCATATGTGATATGGTTTGGCTGTGTCCTCACCCAAATCTCATCTTGACTTACAGCTCCCATTATTCCCATGTGTTGTGGGGAGGGACCTGATGGGAGATAATTGAGTCATGGGGATGGTTTCCCCCATACTATTCTCGTGGTAGTGAATAAATCTTATGAGATCTGAAGGATTTATAAGGGGAAACGCCTTTTGCTTGTCTCTTATTCCCTCTTGTCTGCCACCTTGTGGTGTTTCACCATGAAGGTCTTTCGCCTCCTGTCATGATTGTGAGGCCTCCCCAGCCATATGGAACTGTGAGTCCATTAAACCTCTTTTTCTTTATAAATTTCCCAGTCTCAGGTATGTCTTTATCAGCAACATGAAAACAGACTAATACAACATGACTTCCAAAGGTCCAAGAACCACATCACTTTTGGAGCAGGAGGAAGGGCAAAAAAATCAGCACTTCTTCCATTTAAAAGGAAGCAAATATTGTCCCAAGCCTCAACTTGGACTCCCTTTGGAGTCTCATTGGCCAGAACTTTGTCACACAGCAATCCCTAACCGTGTGGAAGTTTAGAAAAGGAACTGGCATTTTAACTTCTTGCTTACTGTGGAAAAACATGAGGGAAAAAAATGCTGTATACCCAGAAAACCTACAACTGCTACCTAATGGAAAAAAAAGTAAGAAGAATGCAAAAATAACTTTAAAATCTAGAAAGTTAATCTTTTAATGATAAAAGAACTTCTGGAATATTTTCTTCCACAGGAACAAATAAATACTTCTCAGTAAGGCTTTATGTGAGATGCCAGCTGATAGAAAAATATATAACATACACCCTAAAGATTAATATCAATTACTTTGGACCTTTCTAGGAATGTTGAGAACAAGCACTGTAATTTAGTGCTGTTCTTCAACAGTGATGACCGGCTGGACTCATCAGTGTAAATTCACAATATCCTCTGTGCTGGTTCAGGTTTTCTTCTGTCCACTTCTGGATATTATGTTTCATATTCTTCTGGAATTATTTCATGTGTAGTTATTGTTTTCCTATCAGCAATATTTGCTCCTTGTGAATGTTTTTATATTTTGTACTTAATATTTACTGTTTTGTTGACAGGATGCTATTAATCTCTGTCAGTAATTGAAGAAATGATTGATTTAATTACTGAACATATCTGACACGACATTATATATTTTAATTAAATTTATATATGAGCAATGGAGTTTAAAAAGAGTGTTTTTGTTATCCAAAGAAACACCTGAAATTATGACATTAAAAGACTCTAAGAAATAAACATGTTTTGTTTTTCACATATTAAAGTACCTGGTAGATGGCATGCGATAAACACTGTTGGACTTGCTACCAGAACAACAGCACACAATTGTGTATTTCCAGGTCTGCTAATCAAAGAAAGTGACTTCAAAGGCCACTGTCTCTTTCATGGCTTGTTCTTCATATAAAGGCCACATAAGTTGTACACCAGTTTGTGAAACTTCATATATATTTATAATCTTACTAATGTGATCTAATTAGGTTTGCTATGATTAAAATTAGAAAAAATTACTTAGACACAGTATATCTAGTGGTACATTGGTAAATCAGCCCTAATGGAAAGAGGGAAAGAGTTTTGATTTAAATTCCTTGCTAATTTTTGTGATATAAATACTGCAGACATGGTCAATTTCAAACTACGAATGATTTAACTATTGGCTTGCTCAATTCCTATTTGCCAAGTGGCTCTCAGGAGCCACTGTCAGCCACATCCAGTTCCAAGTCAACAAGTTTATTGACCCCTATGGCTACCAGACTCCCAATTTGTTGAGAAAACAGACTGATAAACCTACTCTTCTGTAAACATGTGCTACCTTTTAAGAATAAGGAAGAATGACTCAGAGGCCAGAACAGAGGCTGAAACCATGGGTGCAGAGGGTAGAGCTATTAGGCACAGAGGATTATTTCTATACTTGGAGTCCTAATGGAATGTACTGAATATTTAAAATTTGTTGGAATTGGTGATCCTTTTTTCCTTGATGGTCTGTTTTAGAATGGGAACATATATAACTATTATTCTATGCTTCCTTCATCATTGTATTTTGGAAACAACTAACTGTTTTCTAGGTTAACAAATCTACAAATGGAGAGAAATTTTAGTGCAGGGTGAATTTTACTTAGAGTCTTGCTTGTAATAATTTAGACAATTTAGATAATAATATTTGGGAGTTTAAAATTGATTATATTTAGGTAAGATTTTGAACTTTAGTTGATGCTGTAGTTGTTTGAGCTTATGAGAATGTTGAGATTGGGGTGAATTCATTTGGCATTTAGCATGGACATAAATTTTGAGAGTTCACAGGGGAGACTGTGGTAGGTGTATAATGGCTTCTCAAAAGATATCCATGCCCTAATTCTTGGAACTAGTAAGTGTTAATTTATGTGGTAAAACAGACTTTGCAGATGTGATTAATTTAAGGATCTTGAGATGGCATGACCATTTTATGTTATCTAGGTGAACCCTAAAGGAAATACAAAATATCCTTGAAAGAGAAATGTAGAGGAGGATTTGACACAGAAAGAAGAAAAGGCAATAGGACTACAGAGGCCAGAATTGAAGTGATGCAGCCAGAAGACAAGGAATACCAACACTCATCAGAAACTGGAATAAGCAAGGAACAGATTCTTCCTAGAGCCTCCAGAGGGAGCACATTATGATCAACATCTTGATTTTGGCTGAATTATACTGATTTGGACTTTGGACTTCAAAATTTAACAGAATAAATTTCTGTATTTTTAAGCTAGCCAGTTCATGGTAATTTATCCACAGCTGCCTTAAGAAGTAACAAAATGTCCAAATACAGCCTAAACAATATGGTGAGACCCCATCTCTACAAAATATACAAAAATTAGGTGGTGTTTTCCTGTAGTCCCAGTTACTTGGGAGGCTGAGGTGAGAGGATCAACTGAACCCAAGAGGTCGAAGCTGCAGTGAGCAAAAATCATGCCACCGTACTTCAGCCTGGGCAACAGAGTGAGACTCGGTCTCAAAAAGGAAAAAAAAAAAAAATTCCCAAGTGTACTTTATTCCATATTTGACATTTGAAAAAGTAATCAGTATAATTCATGGATAGTGTAAAAAAAATAATTTATTTTTTTGTGCCCTCCCATCCTCAGAGGGAAAGATAAGGTTACAGGTAAGTTTTACACAATGTCTTTCTATCAGATTAAGGAAGCTCCCTTATATTTCTAGAAACCATAAGTGAGTTTAGCAGGAACACTAGATCCAAAATCAACATAAAACAGTCGTGCTTATATTCTAGCAACAAGTAATTAGAAATTAAAATTTTAATACAATCTAAATAGTGTCAAAATATAAAATCACTTAACAGGAAGTGACAACATATGTACAAGACCTTTACACTCAAAACCAGGAAACATTGCTAAGATAAATTTAAAATGAACTAAATAATGGAGAGTTATACCATATTCATAAATTAGAAAACTGACTACTATAAAAATGCTAAGCCTTCCTAAATTGATGTAAACATTAAAGATAACACCAAGCAAACCCTCAGGAGGTTTTTTGTTGTTGTTGTTGTTGTTTTTGTCATTTTGTTTGTCTTTTTTGTTCTGTAGAAATTGATAAATTAATTGTAAAACTCAATGAAAATGTGACAGTCATAACATAGATTAAAGAAAAAAACTTTAAGAAAACATTTATGTAATTAATGACATAATTTATATATTATTTTAAAATAAGAGTAATAAAGACAAAATGGCATCTGTGTTAAATGGATAGATAATTAAAATAAAATGAAGAGTACAAAAGTGACCTACATATATAAAAACAACTAACTTTTCAATAAACAATTCTGATACAACTAGATATGCATATGCAAAATTAAGCTTAAATATATGCTTCACACTGTATAAAAATGGACACAAAATGGATCATAGACTTAAATGTAAAATGTAAAATTTAATTTTCTATAATATAGGAAAAAACCTTTGTGACTCGTCATATACAAAGATTGCTTAGATACTACAGCAAAAGGATGATGCTGAAAAAAATGAAGTGATAAAATGGACTTCTTCACCAAAGATGGTACAGTTGATCCTCGAACAATACAGGTTTGAACTGCACGGGACCACTTATCAGAGGATTCTTTTCAACAGGAATTAAATTAAGTGTTCCTGTGTCTCCTGCTTCCCTTTCTGTCTCCTCTACTTCTTTCTTCTCTGCCACCCCTGAGATAGCAAGACCAGCCCCTCTTCCTCCTCCTCTGCCTACTCAGTGTGAAGACAATGAGGATGAACACCTTTATCATGCTCCACTTCCACTTATTGAATAGCAAATATATTTAATCTTTCTTTGGTTTTCTTAAGAACATTATTTTCTCTATCTTACTTGATTGTATTAATAATAAAATAAGTATATTTATAGTATATATTCATGTAACATAAAAACGTGTATATTGACTGTTGATGCTATTGGTAAGGCTTCTGGTCAACAGTAGACTATTAATAGTTAAGTGTGATCAATCAAAAGTAATAAGTGGATTTTTGACCGTGCAGGGCTCAGTGCTGCAACCCTTGAATTGTTCTAGGTTCAACAATTCTAGGTTCAATCTATATACAGATGCAAAATAAGCACAGGTTATGAGTATACTAAAAAATCTACAACAAAATTCCAACACACAACTATTAGAATGGTTACAATTAAAAATACTACACAGGCTAACTACAGTGATGCAAGCCTGAAATCCCAGCATTTTGGGAGGCTGTTATGGGTGAATAGCTTGAGCTCAGGAATTTGAGATCAGCCTTGCAACATGGTGAAACCCTGTCTCTACAAAAAATATAAAAATTAGGTGGGTATGGTGCTCACCTGTCATCCCAGCTACTCAGAAGGGAGTCCTAGGTGGGAGGATCACTTGTGCCAGGGAGGCTGAGGCTACAGTAAGACAAGATTATGCTGGTGCACTCCAGCCTGTGCCACAGAGTGAGACCTTGTCTCAAAAAAAAAAAAAAAAAAAAAAAAAAAAGAAAAGAAAAAAGAAAACACTACAAAATGTGCTGGAAAATGAAGGATTCAGGACTCTCATAAACTGCCAAGAGGAATTTAAAATGACACAATCACTTGAACAGCAGTTTGGCAAATGCTTAAAAGGTTTACAAGCAATGACTCCATAATCCAATCATTCCATAGTCCACATATCCATACAAAGATTTGTGCATTAAGGTTTATGACAACTTTCTTTGTAAAACCTCAAACTGGTAATAAATACAATGTCTACCAACAGATACACTTATGAACAGACTGTTACATCTGTACAATGGGATACTACTCTGCAATAAAAAAGAATATACATACACGCTACAGTATGGATGAATCTAAATAAATAATGCTGAGGGAAATAAGCTAAACAAACAAAAGATTTGATATATTATTCCATTTCTATAAAATTATACAAAATGCCAAATAATCTATAGTGACAAAAAGTAGATAAGTGGGTTCCTTAAGATGGGTTAAGAAGAATTCTAAGGAGAACGGGAAAGAATTACAAAGGAGGTAAGAACAAATTTTGTGAATTACACCTCAATAAAATTTCTTTTCAGAGTAGTCTCATTGGCAGTGCCAAAAAATCCAAGTCAAATTAGAATTGTACAAGAATCAAAAAGAGATTTATCTCAAGGCAGAAGAATGTGAAGAGTTAAGCAAATAGAAATGGAGATTATGTGAACTCAGTTATGAAGCTAGAGATGAACAGTACTTCAAAAGAAGATCTTTAACCAAACTATATCCTTAAGAAATCAGTTTTTTTTTTTTTTGTGTGTGTGTGTGTGTGTATGTGTGTGTGTGTATATATATGTTTTTCAGAATATGATTTTTGTGAGTTTTGTTTTGTTTCTTTGTTTCACTAGTTATATGCCATAATTAAAGAACCTGGCTAGCTTCAGCTTGTCCCATTGCTATTCAGTCACAGTTTCACACCTACCATTTTAATCAGGCTCTTTTGAGACACTGGTTGGAGCTGAGTCAGAATAGTTATGCCAAAGTGGTATATAAATGTTAACATAAGCCCTTGATCTTCTTAAGATCTCTCACTGGAAGAAGGGGGTTGATTTTCTCCTTCTAACACAATCTTGTAGAACTCATTTTTATTTAAATCTTTCTTTAGTATTTAAGTCTTTGTTATCTAAATACAAATAAAATGTGAAAAGGATTGACCATAAGTAATCATCCAGAATAATATGATCATGCTTCCAGCTAGGACACAATTATGAGTCTCTCTATCAATCTCCAAAACATATGGGCATTTCTTAGGATGTTTTTCATTTAATTGTGAAAGACTAATTATCCCCATTGTCTTTTGTTATCTAGGCAAACGTTCCACTGAAACTTGTTACAGTTTTTACTGCATATATAGATAATATAGTCTTTTTAAACACATTACAACTACTAGGTTTCACACTATGGTTCAGTATTGCATTTGATAGAAATTACATGTTATTTCAGGTAATGATAAATATGTATACTACACTTACTACAATAAGTAATTTAGCAACTATGACACATTGGAAAGATATTGTGGAGACCCAAGAATATTAGTAATTGAAAATTAAATTTGCTATTGAAAAATGGGCAAAATTTTACATTAATTAACAAAGAATTAATTTAAATTATATTTTTGTTATTATATACCAATATGAATACATAATTAATGAGAAACAATAGCTGTGGTCATCGATATGGTAAAACCATTAGAATGGAGTGACTTTATTGAAAACAAAACGTGTTTTTTTGTTTCTCTTGCAAAAAAGCAAAAATGCAAAAAAGGGCAAAAGTCTTAACTAAACTATAATAACAAAGCTCATAGAAAAGATAAGTTTTTGCTCAATGTCATTGTAATTGTTAGAGTATGTTGTTGTTGTTGTTGTTGTTGTTATTATTATTGTGAGACCATTTAACATGAGAACTACTCTCCTAAAAAATTTTTAAGGGCACATTACTGCATGTATAACTATAGGCACTATGTTGTACATGTGGTCTCTAGAACTTACCTATCTTGTATGGCTGGAACTTTAAACTTTATACTCATTGAACAACAACTCGTTTTCTTTTCCCTCAGTCCCTGACAACTGCCATTCTAATTTTTCCTTCTGTGAGTTCCCACTATGTTAGAGGCCTCATATAAGCAAAATCATGCAATAGTTGTATTTGTCCTTTCATGCAGCTTATTTCACTCAGCATAATGTTCTCAAATTTCATTCATGTTGTCACATATTGTAGGATTTCATTTTTTTAAGGCTGAATAATGTTTCATTGTATGTATATATCACATTTTAAAAAATCCACTTCCCTTTCGGGGGATATTTAGGTTGTTTTCTCATCTTGATTATTGTAAATAATGCTTCAATAAACATGCGAGTGCTAATATCTCTTCGAGATCCTAATTTCAAATCGTTTGAGGTAAACATTCAGAAATGTACTTGCCAGATAATAGGATAGTCATATTTTTAGTTTTTTGAAGAACCTTCATATTGTTTTCCATAGTGACTGCACCATCTTTCATTCCCAACACAATGAACAAGTGTTTTAAGTTCTCTACAGGCATGCCAATACTTATTTTTTGTATTTTTGATGATAGCCATTCTAACAGGTGTGTAGTGATATCTCATTATAATTTTGATTTGCATTTCCATGAAGCAGTTGCTGTTGAGTATCCTTTTATATAGCTGTTGAGTTTTTGTATTTTTAGTGGAGAAATGTCTACTCAAGCACTTAGCCCATTCATAAAATTAGGTTCTCAGTACTTTTGGTATTGAGTTATAGGAGTCCTTTAAATAATTTTGAACTTCAACGCCTCATCAGGTATATGGCTTGCAAATATTTTCCACCATTTAGTAGGGTGTCCTTCTACTCTAGTGATGGTTTACTTTGCTGAGCAGAAGCTTTTAAATTTGATTTAGTTTCACTTGTTGTGTATTTGTTTTTGTTGGTTGTGGTTTTGGGGTCATATTTATGAAATCATTGCAAAGGTCAATATAGTGAAAATTTTCTATGTTGTCTCATAAAAGTTTTACAATTTCAGGTCTAACGTTTAAGTCTTTAATCTGTTTTTGGTTGATTTTTGTATATTTTGTAATGTAAACATCTGATTGCGTTTTTTTTTTTTTTTTTTTTTTTTTTTGTTTTTTTTGCATATGTGTGGATATCCAGTTTTCTCAGCTTCATTTTAAATAACAGACTATACTTTTCCCATTGTGTATTCTTGGCACCCTTGTCAAAGATCAGTGGCTGTATATGCATGGATTTATTTATGGGCTCTCTGTTCTGTTTCATTGGTCTATATGTATGTATGCCAGCATCATACTATTAGTTACTGTGTCTTTTTAATATATTTTGACATCAGAAAGTGCGATGCCTTCAGCTTTATTCTTTATCAAAAGTATTTGGCTATTTGAGATCTTTTGTGGTTTTATATAAGTTTTAGAATTTTCTGTTTCCATAAAAATGACATTGAAATTTTGATAGGGATTGCATTGAATCTGTAGATTGCTTTGGGTAGTATGGACATTTTCACAATATCACATTTCCTAGTACATGAACATGGAATGCTTTCCCATTTTTTAAAATGTCTTCTTTCATTTCTTTCACCTATTTTATAGTTTTAAATGTATCAGGCTTTCACTTTCTTTGTTTATTCTGTTTTTTTATTTCGATGCTATTGTAAAGGGATTATTTTCCTAATTTCCTTTTCAGATAGACACTTGTATATAGAAACAACACTAATTTTGGGATGTTGATTTTGTATCCTAAAACCCTACCAAGATTATTCATTAGTTCTAACGGATTTTTGGTAGTCTTTAGGATTTTCTGCATATTGAACCTGTAAACAGGAATAATCTTTAAGTGACAAGAGCATCCTTTTATTGATCTTGATCTTAGTAGAAACATGTTCAGTTTTTTAACACTGAACATGATGTTAGCTCTTGGCTTGTCATATATGGCCTAATATTCAGTAATTTACTTTTATTACTAGTTTATTGAGAGTTGTTATCATAAAATGGTGTTGAATTTTATCGAATGGTTTTTCTGGATCTATTCGGGTAATTGTGTGATTTTAGTCTTCATTCTGCTAATGTGATATAACAAATTAATTAATTTTCATGTGTTGACTCAACCTTACATCCTATGGATAAATCCCATGTGGTCATGGTGTATAATCCTTTTAATGTGCTGCTGAATTTGATTTGTTAGTGTTTTATGAGGATATATGGATTTATGTTCATCTGTGATATTGGCCTAAAGATTTCTTATAGTGTTTTTGCTTAGCTTTTGTATCAGTGTAATGCTGTCCTCATTAAATGGTTTTAGTTTTGTTTTCTCCTCTTTGAATTTCAGAAGAGTTTGAGAAAACAATGGCATTAATTATTCTTTAAATGTTTGATAGAATTTGATAGTTAAGCTGTCTGGTCCTGAACTTTTCTCTGTTACAAGGTTTTTGATTACTGATTTAACTTGGTTTGTTCATATTTTCTGTATTTTAATGACTCAGTTTCGGTGGGTTGTATGTTCTAGGAAGTTTTCCATTTTTTCTAGGTTATTGAATTTGAGTATAATCATTCATCTCTATTTGTTATTATCCTTTACAATACTGTGACAACGGTCATATTATCCCCTCTTTAATTTCTGAATTTACTTTTTGAGATTTATCATCTATTTTTAGTCTAGTTAAAGGTTTGCCAATTTTGTTTATGTTTTTGAAACACCAAATCTTAGTTTTGCTGGTTTTTTTTTTTTTTGGTATTGCTTTCTCCAATTTCCATTTATTCTCCAATTTATTCATTTCTGCTTTATTCTTTATTATTTTCTTCTTTATGATAAATTGAGGTTTGTTTTTCCTTTTCTAGTTCCTTGAGATATAAAGTTAAGTTGTTTGAGATCTTTCTTCTTTTTTAATGTAGGTGTTTATTGCTGTAAGCTTCCCTCTTAGTGATACTCTTGTTGCACCCCATAAGTTAAGAATGATGTGTTTGCATTTTTGTTTCAAGTTTTTTTCTAATTTCTCTTTAGATTTTTCCTTTGACCTGTTGGTTGTTCAAAAGTGTTGCTTTTTATATTTGCAAATTTTTCAGTTTCCTTCTTTTATTAATTTCCAGTTTCATTTTATTGTGACCAGAAAAAGATACTTCTTAAGATTTACATTTCCCTAAGTTTGTTAGGACTTGTTTTGTAATGTAACATGTGATCTATCCCAAGAATTTTTTTTTTTTTTTTTTTTTTTTTTTTTTTTAGACAGAGTCTCCCTTTGTTGCCAGGGTGTGATGGCTGTAATACCCGAGCAGGGCAGGGAAGTGCTGGGTAGAGAAGGGCGGGGTCTCTGGCAAGGGCTCTACCCTGGGCTTCTGCCCACGGACCTAAGCGAAAAACATATACTAATGTTTTCAAGCCCAAATGTTGCATTTTCCAAGACCACTCTGGCCCGCCACGCCCCCCATCCTGTGTCCATATAAACCTGAGACCTTAGCGGGCACAGACACAAGCGGCTGAACATGCAGAGGAGCGGAGGAACAGAGCTGCAGAGAGTGGCAGAGAGCAGCAGGGCCACATGGTAGAGAAGGAGAGAAGAGGTCTCTGAACCTCAGCTGAGAACAGCCGGACTCCAGGGGAAGATAACTTCCGCTCCATCCCTGCCTTCCAGCACCCCATCCATCTTGCTGAGAGCAACCTCTACCACTCAATAAAGCCTTGCATCCATCCTACAAGCCCACATATAATCCTATTTTCCTGGCACCCTGGGCAAGACCTCGGGATACAGAAAGGTGTCACACTGGCCCTCAGCCCTTGCGATAAGACGGAAGGTCTATTGAGCTGATTAACACAAGCCATTTGCAGACAGCAAAGCGGAAAGCGCACATTGTAACACATGCCCACTAGGGCTTCAGGAGTCACAGACACTCACCCCTAGATGCTGCCCTGGGGCCGGAGCCCAAATGTGCTCCCTATGGCCTCTGTGCCTGTGGTCTGTATGCTCCCCCTAGTGCCTTCAGCAGCAGGGCCACCAAAGGAGCAAGCCACACCCCTGTCGCACTTCCTATGAGGGGGAGAAGGGAACTTTCCTTTTTCAGCTGTAGGGCAGTGGCACCATCTCGGCTCACTGCAGCCTACACCTCCCAGGTTAAGGGATTCTCGTGCCTCAGCCTCCGGAGTAGCTGGAATTAAAGGAGCGGCCACCAACCCGCTAATTTTTGTATTTTTTTTAGAGACAGGGTTCCGCCATTTTAGCCAGGCTGGTCTCCAACTCCTGACCTCAAGTGATCCTCCGACCTCGGCCCCCCAAAATGCTGGGATTACAGGTGTGAACCACCATGCCCAGCCCTGAATAATGTTCTTTTTGCACTAGAGAAACGTGCATTCTGCTGTTGTTGGGTAGAACGTTCTGTATAAGTCTGTTAGGTCCATTTGGTCTGTAGTGTAGTTAAAAGCTGCATTTCTTTGTTGACTTTCTTCCTAGTTGTTCTATTCTTATTGAAAATGGGTAGTGAAGTCACTTAGTATTATTGTATTGTTGTCCATTTCCTCCCTTCAGTACTGTCACTGTTTGCTTTATGTTTAGGTGCTTTGATATTGGTTGCATATATGTTTGCAACTGTTATATCTTTCTCACGGAGTGACCCTTTTATTATATAATGTCTCCTAATTTTTTTTTTTATTTAAACTGTATTTTGTCTGATATATGTATAGCTACCGCTATTCTCTCTTGGTTACTGTTAGCAAGAATTATCTGTTCTCACCTCATCGCTTTCAGCCTGTGTGATTTCCAAAGTAAATCTGTTACAGAGAGGAGAAAGTTGGATATTACTCTTTTCCTTCCATTAAGCTACTCTATGTCTTTTGATTGAAGAAGTTTAATTCATCTATGTTGAAGGTAATTATTTAAGGGGAAGGATTTATTATTGCTTTTTTGTTTTGTTTGTCTCGTAATTCTTTTGTTCCTCTTGTCCTCTCTTGCTGTCTTCCCTTGGGATTGCTTTTTGTTTACATATTTTTGTATCCCTTTCACCTTGTCTTTTGTGTAACACTTACACAGGTATTTTCATTGAGGTTACCATGTGGCTATTTTAAACTGAAATAGCTTAACTTAATCATATACAAACACTAAACACTTTAACTTCTTCCTCCCGATACACAATTTATGTTATCCATGTGACAATTTACAGCTATTTATATTGCTTATCTGTTAACATATTTTCATTCATACTTAGTTTTAATAACTTTTCCTTTTAACTTTTATAGTAGAATTAAGAAATAATATATACTTCATTGTGACAGTAATGGAGTATTCTGTATGTCAACATATTTACCTTTACCAACAAATTTTATATGTTTTTATGCTCTTCTTTTGCTGATTAGCATCTTTTCAAGATGAGAATTCCCCTTTAACATTTCTTTTAATGAAGGTCTAGTAGTGATGAACTTGCTCAATTTTGGGTGATAGGGGTTGGAAAAGTCTGTTTTCTTTAATTTTTGAAGGACATTTTTTACTAGTTATAGAATTCCTTATTGACAATTTTTTTTTTCTTTCAGCAATTTGACCCTACAGCATTCGAATCCCTTCTGAACTGCAAAGTTTCTGCAGAAAAATTTTGTGATGATATTAACAAAGTTCCCTTATACATCACAAGTCACTTCTCTCTTGCTGCTTTAAAAATTCTCTCTTTGTTTATGACAATTTGATTATAATGTGTCTTGGTGTATGAATCCAGGGTGTGAATTTCCTTGGGTTTATTTTACTTGGAATCCTTTAGGATTTTTACCCCAGAATATCCATCTCCTACACAGATTTACCAAGTTTTCTGCTGTTATTTCTCTGAGTAAGCTTTCTGGTGCTTGTCTCTCTTCTCCTGCTCGTATTTCCATACGCGTATATTGGTCTGCTTGAGAGTATCCCATAAGTCTTTTAAGCTATTTTTATTCTTTTTCATTCTTCTCTGTTTTTGTTCTTCTGACTGTATAATATCATATGAGCTATCTTTAAGTTCACTTAGTCTTTTATTTCTGCATGCTGTAGTTTGCTGTTAACTCCTCTATTGAATTTTTTTAGTTGAGTATTGCATTCTTTAGCTCTAAGATTTCTGTTAATTTCTTTTTACATTTTCTATTTCTTTGAAAGAATTCTTACTTTATTTGTGCATTGTTTTCCTGAGCTAGTTGAGCATTTTTATGGTGGTTATTTTGAATTATTTGTCAGATAATTAATATACCTCCATTTCATAAGAATCAATTTCTGGAGATTTCTCTTGTCCCTTTGGATCTTATTTCCCTCATCCTTCATGTTTTCCTCTTTGTGTTGGTACCTACATTAAACAACAACAACAACAACAACAAACAACTGCCACCTCTCCCAGTATTTTTGTATTGGCCTACTATAGGACAAGACCTTCACCAATCTTCCTGACCTCTCAAATCTTTGTGGTAGTTTGAACCATTGTCTTTATTGTTAGCAGCCCTCAAGCATCTAGAATACGCCAGAGCCTATTAGCATGGCAAGACAGGTGGGGCAGAAGTTAATTCCTTAGGGAGCTACCAGAAAAGTTGGAACACTGTATGGGTTGACTCTTTTCCTCTCCAGAGAGAAACTGGTAACTGGAGTTATTTGCTCACTAGTTCTGTGTTTAGTCAAGGGGTAGAGCTATACTGAGTGCCTACTCACTATTTCAAGACAACATTTTGTTCTCCATAGCCATCAGCAGATACCATACGCTAGATACTGTCAGCTCTCTGGGACCAGCAAGATTGAAGACAGTCTCTCAGGTAACATGCTGAAAATTTGGGATACCAAATGTGCATTCTAACTCCTTTGCTTCTCAAGGAGAAGCTGGGAGCAGGGCTTCCATCTTGATCATATGGGTTTGTGCTGGGTGTGGGTATTATGGCAAGAGGTATCTCCACTGCTTCTACCAGTTGTGAAGTGGCTGGTTTCTCACTTGCCTAGGGTACAGGAGTCTCTAAGCTTGTTGCTAAATTTCTCATAAAAATAATTGATGAATGTACTGCTGCTGAGTCAGTGTGTCTGTCAGGGAAGAAGAGTTCAAAGCTTCCTAGCCTGACATCTTGCTGAAATCACTTCTAGAGTATATATTTTCGATCATATCTGAACATCTGGTAAAAACAAATATCTGTAAAACATTATTGTTACTTCATTTTTTCCAAGAGAGTATATATTTATTATCTAACAATCATAACTTAGTCAAAAACATAACTTGTAAAATTGTTTTTGTCTACACTGTTTACATTAAGTGCTTCCATATTTACTAATAATATATAATTAGTTATCTGCTCTTTCTTATTTTTTCTCCCGCCTAAATAATAGATGCAGATTAAATGATCCATTTAAAATAGCAACAACTAAAAAGAAAAATTGATAAATTTTATGAATAGAATAATTTTTTTTACAAAAGCACAGATGACAGTGACTAATATATATATGGAAAAAAAGACTTTAGTAATTAAAGAAATGTAATCAAGCTCATTGAAATTTTCAACATTTAATAGTCACAAAATGATATTCAAATAAGTAGAAAAGCAGATAAATGAATTATCTCAACATTGCTAACAAGAGTATAATTTTGCTCTGTTATTTATAAAATTACTTTGGGAATAAGTACAATTCTCTTTTATAATACAAACTATATTTTTAAAAAAGTTATAGCCAGGCACGGTGGCTCACACCTGTAATCTTAGCACTTTGGAAGGCCAAGGTGGGCAGATCACGTGAGGTCAGGAGTTCAAGACCAGCCTGACCAATATGGTGAAACCACATCTGTACTAAAAACAAAAATTAGCCAGGCATGGTGGTGGGCACCTGTAGTCCCAACTACTTGGGAGGCTGAGACAGGAGAATTGCTTGAACCCAGGAGGCAGAGGTTGCAGTCAGCCAAGATCGTGCCACTGCACTCCAGCCTGGGCAACACAGTGAGACTCCGTATCAAAAAAAAATTAGGAAAAACTCTGATGCAAAAGAGCAAATGAGTAAAAATGGTTATGAATGAGAAAGTTTAGGACTTTTTAGTTTCTAACCATTTTCTCCCAAGTAAAACCTTTACTTTTATAATAAAATATGGCAAACTCAGTTATTTTTCTTCCATGAATTTCAATAATAAATGTAGTTTTATACTTTGCATGTATTGCTATAAGTCTAAGCATCACTGAGCAAATCCAGAGTTTAATAATATTATGCTTTTTATCCAAATCTGTTTTTTCCTATTACAACTGGCATTAATATTGGAAGGGCAGGTAATATCTATTCTTAACATTTTAATAGCCTTGATTCCACATGATTACAATATACAATATCTGTTGTTCAGGCAATAGTTTTTAAAGGCAGTAGTTACTGATGGTTACTAAATCTAAGCCATATTTGTGCCATTAAAAATTGTGCAAGATGCATAGTACATTAATCAATTTTATGTTCACTTTATTGTGATAATTTGTTGTAGAAGAGAAAGCCTGTTTTAAATTTTTAATGTTGTTAATATATTTGGATTCCATGGCTTCATTTCTAAGTATTTATTTTAAAAACATAGTCAAATATATGCACAGAAAGTTTATTATAGTTTTTAATTAGTATATTTAAAATATTTTTATGAGCAAATTTTTCTTATGTTGACATGGGGAAAATATAAATAAATAAATCTTTAAGAGGATACCGGTTGAAGTTATGTGTTATGCAATAATATATACTACCGTAGAGTCAATAAATTTCATTTTATATGAGAATATTTTTGACATAATAAATGTTTGCAACATATTAAAAAATAAAAATTGTTTCAAAATACAGAAATAATTCACACATCACTTCTCAGGCATTTGGCCAAAATCGAGCACAGTGATAATATACTTTTATAACACAAATTTATTTGCATATTTGTTGCTTTTTATATCAAAAGATATTTAGAGACAGATATATAAAAAGCGTGAGATAATATATATCAAAATGCCAAGAAAACAGTAATTTTAAATTAACTAATAATTATGGAAAATATTATTTTCTTGTATTTTCCTGACTTTTTCAAATGTTTTACATTACACATATATTATTTTAACTATTAAAAATATATAGATAGAGGCTAGGTGTGGTGGCTCACGCCTGTAACCCCAGCACTTTGGGACACCAAGGCGGGTGGATCAGCTGAGGTCAGGAGTTTGAGACCAGCTTAGCTAAACTGCTGAAACCCCGTCTCTACTATAAATACAAAAATTAGCTGGGCGTGGTGGTGCACACCTGTAATCCTAGCTAGTCGGAAGGCTGAGACAGGAGAATTGCTTGAACCCAGGAGGGGGATGTTGCAGTGAGTGGAGATTGTGCCACTACACTCCAGCCTAGGCAACAGAGTGAGACTCTCTCAAAAAAAAAAAAAAAGAAAGAAAGAAAGAAAAAAGAAACATATAGATAGATAGTGCATACACTTTTAACAATTAAAAAATATTTTTATATGTAAATATATATTTTTATATATAATTTGGCAATATACCCCATCAAAAAAGTTAAAAAACAAACACTCCATCAGGATTAAGCCATTATATAATTTTAGTTTAAATCTTCTAATTCATTTCTTTCCTTATTGCTTGTTATTTGTGTTGAAATTTTAACATTTTGGTTTTTCTTTTTTGTTGACAACCTAAGCTTTCCTCACATTAATGAAGATCTTTCATCAATAAGGTTTTCTAGCTTCAGAGATTCTATGTAGGTTTCTACCTTTCCTGATTTTCTTTCCACTCTTCGAAAAATAATTCACACTCATTCTTCAGGTTGCTATTTAAATATCTGCTCCTCAGCGTAACTTATGATAGATCTTCAAAATAAATCAGAACCCTGCATTATAGTTTCCTTAAATTTCTTATATAACATTCATAATATTTAATGATTATGTCTATTCATGCAGTCATTTTATTTTTATATGGCTACTACTAGACACTTCATTTTATATTTTAATTTATTAGCTCATTCAATCTTTCAACAGCAACAACAAAAAGAGCTTCTGCTAAGTTCTAGGCAGCATTGAAGGAACCTACCTTTCAGTGCATAAAGCTGATAGTGTTCCTAACCTCATGGAGAGTACATGCCAAGATGGAAAATAAAATAATATATTTATACAACTGTAGTTAGTAGTATGTTCCCTAAGGAAAAATGAAGCAGGGTAAGAAGATGAAGACTGATTAGGAAGACAGGGTTCTTTTATTTTTAGAGATTGAGGAAAGATTGCAGTGAGACTAATGAGGTCAAAGCAAAAATCAGAATGAAATGGAGTATGCTATGCAATGATATGTAGGAAAAGAGATCCAAGCTGAGGGTACTGCACTTGCAATTGATGGGAGAACGTAGTTGGAAAACTGTAAGAACTAGAAGCATATCAGTGTCACAAGACCAGAGTAAGTCACTAAGGGTGATGTAAGATGAGGTCAGAGAGAGAGAAAAAGGCAAGATCATGTAAGGTTTATGTTGGACATGGTTAGGAATTTGGATTTTAGTTTGAATGTGATGGGAAGTCTTTGGAAGATTTTGCAGATGGAAATGAAATAATCTCCATTTTACTTATTAGAAGATTATTCTAGCCTAGCATGGTAATTCATGCCTGTAATCCCAGAAACTTGGAAGGTAAAGGCAGGAGGATTGCTTGAGGCCAGGAGTTCCAGACCAGCCTGGACAGCATAGCAAAACCCCAGCTCTACAAAAGATAAAAAGAGAAATTAGCTGTGTATGGCATACCCCTGTCGTTCTAGCTATTCAGAGGCTGAGGCAGGAGGATTGCTTGCGCCCAAGAGTCCAAGGCTATAGTAAGCAATGATCACTCACCACTTCATTGAACCTGGGAAACAGAACAAGATCCTGTGTCTTAAAAAAATAATTTTAAAAAGATTATTCAAACTTCTATACAGAAAACAAACATTTGGAGAGTAATAGTAGAAACAGAGGCTATTTTAGTTGCCTAAGTAAGAGTTTTTTCTGCACCAATACAGCCCATCTCCCACCATACATAAATGTCCTCAAGATTCAACTCTGTATCTGCTGAATACATAAATACTAGAGAAAAATGAATTAGTATACATACAATCTATGACTAGTTTTTATTTTTATAATTTTCAAGAACTTATCAGGCCAGCAGTCTAACAGAGGACTACACAATTGTGCCAAAGCTCAGCAATTGACTGTTTTTATTCTTAATGTCACCTAGTATAGAAATGTATTGGAAATAGCATAAAGCCATTCACAGTTTTTATGACCTTTACGTGCCCTGTGACTCAATGTACAGGAATCATTACTAGGCTAAACTCTAAGAACTCAATATAGATCTTGAAAATCTTACAAACCTAAAATCTTCCAGGATAGTCAGAACACAGATGAAGAATCTCAAAATGAATCAGGTAGTAATTCCCAAAATGCAAATCAGTGATCCCATTCCCACTTTTCCCCATGGCTTTATACTTTTCTTCTACCTCAGTAGCTTGTCCTCATTTTGTTTGTTTGCCTCACTTTTCTTATTTGACATGGTAAAACATATAAACATTTTTTATATAATAATGATATAGTTTTTCTGGCTCCATCTACAAATAACTCATTGACAATTTAGTCTGCTCTATAATGATGGATAGTCAAAGAGTTAATAGACAATGACACCACTTTGAAATGTGTTCTCTAACATTTAATTGACAAAATTAAAACTGCTTTGGAGAAAATTAGCTCCTTTACTTATATATGACTTTGTTTTTCAAACAATTCCTTTACATGATTATCAATGTTAAAAGGTGGATTTTATTTGGACTGGGAAGCTGTGCACACAATGCATGGATATTTCAAAACCATAATATTTTCAAATATTTTGAATTTCCACAATTTAATGCCTTAGGAAAAGAACAAAGGGCTAAACTATGAGAATTCAGTAACAGTAATGATGTCCTATGGGTCCTTCATAACTCTTATTTTGATAGTTTTTCAACCTAATGATTTTGTAGCCAGGCTCCGTGGAAGAGACTATTGGACCTTAATTTATTCTATTCTTTTTTGGGCAGACGATAGTAGCAAATTTGGGGAGATATTTATTTAAACTGTAATTCTTATTTGGCCCAGGTTATGAAGAGGTGGAAAGATTTTCCACTTAAATAATGTCGCTTTAGAATACTTGACCTCCAAACGAAAATGTTAATCCTCCAGCTCAGCTGACTTTTAAACCATGCATCTCAATTTAAGAATAGATGTGCTGTTTGTAATTCAGTTCCTTTTGGGAGTGACCACCTCAAATTTGCTGCCACTAGTAACATGCAATCAAAAAATAAATAAAATATACAGAGGACTCCTGAAAGGTCCATATACCAATGTTTTGTGGTTGAATATTTTTCAGTGAACAAAGTCAGAATATCAGCATATTTCTATGACTGCTTATTTCTATTTATTTTATTAATGCTTTTATATAGCAAGCCCACACTGGAGACACTATAAAAATACAGTGAAGTTCCTATTTATTGTAGAAACATTTTTAATAAAGTCTTATGATAAAATCTCATTCTGAACTCAGATTTAGAATGAAATGTCCTTCTAATCAGTGTCTAGGTTTTTATCTCATATATGGTGTGACTCATTACTGCTTTTATACTTCTTTTGTCTTAGGACATAGGAAACATTGAGGCAACCGTGTCTTGCCATTTGTCAGGTCCACAGATAAGACCACCCAGCATTCACTTCTAGCACTTAGCTTACCCTTAGATTCATTCTGTTTTGCTACTGAGGCATTATCAAGGTATTTTTGGCAACTATCAATAACCTCTGGGAGTCAGAGGTGAGTAAGGCCTTAGGAAAAATTATCCAGCTGTAGAGTAAAGATTTACGCTCCCTTTCCATAGAGCAGTTACTGTATATGTCCTGTCCTCTTGAATCTGCTGGGCTATGTGAGCACATTTGGGCCAGTGACTTATAAGCTGAAGTATGCAACTTTTAAGCCCAAACCCGAATAATTCCCCAACCCTCTTTCTTCTTCTTAGCACCAATTGTATATTGAAACTCTGGGTGACTTTGACAGTGACACATTGAAGATGGCAGGTTTTCCACCATATTGGCCCCTTCAATAACAGCATTGAACATAGCATTTCTCTTCACCCTCCCTACTGCCACCAACTGGAATTTACTTGAGCAAATATACACCGCTGAAGTTTTAGGGCATATGTTTCTTCATCAGTTACAGGTACCTTAACTAAAACCGAAATTTGCCTCTTAAATAAGCATACAATCCTCATTAGCCAAATAAGATGAAATTAAGGGTAAGCTAAGTGCTTGAAGTAAATGTTTAGCGGTCTTATCTGTGTGCCTGATAAATGGCAAAGCATTGTTGCCTCAATGCTTTCTGTGTCAAAAAACAAAAGGAATATAAATAGTAATGAGTCACGCTGAATGTAGGATAAAAACATACACATGACTTAGAAGTATATCTCTTTCTAAATTTGAGTTCAGAATGAGATTTTATTCCTATTCCCAAACACTGTCTCATGTTATCAACTGGAAAATATTTTGTGAAACTGAGTGAGGTAACTTGAGGAGCAGACCATATGTGAGCTAAGTCTATAGATCTATTAGATTAGATTGAAAAACAGAAAGTTAATAATGTTTGTTCATTGTTATTGGTAGCATTTAGCAATTCAATTTTTCAAATGTTTGAAAAAGGAATTCACTTGAGAGAGATCAGATGGTTTTTCAAGCCAAACTAAATTAAAAAAAAAAAAAAAGAAAAGAAAAATTTAGTCTTCCAAAATGGGAAATTACCATATTAAGTAATTCTAATCCCCAACAGGTAAGTAATAAACCAAATACTGGTAAGGATGTGGAGCAAGAGGAACTGTTATTCATTGCTGGTGAGAAAGAAAAATGGTATAGCCTCTCTGAAAGACAAGATGGAAGCTCCTTACAAAACTAGATGTGCTCATACATATGATCCAGCAATTTCACTCCATAGTATTTACTCAAAGGAGTTGAAAACTTATGTTCACACAACAACTTGTACATAGATGTTTATACCATATTTATTCATAATTGTCAAAACCTGGAAGCAGCCAAGATGTCCATTACTAGGTGAATAGATAAACTATGGCACATAAAGAGAACGAATATTTTTCAACCATAAAAAAAATGAGCTATGGATTTCTGAGAAGACATGGAGAAAACTTAAATGCCTAGTACTCAGTGAAAGAAGTCAATCTGAAAAGGCTATATACTGTAATATTCCAAACATATGTCATTCTGGAAAAGTCAAAACTTTTTAGATAGGAAAATAATCAGTAATTGCCAGAATTCAGGTCAGGAGAGGGAAAAATAGGCAGAGTAGAGAGGATTTTTACATCAGTAAACATAGTCTTATATAATACTGTAATAAGAAATAAATGTCAGTATACATTTGTCCAAACCCTTAATATATACAACACTGGCAGTGAACCCTAATGAAAACTGTTGTTTTGGAGTAAAAATGATGTGGCAATGTAGGTTCTATCAATTGGGACAATATGGGACTCTGTTAGGGATACTGATAATGAAGGAAGCTATGTATGTTTGGGTGCAGCGGGTATATGGGAAATCTCTGTAACTTCTCAATTTTACTGTGAATCTGAAACTTTTCTAAAAAATGAAGTCTATTACAACACACATGTGCATTCACACACACACACACACACACAGAGAGAGAGAGACAGAGAGAGAGAGAAAGTTATAAGTATTAAATGTCTGATCTACAAGGTTCAGTAAGTCTTATGGCAAAAATTTAAAATGTGGTTTTCCCACCTATTATTTCAGAAAATCACAAAATAACCACCAGTAATATATCAATAACTGAGATATTGTGGTAGGGAAACAATGGAATGAATGGTTTTGAGAATTATACCTCAGAAAGAACTTTCTATGTTATGCTGGCTCATGAATTTAATAGAAAGAAAATTGATAAAAATCCTACTAAATTTTTGAAGAAATTATACTACAAAATATATATTATAAAAGCATTTGATTAATAATTTTTGAAAGAAATTCTGGCCACCTGTACTTGCACAAATGGAAGGAGAACTAGAGGAATTTCAGAATTGTTTGCTCTTGAGAACAGAAAGGGAAATAGACATTGGAAGAAGAGACTACAAAGACAGGTGGTCAGAGGGGTATCTTGGAGCCGAGACATGTATCTTTCTACCAGAGATTTTGCCTGCCTTTATTGTATGTAGTGTTGTCCAGCATGGAATATTTTCTGTTCTTGATTCTATGTGGGTTCAAATGTCTGTACTCTAATTAATAGAAAATAGACTAAACTGATCTATTCTAAGTCTAGCTGCTGAAAGGCTTCTGCACAATGTGTCACTCCTCTCCTCTTCTTTGATGTTGGTATCATGATAGAAACTCCATTGCCCTTGGTTACAAATAAAGTTCTGTTGTGTTTACACACTGGAATTTGAAGGTTTATTTATTATAGCAGTTATCATTACCTTCTATGACCTTGAAACCATAACCTTATTACCAGATGATATGTTACGATAAAGGTCAATTTTAGACCAAATTCTCCCAAGGGTACAATGTTTATTAGCAAGAAAGTAGTACAGAAGCCACCATATCACTTGTTCCCATAACATGTTGCTCAGCATTTTGACAAATACCTTGGATAAAAGTTTGACTAGAGGCCAACAAAACAATTTTCTCGTTGACGAATCAGCCAGTACTCTAGTTAAATCTGCAGAGATCTGTGTGAGGTGGGGCAGCACAGAAATGAACAATGCATCAGAGAGAGAGAGAGAACTGGCTGCTTCTGCTTAATTCTTATAGATCAATTATATGTACAAGGCTGTCTATAAAGTGCTTCTATCCAAACATGAATCTATGAATCTTGAACAACACTAATTTCACCAGTGATTTGTGGTGTCATAGATGTCATCGCTTATGTTAATTTTAGTGCAAAACAGAATTTAGTCAATATACATTGCAATTCTGAGGGTGAATATTTCTGATTACAGTAACTATAATGCTAACAATATATACTAATTGTGGATTCATAAACAGTATATGTCAAATTCTAATTATTCTGTAGGATCTATGGTTTTGTGATTAAGATACTTTAATGTTCTTTAAACATCAGAAAGAGTGAAGATTGAATTTAACCTACATAAATAAATAATTTATGTTGAAATGCTTTAAGGAGATATTTCATTCAGTTATATACATAGACAAGTGTATGAAGTCATAAGTATACAACACGAAGTGTACACCCCAAACTAATCAGCACACAGAATAAGATAAAGAACATTTTCTGTATCCCGGAAGTTCCTCTCATGCACACTCCGGCCCCTACTGCCTCATATGAGGATAATGACTATTCTAATTTCTAACCTTTTGTACTAGCTTTGCAGGCACTTGTTTTTTTTTTAATCACTGTGTACATTTTTATGTCTAGTTTTCTTTGCCCAACATTATGTTTCTAGGATTCATCCATGCAGTTTGTGGCGTTATATGTTGGTCCATTCTCATTGCTGAATAATATTCTATTTTATAAAAATGTGTTGATATTTTTATCTGCTCTAATATTGATGGACATTTAAGTTTTTCCCGTTTTATAATATTACAAATCATGCCATTAAGAATGTTCTAGTACCTGTCTTTATTACTGTTGGCTATATAACTAAAGGTAGAAGTGCTAGATAATAAAGCATGAATATATTTAACTTTAGTAAATATAATCAATAGTTTCCAAATTGGTTATACCAGTTCATACTCCTACTACCGGTATCTGAAAAAAAAAAAAAATTGCCTCATATTATCAATAAAAAAAAATTGGCACTGTCTAAATTTCTCATGAATTATATTACGGTTCCATATTTTGTTTCAATTAGCATTTCCATGATGACTAAAAGGTTGAACACTTGTCAGCTATTTTATGACTAGCATTATTATTAAAAACTTATAAACAAATCTATCAAGTTTCAATCAGCTTTGACCACACAAGGTAAAATTTTCATAAACCTTTCCATACTCTTTATTTCTCCTACTTTCTATGTTCACTAGTTTTATCTGTCCCTCCCTTTTTATTTTTTTCAAGACCTTTAAACTAGATAACATTACTTTTCCTTTAACAAAAAAAAAACAAACCACATTTTATGCCTTCCTTTTATTTTGTACCAAAAACACAACATATTTTCTGTACACACTTCAAATACAGAAATGTTTCTCTTATATTTAGAAGTTTTAACTATATGTATTACTTACAATGTTAACTCTTAGTAACCCTAATTTTCAGTGCAAAACACAGGAAGGAAGCAATTTTAAGTGTTATGTATTAGATGCATAGCCTAGGACGAAGGCCAGAGCTTTGAAGGCAATGCCTGGAAAATCTGACCTGTTCCAGCATGGCCAAGAGGCACAGCTGGGCCAGGGAGGATGGGGCTAAGGCAGTGCAGACGCACGTATGTCCTCAGGCCTTACCATGGCCACTTGACTAGAATCTGAAGGCTCAAAACCAGAGATATAAGCTCATAGACAAATCAAGTGAGTATCACCAATTCACAGAAGCAAGTTTTATAACCTTAAAACATTTAGCAAAGATAGTATAAATTTGTCTAACTAATAGACCCAAGAAAAATTTCTTAAATTCTGAGAATATTTTTATTTTATTTCACCAACAATTTTAACACTCTTTTTATTTACCAAATATTGATCACTAAACTCACATGAACTTGTAAAACATTTAGGCTTACTTACTTGTGAGTGATTATTTGTAAGACAATTTCATACTATGTAGACAATATACAAATACAGATATGTAGACATGCATACATAAAAATAGAGACAGATACAAATATCTTATAGCTTTGATTTTAAAATTTTAGCTGTAAAATAAGGAAAATTCACTAGCTTAAAAGGACATTTGTATTAAATTGTGCCTCTGTAATAAAAATAAGAAGTTTATCTGTCCTATATGACTGAAACACTTACTGAGCGTTGGAGAAAATAGTGTAGCAAATTTACATCTCAAAGGGAAGGGAAAATTTAAACTTTTTCAAGAAGGAGTTTAGGTTTGTTAGAGGAAGACTAAGAATAATTGCCAAGGTAATACAAAATCATCAGAATTCACCACAAGTTTGTATAAGGAGATCAGTTTTATTTGGATAGGTAGCTTCTCATTTTGGCTCTGTTTTCCAATTAGACCACTGAGTTCAGGATGAACCCATCAACAAATAGGACCAATAAAATACTTGCAGTTTTCATGGCCTAACATTTAAATATATAAAAAGTAGATACAGTTGGAAGAAAGAACATTTAGATTTTCAAAAATCAAGATTCCAACTTTCTTTTTTTTCTCTTTTTGAGACAGAGTTCACTCTGTTGCCCAGGCTGGAGTGCAGTGGTGCGATCTTGGCTCACTGCAACCTCCGCCTCCTGGGTTCAAGCGATTCTCCTGCTTCAGTCTCCCGAGTAACTGGGATTATAGGCACCCGCCACCATGCATGGCTAATTTTTTGTATCTTTAGTAGAGACAGGGTTTCACCGTCTTGGCCAGGCAGGTTTTGAACTCCTGACCTCATGATCTACCCACCTCAGCCTCCCATAGTGCTGGGATTACAGGCGTGAGCCATGGCATCCAGCCGATTCCAACTTTTACACTGAATCCCAGGTGCCCAAAAGGAGGTAAATGCCATGGGGCTGGCTATGCAATGCTTCCACCGTGCACCTAACCACCTGGGCATTTTCCTGAGGATGGTGGATGATACAATGCCAACCAGCCCATTCTGTGATCAGTCCTTCCCTCATGGGAGTCTTATCACTTGTTAGCAGGTGTTCCCATAGCCTCCACATATTTAAGCCACACCTTTCTTATCTCCGAGCCCAAAGATACAAGTAGTCCCCTTTTAGTCACAACCATTCACTGCACTGGCAGTCACCTCAGAAACTATATAACCTTCTCTAGTGACTTGCCAGCTGTTACACACCCAAGGATCCAGTTCTCTCACAGTATTATGTAATCTCTGGTACTCTCCAAAGCCAGAGAGATCACATAGTTTAATGTGAAAGAGAGCAAAGCTTTAGAACTGACAGAAAACTGCCCATGTCTCTTCAGACTCCACAAGTAATCCAAAATATCCCAAAAATAGTGTGTTCAGTGCCTTTTTCTGTGTTCCTCAAGGGGTCTCAGTGGTTCCGGATGACTCTTCTGGATGTCTTTACATGATACTGAAGATGGCAAAGAGGAAGGAGGAGCAGAAGTAAATGGGAGTACAAATCTTAGAGGAGCCATTTTCAGAAGACTATAGGTTTTCCAAATGGGTCAAGGAAGTGTTGCATTTTTTTCTTCAGCAAAATTATACCAACAAGAAAGAAAAGGAACAGAGGGACCAAACACATAAAAGTGTCACAGTTGACTGAAAAAAAATTTCCCAAAATCAGGATCCAAAAGAGAGAAAAAAATAAAGAAAGCATTTTTTTTTTCAAAAAAAAAAAAGATTATAAACTGACATTATCAGCTTTTAGTTAAGCTGACTTCTGGCCATAGAGCTATTAAAAAAATCTTTTCAAATCTCTTATCAGATTTCAATCAGGACAAACAGCCAATATTGCTGCCTTTTAAACTGTTTCTTTCTTTTAAATCAAAGGTACCTTTCTAAGTGACTTACCAAAACCAATAAGCCTTTAACCAAGGTTATGAGTTAACCAAGGACACACTTTGGAGATGTCCTTGGTTGGAGGCAGTAGGATGGCTTGAGCATGGAGGGTCAAGGCCGCAGTGAGTCAAGATCGTGGTACTGCACTTCAGCCTGGGCAACAGAGTGACACCCTGTCTCTAAAACCAACCAACAGACAAACAAAGAAAAGCACAGAGATGCAGAGCAGTGCTGGCAAGATTTATAACGACCCCAAAACAGCTTAAAGAAAAGAATGTTTCCATAGTCTCTAGAATCTCAGCTTCTTAGCCTACCATCTACAAAGGCCCCAAATTCCCATATGGCCCAAATATGAAAGAAGTCAAAAGCTGGCCATGAAAGAGAAAAATTATCAATAACTAATGGGTACTCGAGGAATTCAAGAGTCACACAAATAATTTCCGATGGTGTACTTATTCCAGGAGGGACCCAATTCCATATGCCTCCTCATTGAAAGCCAGGAGGTAACTTTTCATGTTTAGAATAAGTTTTTACCTTAGCAAGAGGTATTATCCGTATAGGGAATAGAAGAGGCAGTTCCAGTGATCCTCTCAGTCAAAAAACTCACTCTCAAGAATAGGCTAAGATAGCAAAATACTCTTGTTGTCACAGACAGTTAAAGATAATGTTTGAGCACACAGTGCCTTTGTTATCCCACAAATGTGTGAAGGGTCACCAGTCACAGACATGTTAATCTATGACACCAGACAGGCTCTCCTGGGATTGGAGCTCCTCAGGACTAACGAGGCAACAAAGGGTTTGAGATGATGAAAGCCCCATAAGGATGGGACTTTTCATTAAGGCAAATTTCCCTGACAGCCTGACACCTTTGAAACAAACAGTATGCTGCTTAAAATTGTATGTGCCTCGGGGTTTCCAGTCATTTCAGACTGGCCACTAGAAGTAATCTGAAAATCATGTCCCTCAGATAGTAGAGACCTGGAGAGAGTGCTTCAATTTGGTCATAAGTCAAGCTCTTAAAGACATGAAACAAGACAGAAGGAAACCTCACCCAGTTTATATTTTGGGAACCCATAGTAAAGTTTATAGACACTTGTCTGATCAGAATCTCAAAACTCACTGGTCTGCAAAACCAACTTTAATGTCAGGTTTGTAGTAGTTTTAGGCCTTTGTTCTACTCAATGGTACCTCTCTTTGTGACAGAAAACACAGACAAGGGAAAATACCATTTCTGGCAGAAAAGGGATCAAACAGTATGACTATTCAGATCAAAAAGTATATCAGAGTTGCTATACCAAAAACTAGTCACACGAATTCTCTTCTTCCATTAATCAAAATTTAGCAAAGAGAGACAGTGATATTTACCTTCTGCATGACTGGATTCCACAGAGAGAAAGGCTGAAAGCCTGGCTGGTGAGAATCTCTTACCTGCTGGCTTGTCAGGTCTTGGGTTCCCTTTACTGTGGCTCCCTGAAAAGCAGAGCGTCTTTGGTACGCTGCTGGTTGTGCCAAAACCGCAGGGGCCAAGGGAACACTTCCCCTTCACCCACTTTAGGTTCCCTGAAAAAATCAACTCACAAAAAAACAGATTAATAAAAGACATACAAATTAATTAATGTGCATGGGGGAAAATCACAGAGCAATTACTTCACCATGCAATAGGGTACAGATGCTTATATCCACTTCTTTTTAGGAGGAAGAGAGATGGGAAAGTGCAAATTATTTCAAGGGAGTAGTAAATTATTTTTAGGGGACTCAATGGACTTGGATGCACATTGGATGGCCTGGGACTAAGTCTGTTGAACCCACATAACAATGATTTGTGACAATAATCTGTCCAGGTGTGTTGACAGATTTCAGTCTTTCTTCGTGCAATATGAGCTCAGGTATCAAAAGCTCAAGGAAGGAACCAGAGGTGATTATTCTCTTCTTTTGTGTGTCCAGACTTTGGGCAGATAAGGGAACTCAGAGAACAACTTCATCTCGTGCATTGGAGGGATAGAGGGTTAAGAGAAGGTGGGGTAAAGTGTGTGGGAGGGGGAAGGTCAAGGAGACCTTGAGAGGCTTCTTCAGTTCAACAGTTCAAAAAGTGCCATATTTTTGGGGTGTCAGTTTCTGATCCTCAACCCAACACTGTATTGTTAACTACAGGCACTATGTTGTACAATGGATCTTTAGAATTTACTCATCTAGCATAACTTAAATTTTATACTTATTTAACTCTTCAATTCTAGGCCCTGGCAACCATTATTGTTTTCCCTATTTCTATGAATTTTACTACTATAAATACCTCCTATGTGGGGGAAAGGTGGCCCTGAGTTTGAGGCTCATGAAGTTTTCTATTTGGCTACTCTATTTGGTTATTCTGTTTCTATTTGGTTACTCCAGCTCTGCCGGGTTATCTCTGCACTTGCCCATTTTCATGCCATCTGAATTCTTAGTCTTTTGATCAGGCATGAAATCCATACCTACACCCCACAGAATTGGTTGTAATCACCCTGCCATCTCTATTACTCTTGTGTAATAAATTTTAAGTCTTCTAGTCTTTGGTATACTTTAGTTTTCTGTTGCCATTAAATAGATAATTTATGTACATTTTCTGACTTTCTAAAAATTGTTGGTGAAATAATAATTCTAAAACAAGCTGTCCCTTAAAGACTTCATTGAGGTGCTTTTGGTTTCATCCACACAGAAAAATGAAATGCCTAATCTACTTATTTTGCAATTAATTTCCTCACATAAATGGTTATCTAGCTGTATGTAATGTCACATTATGAAAGCACATTGAAAAAAATATAAACTATACATACCTAAACTATGCCATTCTAAAATGTTGCCTACTGTCCTTCCTTAGAAAGTAGTTTTAAAAATTAACTTTCTTTTAATGGTTCATAAATTTGTAATATTGAATGCCTCTCTCTCCTTTCTCTCTCTATCAAATATATAGGCAGTGCTATTTTTCAATTATAGGTTAGTGCTAATTGTTTGCAACTAAGTAATTTGACTAGGATTCTAGATCTGTGCTTTCGTTTGTTTGTCTGTTTATTTGTTTTAGAGACAGGGTCTCACTCTGTTGCCCAGGCTGAAGTGCAGTGGCACGATCTCGACTCTCTGGGGCCTTGACCTCCATGCTCAAGTGATCCTACTGCTTCAACCTCCCGAGTATATGGGACCACAGGAATGCACCAACATGCCCAGCTAGTTTTTCATTTTTTGTAGAGACAGGGTCTCATTATATTGCCCGGGCTGATCTTAAATCCTGGGGTCAAGTGATCCTCCTACCTCGGCCTCCCAGAGTGCTGGGATTACAGGTGTGAGCCACTGTACCTGGCCAGGTCTGATTTTTAACTGCTAGATGATATTAGCAAAATCCCTCTGCTCATCGGGTGTCAGTTTCCCTATTGCTAAAATGAGGTAGGTGAAGTACTTAAAATTAAATGGTAAGTCCTATATAGCTACCAAATTAGCTATCTGGTATTAGGATTAATCCGTGCTGAATTTAACATACAGCATATAATTAACTTTTGTTTGTTTTATTAGTTTTTTGCCATCTAGATAATACCTTTTTATGTTAAATATATTTTCTTCTGATGAAATATCAGAGGAAAAAATACTTTGATTATTGAAATTTCTTATTATTACTAATTATAGTTACTGTGCTTACTGTGCAACAGCACTGTGCTTATATCTTTCAGGATAGTCTATCTTATGTTGTTTCTTTCTCTCCCTCTGTCTGTCCCTACCTCTATCTCTCTGCAGCTTTGGAGTCTACAATAAGCTTTGTGAATTTATTTATTTTTTAAATTTTATTTTTAAGAGACTTATCATCTCATATTGAAGCTTCGCATTAGGTTCAGTTTGTCCTTCACAACTGGATTAGAGAGCATTGCCAACACATATGGTAACTTCTGGAACCCTAAAATTTCACAGTCTTTTGCAGTCAAATGTTTATTTCTCGCTCATGCCACATGTCCAGTGAAGGCTGGCTATAACTCTGCTATGCTTCACCTTCACTCTGGTCTGCGTTTGTTAAGAGTATTATCAATCATGTAGAAGAGAGAAAAGGCATGCAGTGGAAACCACATGATGCATCTCAAAACTTCCGCCCGCAGGTGCTACACATGAAACTTCTACCCAATTACTACAGGCAAAAGCAAATCCATGTCTTCAGGCTGGTGTCATCAGGGAGAGGAGGTATCTTCCTTAAGGAGGGGCAACTAATATTTGCAAAAATAAGATACAGCCTAACACAATGTACTTAAATATATTATTTACATAAACTTTAATTCAGGACTAACAGTAGATGATACTCTCTTTTAATTCTGGGGGAAACGAAGCTATGACCATAGATGTAAAGCTGTCAAATTCAAAAGGCCTGGATTTGAATGCAGATGCTGACTTTTGGTTGTCAAAGAAGATATTCTTAACTTCTAATCATTTGGTCACATTATTATTAATTGATTATATTCTTTTATTGCGATATCTTAAAAAGAAGTAAGAGTGGGCTAAATAAAAATAAGGACAATGATTTTTTTTTCTTTTTCAAAAACTGGGATTGCCATTGCCCTGTTGGAAACTATGTTCTATATGGCTCCTAAGCTTTTAAAATATTTGCTTGTTTATTTTCATGGAAACTTTTTCATGGTGATTCAAATTTTAAATTCTAATATTGCTGTTTAATTTTTTTGACCAAGGAGGTAGAGGAGCAATGAGTCAAAGTCAAAGAAGTAGAGCAAGGAGAAAAGGAGGGGCAAGCATAGTGCTTTTCATCCCACAGAAATTGGGAATTTAACAGCTGATTAGCTATTAGAGTGTCTTACAGGTTCCCTTGTGTTTTACATTTCTTTTAGCTTAATTAATGACTCACTCTGCCTTTTAATCTGCCCTCCTTAGATTATTAGCACAGTAGCTTTGTTTATTTAAGGGAAATTTCAGGGGGGCAGGTGTTAAATACTATTGGTTAGTATCTTTCCTGTATTAGAATGCTTAATAATGTCTTGCTGATTCATATTTAGACCTTTCTGTATTTAACCTGGTTCTATAGTTGATGTATAATACAGCTTCTAAATTTTCATTATTCTGGAATTTCTTTTTTTTTTTTTTTTTTTTTTTTTTGAGACGGAGTCTCACTCTGTCACCCAGGCTGGAGTGCAGTGGCCGGATCTCAGCTCACTGCAAGCTCTGCCTCCCGGGCTTACGCCATTCTCCTGCCTCAGCCTCCCGAGTAGCTGGGACTACAGGCGCCCGCCACCTCGCCCGGCTAAGTTTTTTTTTTTGTATTTTTAGTAGAGACGGGGTTTCATTGTGTTAGCCAGGATGGTCTCGATCTCCTGACCTCGTGATCCGCCCGTCTCGGCCTCCCAAAGTGCTGGGATTACAGGCTTGAGCCACCGCGCCCGGCCTGGAATTTCCTGAATAATGTTTGAAATTGCTTTTGAAAAAGATTGCTTTTTAAGTTCCACAGACAAAGCATAAAATTAAAAATGTTTCATATTCCTTCAGCTCTGGTTTCCACATAAGAATATAAGATCATTGATGTAAAACAAGTGAGTTTCACTTTATACCCAGGTAATATGATCTAGCATTTATTAAAGAAAGCAAAGTACAGTCAATATTGGTTGCCGCTGCTCTATTATTGCATTAAGTTACTTGCTACTTTTTCTAAATTCTTCTAGTTTCACAATTGCATTGTTATTAATCCAGGAAAACAAGAATTTAACACTTTATGTTTTTTTCTGTCTCTCTCTCTCTCCCCTCTCTTTCTCTCTCTTTTCTTCCTCTATCTCTATCTCTCTGGCTTTGAAAGCTATAATAAGTTCTGCCCAGTTATTTGTTTTTATTATTTTTCGGAGGCACTGCAAACTTGTATTCAGAGGTTCCACATTAGATTTAGTTTGTCCTTCAAAACTGGATTAGAGAGAGATGCCAACACATATGGTAACTCCTGGAACAGTTTATAGTTTGAACAACCTACAGGAAACCACGAAAGCCACATTTCCTGTCAGTATTGTGAAGCCAAAATCTGTGTTTGGAAATGAACTTGAGCATGTACTTAAAATCTGTGCAAAAACCCATTTAGTGATCTTATGTCGTTTTAGAGGTGACATATCCCGAATGACATTCAAATAAAAGCTACCAAAACCTTGATTGCGTTTTAATGAGCGAAAGTAATTTCAAGTTCTATGTTATGTTTTTTTAAATGAATACTATTTTTATAATTTTTAAACGCCACTCCAAATCAGAGTTAAGTTCAACTGCTTTGTCTCTCCTTGCTTTGCCTATGAGTTCCATTTATGTTTTTTCTCCAAAAGTCAAGATTTAAAATTTTTATCCTTAAAATAGCTTCCAGTTTTTCATGTGCATTCTCTGAAAAAAGTATGCAATATGTTTACGTAAATAATGTTTCAGCCATCCCTGGTATTAGATATTAGTTGTGAAATAAAACCAGTAACAAGCTAAATAAATGTTTACATATCTTCAATACACGAGTGCTCCATGTGAATAGGTCGTTTGATCTTTTAGAAAGAACAGAGTTGATAAGAAACACTATAGCAAATTTCCAAAGCCTGAAAGCTCCTGGCTGCTAACAATTGGCACTTCAAAAATTCTTTGACAGCAAAGATGGTGACAGCTAAGAGTGTATCATGAGGAGAGTTTATAGTAAACAAATGTTGCCTTTGATGCAAATTTGGGTTTCTAAAGACGTTAGTTATTACTGAATGGATTTTCAAAGGCTGCTCTACAAAGCCTGCTCGAGAAATTGCTCTGTGGCATTACTCCAAAGCTTGTGTTTACCTATGAAAAATGGGACTTTTTCACTTTCAAATAGAAGATTATAGTTATAGGTATCTTCCATGTATATTATGTTCAGTAAGGATTATGTGTCAATTTAGCCCAGGGGATAAGCTGTTATGCAATGACTGATGTTTGAGAAGATTCCTTGAACTTTGGATGGACTACTCATCTCTAGCTTTTATCATCCCAGGGCTCACCTATTCAACAGAATTCTTTCCGTCTATACTCTCTTAGTCTACAGCTTCACCTGAGAAACTTGTGTAGCTATGTATCTGAATGTGCTCTCCTACCATTATTATTTTTCTCCAATATAGAGTTTTCTTATCTTTCTTTTCTTATTCAGTTAAATTTTAAACCTACTGGAATTCTTCCAAACTCAGTCTCCTCTTCTCTTTCACACTTAGAATATATAGTTTTAGATAGGAAAGTTCATTCTGCAGTGTCTGCTCGCCATGAAGCTAAATTGAATAGAAGCCAGTCTAAGACCAACATTAATTTATTCAAGAATACAAGACTTTCCTTCAATTTTATGGAAAAAGATTATTTTGTTTGCCGGTGTTTGTATATAGAGATTAAATACGCCACCAGGTGTAAAAAGGGAAACACTACACTGGGTTCTTAGGAATCGCAAGGCAGTTGTCAAGCCCTCTTGTTCTTTCACTGTTTTACAACTGTTTATAAAACTTCATGGCTGAATTGGCAGGAAGAAAACAACCACAGGTAAATTATCCACCTAAAGTATTAACATTCATTAACACAGATAACAGTGTCAAATTTAAGAGTATTAGGTGGCAATTGTGGTGAAAGTGGTTTTAATGACTAAAGATGCAATGAGGATAATTTAAAAGGCTTTTGAAAGAAATGTCAACCCAACTAACCTCTAATGAGGGTGAATTTTTTAAAGAATGATGAGACTGTTTACATTCAGCAGACATCTTGTTCTTCGCATAGACCAAAATACAAATGAGACAAGTTAGTAGTAGATGAGGAATAGAGACAAATTATGAGTATCTCTATCATCCTGAACCATTGGGCTCTTCTTCTTATCTATTGTCTGACATTAGGTATGTTTACAGTAAACCCAAACATGTTTGTTTTGGTGTATAACAACTTATTTTTATTATTTGCTGAGATATTTACACACACGCGCACAAATTTTTGCTTGATACAGAAATATCCGTTTACTTTCTATAAGTTGTATATTGTGATGCAAAGATGAATCAGGTATAAGTGAATAAATTTCTCAACAAATTTATGTTTATGTTTAAAAACAAACAAAATGATACATTTAAACATCAAAACAGTAAAATGAAGAAATATGTATTATAGCTATGTTAGACAATAGATTAGTATTTATATATTATTCAGTGTAGATATAAGTTGGTACAATCAGCCCTGTCATCTCAATATATGCTTTAGGCAAAACACAATACATAGTTAATGTAAGAAGAAATCAGGATGTGTAATCAATACATCTATAAAGGTTTCACTGTCACTAATAATCAAATAGTTGTAAATTACAACAAGTTTTTTTTTTTTTTCAACTTTGCAAAACTGGAAACAAATTATAAACAATAAGATACCACAACAAAGATACTTTTTCTTGCTTCTTCTTTTTTTTTTTTTTTTCTCTGAGATGGAGTCTCACTGTAGCCCAGGATGGAGTGCAGAGGCAGGATCTCGGCTCACTGCAACCTCCGTCTCCTGGGTTCAAGTGATTCTCCTGCCTCAGCCTCCCGAGTAGCTGGGTTTATAGGTGCCCACCACCACAGCTGGCTAATTTTTGTATTTTTTTAGTGGAGAGGGGTTTTCTTTCATGATGCTGGCCAGGCTAGTCTTGGCCAGATCAGATGATCTGCTCGCCTCAGCCTCTCAAAGTGCAGGAATTACAGGCATGAGCTGCCACACCTGGCCAAACAATGCTATTCCTAATAGTAAAAACTTTAAAAATTATATTTAAATGATATTTTAAATTGACATTTTAAAATAATGAATTTATCAGTCAGTATTTGGCCAGGAAAACAGTTTATAACTAAAATGAATTGGCTAACATACACAAGATGTCATAATTAATGTTTCAGGACGTTATAATATTACTTTTGGACTTGTCTTTGTTATAGAAGTGTAAAATAAGACATTTGTTTTATTTAAGACATTTGTAAAAGCAAACATTATCAGTTCTGCTTTGATGAACTAGTTTTCACTTTCACCACAAGTGTGTTAAAAACATTTTCTCACAAAGATAGTCATTTCAATGAGTTAAAAGAAACATTTATTGGGTTTGAGGAAGCAAAGCAATGTGTGAACATGAAGAATTGGGGTCAGAAAAGTGAGAGGACCAGAATTTAGTTAGATAGCCAGGAACTAGAAAAATTCATATAACATAGAACTCAGAGCAAAATATGTCCCAAGAGCATGTGAGGCATCAACAGGAAATGAGAAATAGGTGAAGTCAAGTAGAAGAATAAGTCCTTGGCACACATAAACAAGGAAAGGCATCACAACTGAGGCCATTTTCTATTGCAGTCTTGCTGAACTTTAAGCTTCTTGAGAGCACGGACAATCTTTTATTCCAATATGTAGTAGAATGGCTGGAAGAAATGTGTTCAAAAGTAGAACTGAAGTAATGGACTCTGTACCCTTTAACCTTGAGGTGGCCTATTCTGGAGTTTTCAGCCACTTAATATAAAAAAAAAAAATTGCCAAACCAAAATAAATGATAATTTTACAGTTATATTTTGTTTGAATGAAAGGCAGAAAAATATTTCATTTATTCTGTAGAAAAAGGTAGATATCTTGGATTGAAAAGGTCAAAATAAAAATTTTTGTGCTTTGACTTCACTTTGAATTACATCTTTTTTGTGATACTTGGTATACAATATTATGTGCATTTTTTAATGTTTTTCTCCCCTATTACAGAGTAAGCTTCTAGGCCTGGAACATATATTCCTCTTTAAATTCTCAGCACCAGGTTGTACTGATAGTTTCCACTACTTTTAAATTGATCTGAACATTTTCCCCTTTCGAACAACCATTCAGTTCCCTTCTCCATCTCATGCTTTAGGCTGAATCAACTTTATACTTGACTCAAAGAGCAGACCTGTGTTCCAGGCCTGAACAATATGATTCTTTTCAGAAATGAGTCTGTAACCCCAGAGTAGACTTCACCAGTGAAAATCAATCCTTGAGATGATCGCTGCAGTTCTTAAATAAGAAGCATTCTTTTCTTTTGAACTCCAAACTGTAAGAATGATGTAAGCAATGCTTACACAATATAAAGAGATCCTGACCAATAATGAAAGAAGTAGAAGAAGGAGTAAAGTGAAAAGCTAAAGTGGAAGAGAGAGAAAGAGAAAGAGATGGAGAGACTTGATGGTACCCAGCCCTTAGAACGCTCTCTGAAATCTAATCCTATTTTCCGAGGGTTACGTAGGCCAATACATTTCTATTTTGTACTTTAGTTTGCTTGAATTAGGTATCTGTCACCCACAAGTGAAAGAGTGATAAAAATTTTCTAGTAGAAACTAAGATCAATTGTAAGAATATTATTGGGAAATTGGGAAAATTTGAATGTAGACTCTATATTTAATAAAATTCTGTATAAATGTTCATGTCCTATGGTATAATAATAGTAGTGAGGCTATCAGAACGTATTGAGAAATATATTCTGAAATATTTAGAGGTTAAGCATCATAAAATCTTCAACTTTTAAAAGGATCACCAAAATAAAGTATGTATTTATATATAGAGAGAAAACGAACATTTAAAACATTTAAAAATCAGTGAATCTAAGGGACGACTGTATATGTGTTCACTGACTATTCTATTAACTTTTCAGTAGGTCTAACATTTCTCAAATATAATTTGAGGCAGGGAGGGAACCGAAAAAGCAAAAATTATTGAGTACCATAATTGCTTCATAATAGATGCTCCACAATGCACTTTTATTCCCCAATTTTTGCTAAACTTTGTAAGCTCCTTTATTCACTTGAAGTAATCAAAATAGTTAAATCAACAGTACAATGCTTTTATTACCACCATGTTTTATGCACAGAAGTCAAATTGTGTAATACTTTATTTGGGAATGAAAGTGAGTTATGTATCTAGATAACAGAAAGGACCAACTTATCAAATCAGACTCATATGAATCAGAGATCTTACCCAGAACTAACCTTCGTTAATCACTTCAAGGATACAAATAACCAGCACATGCAAAATAAAGGGAGGCTTAAGAGTATCATCACAGCTACCTGAGTCTTTTGTTGTCACATTAGGACATGCTCTGTCCAGAACAATATCTTAGGATTCTAAGTGATACACGTGGCTGGATCACATACCCAAAATGGAGATGTTTCATTCCTGAAATATCTTTATTTTATACTCAGTTACATAGCTCACATGACATTTGCCAGGGAGCCATGCCCTATACATCTTCCTATTCTGTGTTTGCTTACCATAAGCAATCTTAGACACACAAAGCATGTTCCACAGATAGTCTCTGTTAGTAAGTATCATTATATGTTTGCCAAGAAGTCTGTTGCTAGCAGTCAGCATATTTACAGGGAGGTTTGACGACATCACCTTTCTTTTTTCTTTCCCCAGGACATGTAACCTCTCAAATTGAGAGAATGGATTGCAGAGCTATTGTTGACTGTATTTGCCCCTGTATCTCACCTTCCCCTCTCCAAGACTTCCTTGTCAATTACCCATATTGGTGTCAGTTTATCCACATCCATGCTTTCAAATTTAAACAAAGAAACTAGGCAAAGGCAGCTCTCTGTATTCACTAGGATTAGGGAGGAGAAGATAATCAACCACCGGTTAGTGAGAAGAAAGAGAGGTGGAGAAAGTGAGAGACCCCAGGAACAGACGTATCTAAGGATAGGGACATAGTTATATGTGAAACATGCAATAATTTTATATATATGTACAAAAGTGATACACACATATGTACATAATTAAACAAAACACAATTACTATCTACGTTTCTTTGTCACCTAATGTTTTACGCTGTTTGTAACTGAAAAAAAAAATTCCCTTCTGAATAAAATGTTAATTTTGTGATTGCATTTTTTCTTGTCCTTACTGTAATATTTCAATTATGTGTATATATATATATTTTGAGGCAGGATTTCACTCTATTGCACAAGCTGGAGTGTATTGGCCTGATCATGGCTCTCTGCCGCCTTGACATCCTGGGCTTGAGCAATCCTTCCACCTTTACCTGAGTATCTGGGACTATAGGCATGCACCACTGTACCTGGTTAATTTTTTTTGTTTTATTTTTTGTAAAGATAGGGTCTCACTATGTTACCCAAACTAACTGTTTAAACCTGAGTGACAGAGTTTTAGTTTTATTAAATTTGATCAATTTCATTGGTTACTGTCATAATGGCAAATCACTTTCATACATACATGATGTTGGTGATATATGTATGTGTGTATGTGTATATATACATACATCTTAGGACTTATGAATCATCTTAGGATGTTCTATGTGTAGGTAGAAAGAAATGATCACTCAATAAGGCATATTATCCTAAAGTAATACTATACATGTGTATATCAATGAATTTATACATATATCATTGTGTGCAGCACAGTTTAAATTCCTTGATGACATACTTCCGTTACACAAAATAATATATGTTCAAATATGACATGATTTGCAAGACTTTTTACTATTTTGCTAGTTTAAAATAGAATAATTTCATGTTATCTGTTATTCAGAAATTATTTCCATGTATTTCATATTTGTGTTTGATAAGAAGCAGTTAAATAATACCTAGAGTGTCCTTATTGTCATTACATAATAATAAAGCTTTTTATTTTGTCCCATTCTCAGAATGAAACCTCAGGTTTTATACAAGGAGAACCTAGATAGTTTGGAGGCCTGTGTCCAGCTTTCTACCTAGAACTTGCAGAAGAAAGCTGTCTTACTTTATTTGCGCTGCTATTACAAAATACCTTGAACTCCATAATTTGTAAAGAACAGAAATTTATTTCTCACAGTTCTGGGGCTGAGAAGTCCAACTCAAACCACCAGCAGATTTAGGGTCTAGTAAGGGCTGCTCTCTGGTTCCAGAATAGTTTCTTGTTGCTGTGTCCTCACATGGTTGAAGGGCAAAGGCACTATGGCACTCCCTTCAGCTTCTTTCATAAAAGGACTAATTCATTCATGAAGCGGGAGCCATCATGACTGAATCACCTCACTAACGAACTCGCCTCTTACTACAAGCACATTGGGTATCAGTTCCAATGTATGAACTTTGGAGGGACATTTTGTTGCAGGACTTTCTCCTGAGTTCAGCTAAAAATCAGATTCTTGCCACATGGCCAGGAAAGATTAGGCTCTCGGACACATAGAAGGTAGGGAAAAACAAAATTTATTGGGCAAAAAAGGAAGAAGAGAAAAACTTTCAGCAGAGTGAGACGGAAGCCTGTTAACTAGCTCCTGACCCACCACACAGGAACTCAAGAGGCCAGGCTCCTCCCCTCTGCAAACAGGACAAACTTCTGCGACTCCACCCCATTCTCCCAGTGTGCAGGCCAGACTGGAGGTCTCCAGGGAGTCCTTTTCCCTTGGCTGTCTCATTATATATTCAAACCAAAGCAAAAGCTATGGACACCTCTTTTCAAAAATATCTTGTTCACACTGCAGGATAGCACTGGAAGGGGGGAAGGGGGCCCAAAGAGCTATCCTTGCAGTCCCTTCTCCATGTGATCCTGGCATGGAGAGGGGAGAACTCAAAGAATCCCTGCATCTCCCAGAACGCGGTTGTGGAGATTGACTGGGAGTGAACCAGTGAACTCACGGTCCCGAAGTGGACTTGTAACCCTAAAGAAATGAAACAAAATTTTCAAAGCTGGTCACTGGAGATGCCAAGGGGCAGACACCCAAAGATGAGATAAAGTGAGCTATACCTCATCAAAAGCCAACTAGAACCCACCAACTCTCTCTCCAATCCCTGAGAACAGAAATCAGCCCAGCGAGAAAGGCAGAAAAAGGAGAAAGAACTGTGAAATCACTATTTACTTTTAAAAGACGGAATTATATATCCTGAATTTACAGTGAGAAAGCACATTAAATTGACTCAAATATGTTGTCCACCATTTAGAGAACTAAGGCTGAGATAGAGATAAAATTTGAGCTATAAAACAATGTTCTTTCACTACACACTTGAGTCTAATGGACTCCTTCAAATTTTATATCCTCCAAACATTCGTATCTTTACATTTTTGCCGTTGAAAGTACAAACGGTTTGTATGCCATGCATTGAGAAACCAAGATTCATGGATATAATCAGAAAGCATCTTTTCTCTTCCATTGTCTTTTAAAAATGTGTTCAATGATAAAGTACCACCTCTATGCTCTGCTGAAAACTCCAAAAAGCATTCCTCCAAAAGCATTCCTATGCTTTTTGGCTTACTTTTATTATAAAAGATCATATAGTTACATGAGAAAAAAAAATACCTTTTCAATTTAGTGATTATATGCTTCTAGTTGTTTTCCAGTTCTCAAAGAATCTAAACATCACACCTGATTTAAAATGAGATCTTCCCTTTCTCTTTTGCAACTTGCTGCCTGCTGGCCTCTAGCAGGCCACAATGGTATTACATTGCCCTTATATTTTCACCTCTCTTTTAAATTTAGCTAAGGTCCTTAACCACAATGGGATTAAATGGCTGGAGGGAGGTGAGTTTAGGGAGACAGGAAAGTTGTCACCTTATCCTGCATAAGCTGGCTTTGTATTCTGGGGCCGGTCTGGTGTTTAAAATACAATATGATTTATAAGAGATATGCATACTCTAGGAGTGAGCCATTTTCAACAACAGCGTTCTTCTCCACTCAGCTGCCAAATCAAGTAGCCACTCCATATCTCTTATTTCCTGTCTCTCTAGATTTCCCAGGTGAGAGGCAGAAACAAATCTGCTGAGTCCCTCTGAATGCAGCAAAGATTTATCAAACTTTTTTATTCTCCTGAGTGAAGAGAACGTTATGCCACTTTGTTCCACTAGAGTGTAGGCCCTTACAACACAGCACTCCCCTGAGAAATACTTGAAGCATAGCTTTTTTCTTTTTCCATGCTCTTGCATATCCACAATGTGGATAGAAGAGGCTAGAGACAGTAATCAATTTTGGTTAATCTTCTTTTCCAAGAACCCCATGCTAGTCAATATTGATATTTTATTTTATTCAATATTGATGTGCATGCTTCATTCAAAATGAGAGAGACCAAAGTCGATATTTATGTGCTGTTTGTCTCTATCTATGTATTTATCTACCTATCATCTATATATCTATCGCTCTCTCTCTTTTTTTTTTTTTTAAAGACAGTTTCACTCTGTCGCCCAGGCTACAGTACAGGGGCATGATCTCAGTTCACTGCAACCTCTGCCTTCCAGGAGCCTTAGCCTCCAGAGTAGCTGGGATTACAAGCACGTGCCACCATGCCTGGCTAATTTTTGTGTTTTTGGTACAGATGGGGTTTCGCCATGTTGGTCAGGATGGTCTCGAACTTCTGACCTCAATTGATCTGCCTGCCTCGGCCTCCCAAAGTGCTGGGGTTACAGGTGTGAGCCACTGCACCAGGCCTACATATCTATCTATCTTTGTATCTTTTCTTTTTATCTATTTGCCTATTCTAACTGGTTTTACTATACTATATGCTTAGAGTTCAGAGTAAATTAGCTAGCATTCTAACAGGATCTTCTCATTTGCAATGTCCACATTTAAGCATTCAGAAGGTTCTATTTTCTCATTGCCAAAATAAGGAAAATTTGATTCACCATCTTTAGATTCTCTTGTAAATCTGATATTTAAAATTATTTGTCCCTTGTTCCTACCATGGATCCTTTGTGGAGCAAGTAAGCAAGGTATATACCACGTTCTAGATATAAAATTCTTTCTTTCTTAATATGGCAAGGCATATAAATAAGTCTCAATTATGAGTGTAGATAAGCTACACTGGGTTTTCTTCAATTTTCATATTGTGTATACCAGTTCACTATAACTGTCAAGTTTCAGACACCTTGTAAATGAAAAGCAATATATGTGTGAATGTGAGCAGTTAAGAATAAAAACTAAGAGGCCGGGCGCGGTGGCTCAAGCCTGTAATCCCAGCACTTTGGGAGGCCGAGACGGGTGGATCACGAGGTCAGGAGATCGAGACCATCTTGGCTAACACAGTGAAACCCCGTCTCTACTAAAAAAATACAGAAAACTAGCCAGGCGAGGTGGCAGGCGCCTGTAGTCCCAGCTACTCGGGAGGCTGAGGCAGGAGGATGGCGTGAACCCGGGAGGCAGAGCTTGCAGTGAGCTGAGATCCGGCACTGCACTCCAGCCTGGGCGACAGAGCGAGACTCTGTCTCAAACAAACAAACAAACAAACAAACAAAAAAATGAAAACAAAGAAAAGTGCCTTAGGAGGCAAAATAAGATTTAAAACACTAACGCACACACACAAAGCATAACTTCAGGAGACTTATACCCACCAGATTTGTGATAGAACTCAAAGTTACACATTGCAACAAGGAATAGCAAATATACAAAATACACTTTTTAATAGTGTCTGAGTAAAGGAAGTAAATAAATAACAAAAGAAAAGTGAAAAAGAAGTCTCACAAGATTGAATAACATTCACATGAACAAGTTCCCTCTGTGCTTAAAAATATATACAGTTCATATTCCTGAATCACACTAGTCACTTGGACATAAAGCAGGACTTGAGTGTTTCATCTGTTTACCTTATTGAATTGTGTGCCTGTAGATTCTGGAGAAGTTCTCAAAAGGAACTGTTTTTCCACCAGTTTATATCAAATTATATATAATCATCCAAATACAAAGTTCAAGAACTCTAACCTCTAAAAAACAGCAGAACATATTCATTTTTATTTCCTCATTTTGACTTTTAAGTACGCATATACTTTAAAGGACCTAATTTTTAAATGAATTCATGCTTTGAATGTTTCCTTGAAATCCTCTCTTCTGAATGTGATTTAATCCATGTTGGTTTTATATGTCAACTTTTCATTGGTTATTAATATCAATAAGGCTGCTTCACGCATGTTTATACTACTTGAATCTACATAACTTCATTCTTCTAAGTGTTTTGTACTGTATATTTATTAAGGATATAGCCTTTTTATCATTTTCTGTTTGTGGTCATTAGCCTTATTTTCCTACATTGCTCTATAGTGAATATCGCAATCAACTATAGTCATTAGCTAATGATCCATTGTCTCCTAGAGGCAAGATTAGAAACACAGAGATGCTCATGCTGAGCAAGTGAAAACTGACTATCTCACACCTTGTGAAAAGGAATTAAAGAGAAAAATCCAATTAGATACTCTTAGTAGGGGTCAGAAGAAGTAAGGAATTTTATTAGTTATTCTATATTCACATTGTCAATATAGCATAGAAGAAAATTATGCATTGAAGAGGCAGATATTTATGAAGTGGGTTACTTTGGACAATTACTGAAGTTTCTGTGGCCAAAAAAATGCAAATTATAAGCAATGGCTTAATTTCAAGTCAGCCTTTACTATTCAGTCAAACTACCTCTGTATGTTTCAACATACTAATTTCAGTATCAAAAGTGCTCAACAACAATAACAGTTTTTGAAGATTTTTCCAGAATGTACTGTTGGCAAAGATTCACAGATCCTTATATTTAGTGTTCACTTTCTAGAATTAATTTGACAAAGTAAGAAGTTAAGAGTACAATAGACTCCTTTAATTGGGACTCAGTTGAATCGTTGATATTGAATAATTTTTGTATTACAGAATAGTTGTACTTTTTCCTTATTACACATTTACAATCTTATAGCTCTATCTCAGGTCATGATATAATTATTCTTTACAACATTAATTATAGTGAACATAACACTGTGTAATGTCGACATAGGGTTTTTAATTTTAGATCTGTGACTTATGTACACAGCTTCCAGAGTTAATCACTTAAATTTCACCCCCTCACCACCAATTATTTTAGTAAATGTGATCATTTAAAACAGCAGTAAAGAGAATGTTTGGTGGCAACTTTGTTATTTTATATGCCATCTCTCATATTCTTTGTTTTTAATGTTTGGCTCACTTTATATCAGTCTTTAATAGACATTTTTTGTTATAATTTAAAAGTTTAAATTTCTTCTTTCTCATTATTTCTATGATGTCATTCTTTGCAATTTAAAATTTAATTAAATTCTGATGAATCTTTCTTGTCAGAGTTTTATCAATCACGCCGTATGTGTTATCCCTGTTTTATATCTTTAAGAAGTGTGTTGCATGTGGACTTATGTGTTACAAAATGTGTTTCCAACTATAGTCATCTGATAGTTTAATCATTTTAGCAAGATGTATTTAATTTCTAATTTTAGAAAGCTTAAAATTCAAAAGGTAGAAAAACAACTATGAAATAGCAGAAAGAGACCAAAGAGAAAGGCTGAAAGCCAGAAGGTGACAATGTCATAGAAGTCAAGATAGATTGAGATTCTAAAGTTAACATGAGGAGAACGGAAGTGTTCCCTCTGGGTCTCAGATGAGGAATGACAGATGTATTCATGGTGTAGGTTGTAGGGTTATGCTTGGATTGAGGAGAATACTTCTTTCAATACGACAGGAAGGGAAAGGAAGAATAAATGCAGATAGCGATTTACTAGCCGGAAGTAAGATGGGGAGTGGAAGTGAAACTGACCCAGTTGTCCCATAGAGCTGATGTTTATGCTTTCTTTGAATAAACATGGAAATTGACCCTCCTCCTCTTAAAATTTGAGCAAGTTATATTTGTCTCATCTGAGTTCCCTTCTTGGAAAACCAGCCATCATTCCTCGCAGATAGTATCAAGGAGCTGCAATGCAACAGATCACTGCATTTGGACAATAAGACTCCAAACCCCTCACCCATCATGACTACCTAACCAACCACCTGCTTCCTGTTGACTAAATCTTCTTCCTTACCCATCCCTAATTCCTGTTTTACCACACATTTCTTTTCTACTATATAAACCCCTAATTTTAGTCAGTCAGGAAGATAGATTTGATAATGATCTCCCATATTCTCAGCTGTAGCACCTGATTAAAGCCTTCTTCCTTGGCAATACACATTTTCTCACTGATTGGCATTTGGTGTGGCAAACAGGAGGACCTAGACCTAATCCCTGGTGTTTCAGTAACAGAAGGAGTTCTTGCTTAATTATTTTACTTGCTGAGAAGAAAAAGAGAAAGTGGTAAGATTTAGAACCTGAGGTGACAGACGTGGGAAGAGAGATAAATAAATGTCCATGTATAAGAAAAGGGATTAATAAACATCTTTAACATTTTTGTTGAGTTTAGAAACAATGAGTTTCAAGTCATGACAATGTTTATATTTTTATTTTGCAATACTTAATAACATAAAGTTAAAAATGGAAGAAAATCGTCATTTGAATAGATTTAAAGTTTTGTAATTTTGGAATATGTCTGGAAAAAAAGAAATAAAGATAATTAAAGGTCCTAGAAAAAGGATTCTTAAAACAGTAGACCATAGGTTTCAGATTTAAAATAGAAAAAAAAAAAAGTCCTAGGAGTATGTGGCTAGACCAAGAGGACATAGAAGGATAAAGGAAATTGAGCCCTTAATTAAAACAAACGAATGAACAAGCAAACATAAAAGGAGTAAGAATGAGGAAAAAATAACATGAATATGAGGAAATTGAAGTGTTAGATTTTAAAGTTGTAAATGTCTGACAGATGCAAAGTTTCTGAAGTGCCTATTAGAATGAGTTACTGAAGCAGAATTTCAGCAAATATCATTAAAAATGAAAAATAATTTCTTAAAAGTTAAAGTTTGTTGGCTGAGACAACTAGAGCCAAATTGATAGTGGGGGTTGGGAGAGCAATGAAATAACCAGAAAATGAATCCACTTATAAAATTTCTTTATCAGTAAAAGGAGTGTGGTGAAGAAGTGGATACAGCCAGGAAATAATGAGTGAGGGAAAAAAAAAAGACAACAGAACAACAACAAAACATGTCATTTTTAATATTTTAATTCATTATAATTTTAATTTTTGTCATGAGTTCTTTCATGTTTTATAAATAAATTTGAAAATATTTATTCTTTATTATTTTACATTATATTAGGTGTATTTGTTAAAGGACTTATACAAAATTTTGGAAACTACAAAGTTGGCTGTGATAAAAGAAAAATAATCCTTGTAAAATAAGCATGGACCCACTGCTGAGGGTCACGAGTGTGCTCATTGTGCTCATTCTATAAATAGGGAATAACTGACTAGCCATTAAAGCTAGCAATGGCCTCATGTTTAGTCCTTTTAATCTAGTAAAAGGCAATTTTTATGGTGTCATATATGTTAATTGTAACATTTATAATTATCTTCCTTAATTAGTAAAGCTACAAAAATAACTCTAAATTTAGACTGGTCTTATTGCATATTACTTACAGGAGACATAAATATATTACTGAGAGTTTTGACTTGTGTTGTTATTCGGAAAAGATAAATAGGAGGCTGTAACCAAATTATATTACTTTCACACTATACAAATAGGTATTTTCTCATTGCTTAGCAGAGTGTGTTCTCATCTTTGTGATTTTTGCCCAACAACAGAGACGAGTGTGCTGACAAATTTTTACTTATGTCCCTTCTTCTTAAAATGCTTTAATTTGCCTTGGTAAACAGAAAAAAACTCATATCAACTGAATTAAAAATGTCTTTTGAGGACAGATATATGTGTTTTTTCTATTATGTTTTACTGCCTTTGTTTATTGTTTCTTTGTGTTTGGTGTGTGTGTGTCTGCACTATAAATTCTCTACAGAAATTTTAGCAGAGAGATATGGTGTAGGTCATGATGATATTCATAATTTAATTGTCAAGATTAAGCTGTTAATGTGGAGTCGTGAGACTGTCATTTGGACAATTTTCTGTTCGTTTCAAAGTATTGGTATGGTAATTTTTCAGATGGGCTTAGATTTTCAGAAAATGTGTCTCCATTTCTTTAAAGCAACCATGCTTTCTGCCATAATAGACAATACTGTGAAACCTTAGTCCTCAAATCATTGGATAGAAATGTCCATGCAAATTTTTGAAAGTATGTCTTAATTATCATTGTGTCAAATGATTATTTTTGTATTTTATTGTTTTACCTTAATAGAATAGAAAACTAAGTAAACATACTGAAAATAAATAGTATGTTTTTTATGAAATTTATATAATTATTTATCTAATTTGCCAACTTATATAACCATGCAATTTAAGAACTGATAATTATATTTTACATATGAATAAACCAATGATTAGAAAATTAACGTGACATTTTAAAAGTCCAATTAACCTTTCTCCCAATGAGAAGGGAATTTACATCAGCTTTTTCACTATAGCACGTCTCTTAATATATGGAGTATGTCTAACTCCAAGGACTGCAGAAATGGTAGGAAGCCAATTTTGAAACAATTATTTCTTAATGAAACTAGCCCAAGCATCCCATAGACAGTTATTTTGGGATAAACATAGAAATTGGCCCTTCTGGTCTTAAAAAGCTTGAAACTTGTATTTGCTTTATCTGAGTTCCTTCCTTGGGGAAGGGTCTTTAGGCCTCTCATGAAAGGTATCAAAGAACTGAAACCAGATCACCACAACAGATGCTGGACTCCTCATTTACCACAATTGCTTTTTTGCCCCTCCCAGGTTCCTGTTTTCTTATACATAGTTAGATTTCTTGCCTGCTATATAAATCCCTGGTTTTAGTCTGTTAGGACATGGATTTGAGACTGAGCTCCTATCTTGTCAGCTGATACAACCAGTTAAAGCCTTCTTCCTTGACAATACTTATCATCTCAGTGATTGACTTTCTGTGTGGTGAGCAGCAGGACCTAGACCAAACCACTGGTGTTTTGATAACACTAATAAAGTATATGAAACCACCTTCTGGTTTGTGCATTTCATAGTTGCCAAATTTAGCACATCATATTGTTCTGTGATCTGTGGTCTGTGTTCTGTGGTCAAAAAAAAAAAAAAAAAAAAAATTAAGGTACGCAAATCCCATTGTTCAAGTTGCTAGAAAACTTGAGGATTAAGTATACATCTCTTCTTCAGTAATGGTCCAAAACATTAAAAAGATTTATCATAGGTAAGTCCTGATTTTTATAAAATCATTTATTGTTATAATGAGCATCTCTTGTTACAGAGAAAATGTGCTGTAAGAATGAGTGACCATTTATCTCTTCTGAACATTACATCAGAATATGAAATTAAGCTAAGATTAACATGCCTTTTACAAGTTTAAAATGACTCTTTCAATTATTTTCAGCCATCTTTCACAACATTTATTTATGGATATTTCCCAACATACCAAAATGTTGAGAATTTGACAATAAAGACTCATATACCCAGTGCCATGATTCTACCTTAAACATTTCATTATACTTTTTCTATCACAGAACTTCCCTCTATCCATTCTTTTATCATTACATAATCTGTCTTATTTTTTGATTTGTATAGAAAATAGGTATCAGTATACTTCCTCCTAAATCTTTTGTTATATGTATCATTAACCAGAGTTCACTATTCTATTTGGTATACAATGAAATATAGACAAATTTTATAAGCATATGCTGAGTTTTGACAAAGGTATAACTAGATGATGCATGTAAGCTATATAACCCAAACACCTATATGGAACACACAGCATTACTATCATCTCGGAATGATTGTCCATGACCCTTTCTAGTAAGATTCCATCTCCATCTCACCATATACAATCATGAACTGCTTTTTTTTTTTTTTTTTCACTGATAGGGTTTAGGACTCCTTATCCTAAAATATGACTGCTCATATTTTGAAGAACAGAATTTGCTAGCCCAAAATATGCCTTTTCAGCCTAAGGATTGTTTTGAATTGGTAATTTTAAGAAATGCAGATACATAAGAAGTTCTGGAAATTTACCCTTTTGTAAGAGAAAATTAAACCTATAAAAGAAATCTCCATTTGTAAGGGTATTTCCTTCTCTGCACCACAAAGATAAGGAAGACTAAATTACTAGACATTTTTAATCAATGCAGAAGGTATTTTAAATCCTAAATTGAGGTGTAAATGTGCAAGACAAACCTTACTCTTGTAACACAATACTTTTACTGGCCATTTTGCCTTAAGTAGACCTTTTTCCACACCCTATTTTCTTTGCCTCAGAGAATGATAGTATTTAAGCCTGAAGTCAAAGCTACTTCTCTGAGATCTCCTGTACAGATTTACTCATTTCTCCGGCTACCTCCCATATATACAGGAAGAATGCATGTTATAAAGCTTCTGTTTGTTTTTCTTTTATTAATCTGTCTTTCATTACACGAGTCTGTCCCTACTAAAGAGTATAGAAGATAGAAAATATTTATCCTTCCCTACACTACCATATATTAATTGTGTTTGTTTTAGAGCTTCATGTTATAGCACATACTCTTGTGTAAGGCTTCTTTCATGCAACATAAGTTCATTTTTCCTTTTCATCATAGTATTTTTTCTTTCTCCTACTAATTAGATTATGTTACTTTTATTGACCTAAGTTAGTGAGAATAAGTTTATCCTCTCTGTAGATAAACTGAGAGTATTTGGTTTTATCTCAAACAGTGACGAGACATTGTTGTTGGCCTACTCATTTCTAAAGTTCTTTAGTTTAATATTCTTTCATTTTTTCATAATTAGAACCTTCACTCTACTCATTTATAATCACTGATTCTACAATTATATAAATTGCTTTAATTTTTCAATCCATCTCTTTTGTCCCCACAATTTCTCATCCTGCCTTTCTCTCGTTAAAGCACAGATAATTCTTTCTTCAGTTACCCTCTCTTCTGACTCTACAGTAAAACATGCCTGACATTACATAAAAGTGAAAATACGTTCTTTGAAGTGACATTTGTTTTTTAAGTTTTGAAATTTGGGAAAATGTTTTTTCTGATTATCCTTATACTTTAAAATAGATGCTTAATAAAAACCCTATTAACAGAATCTCTTTCAGTGTAATCAACTGAAGGGTTCTTTGTGCCCACTACCCAGATGAAATCAATTCACTGAGACTGTGGCACTGAAATTAAGAGAATTTAACTGATGTGAGGCTGGCCATGCAGGAGATGGAGTGATTACTCAAATAAATATCCCTGACAGTGGAGGTTAGGGCTCTTCAAGGATCATTTGGTGCGCAGGAGCTTGGGAATGGGAAATGTTAATTGGTTAGGGATGAAATTTTAGGGATGTGGAAAATGGTCTTGATGTGCTACATCAGCCTCTGGGCAGGGTCAACAGGATTGGTTGAGTCACAGGTCCTAGGTCTGGGTGGAGTCAACCAGTTGCCAGAAATTCAAAATTCTGAAAATACATCGCAAAAGTCCAATCTTATGTTCTAAAATAGTGGTGTTATCTGCAGGAGCAATTAGAGAAGTTACAAATCTTGCGACTTCCTGAATGGGTTGGTTGATTATTGTTTTACTATGCCTACATTGGCAGAATGATTTCCATTACTTTTACAAAGGCAGTTTAGTTTTGGGAAGGACTATTATCATCATTGCTTTAAAGTTAAACTATAAACCAAATTCCTCCCAAAGTAAGCTTGGCATATGCCCAGGAATGACCAAGGACAGCCTAGAGGTTAGGAGGAAGATGGAGTCAACTATGTCAGATTTCTCGTACTGTCATAATTTTATAAAGACAGTTTCATTAGCACAGGCTAGAAATAGATGCTGTTGGTACCTACTCAGACCCCATTTGCTTCGCAAGTTCCTACATTCCTCGGCTGGTATGAGTATTAGCTGCTGAGGACTCACAACTGCAGTCATGGCTGGAGAATTTCCCAGGACTATTGGGCACAATTTGATGTAGAAATTCATGGGAGGCTACAACCTTCCCAGACACTGTATCACAGGCAATTACTTGCATACAGAAGGCCGGTCCTCTTACATCAAGTGGAAGTAACTCTAAGATGCCATTCACAAATGCAGCTCCCCACAGGATCAAGTTCAGACTTCAACTGAAACCAAATTTTACATAGCTTTTCTCTCCACTCAATCCTGCTTTTTTCCCTTTCTCATAGGACTGTCCTGTGGGCATGCCCTCAATAAATCACTTTTAAATGAATCCCATTCAAAGCCTTTACTTCTGGGGAACCCAAACTAAGAGAGCTTCACTGCCTCTTTTATCTCTCTGTGCTCCATAGTGAGTCACCAATTAATAGGAATGGATTAGTTAATATGTATACTCTTTGGGGGTAGTATAATCTTTTAACTCTTCAATAATTTTTCTTGTAATGAATATTTTAAATTTTAAAATGTGAAGATGTTACAGGGGCCAAGGGAAAGTTTTCCCTTAGCACTCTGAAAGTTCACTGAAAAATCAACTGACAAAAGGCAGATTAGTGGAGAAAAGACACACAATTTATTAATGTGAACATAGGTGAGAACCACAGAGTGATTCCCCCTACTTCCCAATGCAGTACAGAAACTTATATGCCATTTTTGGAGTTACACAAAAGATGAGGGTTCAGAGCATGGCCACAAGTAGGTTATGGTGGTTAAATCAGGTTGTGGTGGCAAGACAGGTAATGGGAGGGAGAGCAAAGGAGGCCTGGCTAATAAAGGTGATTTATTATTTAAGTGAACCTCACAGGTAGCAGCCTTCAAGAGAGTAGATAGTAAATGTGTCTTTCAGACATTTAGAGGTGTCAGACTCAGTTAATCCTTCCTGGATCAGACAAGGGAAGACCTTCAGCTACCTCAAATGCAAATATGCAAATATTCCCTTACAAAGGCATATCTCCCCCACAAAAGACAGTTTTGCACGACTGCTTCTGTTTTCCAGGTCTCTGAAAACCCATATCAAAATATGTCAAAGAAGTATATATTGGCCGGGCGCGGTGGCTCAAGCCTGTAATCCCAGCACTTTGGGAGGCCGAGATGGGCGGATCACGAGGTCAGGAGATCGAGACCATGCTGGCTAACACGGTGAAACCCCGTCTCTACTAAAAAATACAAAAAATTAGCCGGGCGCGGTGGCGGGCGCCTGTGGTCCCAGCTACTCGGGAGGCTGAGGCGGGAGAATGGCGTGAACCCGGGAGGCGGAGCTTGCAGTGAGCTGAGATCCGGCCACTGCACTCCAGCCTGGGCGACAGAGCGAGACTCCGTCTCAAAAAAAAAAAAAAAAAAAGAAGTATATATTGTGGGGTAAATTATTTTAATTTCCTTTAATGTATCTTTTGTTTCAACTTTCATTGTCACTGTGTTATTATTACCTTGCTTTAATGATTTTAATATTTGCTTTCTAACTCCTTTTCGATTGTATTTGAGAAATTTTCTCAATTTTGTTACTTCTCTATTTTTAACTTTAGTTATCCTATGTTTATTTCTTTATTTAGTTATTACTTTAATTTTTTCTTTTCCTTTTTCATGCATATTTAAAATTTACTTCTAATTTTTGGATTCAGTTTCTAATATGTTAAGGTTCATGATTATTTTCTCATTTATTACTAAAAACATTAATGCTATGATTTTACTTTTTAGTAGAAGATAGCTCTCTTCTGTATGTTTCATATTGTCAGAGGCATTAGAACCAAAGCAACTCCATCTTGAGCGAGGGCTAGGAAAAATGAGGCTGGGACTTGCTGGGCTGTATTCCCAGGAGGTAAGTTATTACTGGCTTCTAGATGTTTATGGTTAAGGGAACACTGTATCACAGTGGACTTTGAGTGTAACAGACACCTACCCCTAGTCCCTGCCATGGAGCCGGAGCCCGAAAGCCCTTGCACCAGCCTCTGCACCTGCCCATCTGCATGATCCTACTAAGGGTCTGAGCTGTAGGCTGACCAAGCAGGTGAGTCACACCCCTGTTGCATGTCCTGTGAAGGGAATCAGGGAACTCCCCCATTTCAGTAGCATGAATGATAATAGCAGCACAGTTTTTACGTTTTTTCACAACTTTCTCCATGCTTGGTTATTTGGTTTGTATATTTTGAAAGGCAAATTATTATATACATTGCTCTGCAATTTTCTGATTTGCATTAACATGGATATGCCTCTTAAACAATGGATGTAGTTTTAACTCATTCCTTTTAGCAGATTATAAAATTCCACACTGTAGTTGTAGCACATTTTTTCTTTTTCAATTTGTGATGGTTAATTTCATGTGTCAGTTTCACTGGGCCAAGATATGTCCAGCTAGCTGGTAAAACATTACTTCTGGTTGTGTCTGTAAGATTGTTTCTAAAAGAGATTAGCATTTGAATTAATGAAATGAATAATGATTACCCTCACCAAAGCAGGTGGTATCATTCAATCTGTTTTTTGTCGAAATAAAACAAAAAAAGCAAAGAAGAAGGAAATTCACTCTATTTGAACTGGGACATCCATTGTCTTATGCCCTCAGACATCTATGCTGGTGTTTTCTGGGTCTTTGGACTCAGACTGGAACTTACACCATGGGCGCCCCTGTATTTCCAGCCTGCCAATTTTCAGACTTCTTGACTCCATAATTAAGTGAGGCAATTCCCATTTTGTGTGTGTTTGTATGTGTGTGTACTTGCGTATATTGTTGGAGTGGGGGGTCAAGGCCCTCGGCCACTTAAAGATTTGCTGAGAAATTACTGACACGAGGCAGATTGATTAATATAAAAACAGGCACACGAACTTAATGTGTATGCACAGGAGTGTTCAGAATAAAGACCCAACCCCCCTAAGGAGGTACAGAAACTTGTATACCATTCCACAAAAGGTGGGAGAGTTTTTTACTTCTGTGGTGAGCTCATGGAAAAATACTGGAGGATGTTGGAGGGGAGGGTTGGTCATTGTGATTAGAACATTTGTGTCTGTTAATTGTTGCTTATTGACATTAGGCTCCTACCCTCCCCTAGAAACCAGGAGATTGGGATGCTAGCTCTTTAGATTATTACATTTAAAACAGATGACCCTCAGGTCCTTCAGAAAGGCATTTCTGGGTTGTAAAACTGGCAAGAGGCTGAGAGAAGATTTATATCTCACAGGGACAGAGAAAGAGTTTACAGTTGGAATTTTTCTAAAGTAAATGCTCAAGTAAAGGGTAAGTCAGGGACCTACAGTCAGAAAGAATTCTGTCTAAAAGTTTAGTTAAGCTGAGGGGGACTAAGGCCATTTTGGTTAACCTTTCCTTTTATTTCTTAGGAAATCAGATTCTTTTAGGAGTAAGAGGCATGCCTTTTGAATTGACCCTCGGGTATTATTTTAAATCTGACAGCAACTGTCTCATCACTGCGGAAACCCCAATTTATGACAAGTAGAGGGTACTCCCTTTTGATTTCCAGAGCTGTTGCAGGTTTCTTCCTAGTTTCATATTATGACATTCCTTCCAAGGGACATGTGGGAGCATAAGGGTAAGCCAGAGGCACTGTCATTTGCTTTGAGTAGCCATGAATGACATGTTTTAAGTAGTGATTGGAAATCAATGAGGACAAACCTCTCATTTTATAAATGAGGAAATTAAAACCTAGGGAATGTAAGAAGTAGCTTTGCTGAGATTCCAAAACTAGTTAAGAAAGTAGCTGGAAAGTTAATATCATCTTCAAAATCTCTATTACTTTTGAGGAAGTAATAGCTTACATCTATGGCCGCTTTTAGTTAACATTAAAAATTACCTTTTCAACAGATTGCTATTTTCTCTTCTTGAACTGAATTCTGATATTTGATTACTTTTAACCAAATGAAATATTTCTATAAAATAATTCTTATTTAATTTTTCTTCTTTTACATAAATAATAATTGAACTCCTTGTCTTGCTATGGACATGCACTTGTTCCTTTTGCCTGAGAACCAGTAGTTATAAGAAGTTTTGAATAATTTGGAAAATGTATGGCTTAACAAGAAATGTTTTTTTTTTAATATTATGTAATAATTTTAACATGCTCTTATTAACAGCATATTTTTTGGATGTATTTCAGAAAAGTGCTTTAGTAAAGTGCCATTACTTCTAATAATTTCATGCTAAACATATATTATGACTCAGTTACATAAGATTTAGTAAATTATGCTATTAAAATAGATACTTTTAATAGGATAATTTATGTAATTAATTATATTAGGTATGTTACAACATATGACAAGTAGATTTCTAGAGCAGGAAAGAATACTTGAAAATTGTAAATAAAAAATAAAGTTCTAATTCCCCCAGTCAACTGAATGGACCCCTCCTCTCAACCAAGGGCATTGCAAAGTTAACCCGAGAACCTAGTTCACGCCATGGTGGGAAGTAGGGGTTAGACATGTCTCGTTATACCCTTGGCCCTTTTGAATTCAGGCATAACTGACCAGCATTAACATTAACACAGACTTTAAGACTGACAAAACAGACTCTTTGTAGCAGTAAGATATCAACAAGACGGCAGGCCCTGAAAGCAATCAAAGTATTTTATCCTAAAATATATTTATTTGACATATTTTGAAATGGCTCTGCAAAGCTGTCTCTTGTGGGGAAAATTTACATTCTATAGAGAATCCTCTTTCCCTTCCAGGTCTCTTCTCTGATCCAGGAGAGAATTAACTAAGAGTCTGTCATTTTTTAAAGTCTTATCTGAAACATTTATAATCTAATTTCTCTGGAGCCTGCTACCTCGAGGCTTTATCTGCATAATAAGACCCTTGGTCTCCACAACCCCTTATCTGAACCCAGACACTCACTTCTATCGATTCTAGGTTTTTAGATAATTTTTTAACTATTTCAACAAAATTTCACCCAATTGCCAATCAGAAAATCTTTGAATCTACCTATAACCTGAAGAGTGACCCTCACGCCATCCCCACCCTGCTTTAAGTTATTGTCCTGAACCAATGTACAGCTTACATGAATAAATTGATATCTATCCCTAAAACATATAAAACCAAGCTGCAATCATACCATTTTGGGCATATATTCTCAGGACCTCCTGGGGCTGTGTCACTGGCCATTGTCATATATATTTGTCTCAGAATAAATCTCTTCAAATATTTTACAGAATTTGGCTCTTTTCATTGACAAAATATATCTAGACTTTATAGGAATGCCAGTAACATTAAGAGTTATCTGTGGTAGTCTGCCCTTGCACTGCTGATAAAGGCATACCTGAGACTGGTTAATTTACAAAATAAGAGCTTTAATGGACTTACAGTTCCACATGGCTGGGGAGGCCTCTCAATCATGGCAGAAGGCAAGTAAGAGCAAGTTACATCTTATGTGAATGGCAGCAGGCAAAGAGAGAGCTTGCATAGGGAAACTCCAATTTTAAAAACCACAAACTCTTGTGAGATTCATTCACTCTCATGAGAAGAGCATAGGAAAGACCTGCCCCCATAATTCAATCACCTGCCACTGGGTTCCTACCACAACATGTGGAAATTGTGGGAGTTACAATTCAAAATGAAATTTGGGTGGGGACACAATCAAACCATGTCTTTCCACCCCTGGGCCCTCTCAAATCTCATGTCCTCACATTTCAAAACCAATCATGCCTTCCCAAGATCCCTGAAAGCCTTAACTCATTTCAGCATTAACTCAGAAGTCCACAGTCCTACGCTTGTTCTGAGACCAGGCAAGTCCCTTCTGCCTATGAACCTGTAAAATCAAAAGCAAGTTAGTCACTTCCTAGATACAATGGGGATATGGGCATTGGATAAATACAGCCATTACAAACGGGAGATATTGACCAAAACAAATGGGTTAATGGTCCCATGCAAGTTTGATATCAAGCCAGGAAGTCAAGTCTTAAAACTACAAAATGATTGCCTTTGAATCCATGTGTCACATCCAGGTCACACTGAAGCAACAGGTGGGTTTTCCTGGTCATAGGAAGCTCTGCCCTTATGGCTTTGCAGGATATAGCTTCCCTGCCATCTGCTTTCATGGGCTGGCATTTAGTGTCTGTGGCTTTTCCAGGTGCATGGTGCAAGTTGTCAATGAATCTACCATTCTGGGGTCTGGAGGACAATGGCCCTCTTCTCACAACTCCACTAGGCAGTGCCCCAGTAAGAACCATGTGGGGGCTTTGACCCCACATTTTGCTTCCTCACTGCCCTAACAGAGGTTCTCCATGAGGGCCCTGCCCCTGCAGCAAACTTCTGTCTGGGCATCCAGGCATTTACCTACATCCTCTGAAATCTAGGCAGATGTTCTCGAACTTCAATTGTTGAATTCAGTGCACCCACAGGCTTAACACCACTTGGAAGCTGACAAGGCTAGGGGACTTCCACCCTTTGAAGCAATTGCCTCAGCTATACCTTGGTCCCTTTTAGTCACAGCTGGAGCAGCTAGGATGCAGGACACAAAGTCTCTAGACGGCACTCAGCAAAGGTACCCTGGGCCCAGTCCACAAAACCATTTTTTTCTCCTAAATCTCTGGGCCTGTGATGGGAGGGGCTGCCTCAAAGGTCTCTGACATGCCCTGGAGACATTTGCCCCATTGTCTTGGTAATTAACATTTGGCTCCTCATTACTGATGTAAATTTCTGTAGCCAGCTTGAATTCCTCCCCGGAAAATGGGATTTTCTTTCTATCTTGCTGCTTAGAAATTTCTTCTGGTAGATATCCTAAATCATCCCTCTCAACTTCAAAGTTCCTCAAATATCTAGAGCAAGGGCAAAATGCCACCATTCTCTTTGCTAACACATAACAAGAGTCACCTTTGCTCCAGTTCCCAAAAAGTTCCTCATCTCCATCTGAGACCACCTCAGCATGGACTTTATTGTCTGTATCGCTATCAGCATTTTGGACAAAGCCATTCAACAAGTGTTTAGGAAGTTCCAAACTTTCCCACATATTACTGCCTTCTTCCAAGCCCTCCAAACTGTTCTAACCTCTGCCTGTTATCCAGTTCCAAAGTTGCTCCCACATTTTTGGGTATCTTTTCAAGTGTGTCCCACTGTACTGGTACCAATTTACTGTATTAGTCCTTCTCATGCTGCTGCTAAGAACATACCTGAGACTGGGTAATTTATAAAAGAAAGAGATTTAATGCACTCACAGTTTCACTTTGCTAAGGAGGCCTCACAATCATGGCAGAAGGCATGGAGGAGCAAGTCACATCTTATGGGAATGGCAGCAGGCAAAGAGAGAGCTTGTGCAGAGAAACTCCCATTTTTAAAACCATCAGATCTCATGAGACTCATCCACTATCACAAGAACAACACAGGAAAGACTCGCCCCCATAATTCAATCACCTCCCACCGGGTTTCTCCCATGACACATGGGAACTGTGGGAGTTACAATTCAAGACGTAATTTGGGTGAGGACACGGCCAAACCATGTCATTATCCTTGGAATTTTTTTTTAATAAAAAATATTGCTATAAATAACAGTTTCCGAATATATATTTATTTAAAGAAAATTTTAACTTTTTTTTGTTACATTGAAGAAAAACTAAGAACTCGGGAAGAACCACAAGCTCCTTGAATTACTATAGCCTTTTTGAATTCTTCTCTAGTTTTGCCTTCAATTTGTGATATGTTTGTGAAATGGCAATTTGGTATTATTGACACCCAGATTTTATAAGAGACTAGATCCCTGAACTGATGCATGTTAACATTATCATTATTTTTGCCATATGTTTAATAAGATAAATATTAACTCCACTATACAAAGTGTTAAACATATCTCAGATTCAAAAAATAAGATTGAATGAACTATTCATTTTCATCTAAGAAAATCTTATCCTGGATTAGCTCTTAGATAGCATGTTGTGCAAAATTGAATTTTATATGGGGGTTTCATATCACCAATAAACTATGAAAGAGATTCAACTTGAAGAGAATGAGACATATTTCATGTCAAAAATAAATTGGAATTGATTTTCAAACTTTGCCTGAAATAAAATAAGGAACAGAAAAGGTTTTCTCTGAGGTAAGCTATATCAGCAAATGTAAGTAAATAAAAATATTTGGATATTCAAGAGTTTTAAATGTTATATACATGGATGTCTTATAAGTATATGTAATGTTAATATATGTATGTCTTTTTGGAAGTATGCTTGTATATCTTCTGTATATGTGCGTATTTACCTATTTATTTATTTTACACATTCTACATTGCTCTTAATGATTTAGGATGTTTTTCAAATTATAATTAGATATGACTAAATTTTCTTTTACTAACAATTCAACATCAGGAATGAGTTGAAATTTAATCTTTACTTAGGTCTTTTATTTACATTGATAACTTTGACCTTTATCCTGATTGAAGAATTTAAATGAAATCAGTCTTTACAACAGCTTTTCAATCTGGTAGTAAATTTTTATCATTCTAAATTGCCTCAACATACATTTGAGTACAAGTTTAACCTTCTCATACAAGAAGCAGGGCTTAGCCACCCTTGACACGATTCCTGAAGGAAGTACTAAATATGGAAAGGAGAAACCACTAATAGCCACTGCAAAAAACATACCAAATTGTAAAGACCATCAACACAATGAAGAAACTGTATCAACTATTGGGCAAAATAACCAGCTAGCATCATAATGACAGGATCAAATTCATGTGTAACAATATTAACCTTAAATGTAAACAGGCTAAATGCCCCAATTCAAAGACACAGATCGGCAAATTGTATAAAGAGTCCAGACCGATTGGTGTGCTGTATTCAGGAGATCCATCTCATGTGCAAAGACACACAAAGGCTCAAAATAAAGGGATGGAGGAAGATTTACCAAGCAAACGGAACGTTAAAAAAAAAAAAAAGCAGGGATTGCAATCCTTGTCTCTGATAAAACAGACTTTAAACCAACAAAGATCAAAAGAGCCAAAAAAGGGGATTACATAATGGTAAAGAGATCAACACAACAAGAAGAGCTAACTATCCTAAGTATATATGCACCCAATACAGGAGCACCCAGATTCATAAAGCAAGTTCTTAGAGACCAATAAAGAGTCTTAGACTCCCATACAATAATAGTGGGAGAGTTTAACACCCCACTGTCAATATTAGACAGATCAACAAGACAGAAAAGTGACAAGGATATTCAGGGCTTGAACTCAGCTCTGCCCCAAGTGGACGTAATAGACATCTACAGAACTCTCCACCCCAAATCAACAGAATATACATTCTTCTCAGCACCACATCACACTTATTCTAAAATTGACCACATAATTGGAAACAAAACACTCCTGAGCAAATGTAAAAAAAACGGAAATCGTAACAAACAGTCTCTCAGATCACAGTGCAATCAAATTAGAACTCAGGATTAAGAAAATCACTCAAAATTGCACACTTACATTGAAACTGAACAACCTGCTCCTGAATGACTACTGGGTATAAATAACTACTCAAACGAAAATAAGGAATAATAAAATAAATTTCACTGTTTATTTTAGCATCTGTTATGTTTAGAATTTAACAGCATTTTGCACTTATATTAATTACCTAATAATTAGTTATTTTCATTACAAAATCATTGCAATCTAGAAAATTAACATGAAACTCCAAGCAATTATATTTAATTTTTTAATCTAATCATCAGCTCTCAGATAGCTTAATTTGAGATCATTAATTTTAGATTATTTTATGTTATTACAACTATCTAAAAATATACTTTTTGTTGTCTTTTTCTTAATTCCGTATCTTCTTACCAACACAATTTTTATTGATTGGTCAACATGAAAAATCATACCATGTAATAGAATAACAAGTTCTTTTACTAACATTTATTTTTTAATTAATTATTTAGCTAAATAGTATTCAAATTTAAATATTGTTTAGCTAAATGATTAATTAAAATATTTCAATTAATTAAATTCTTTTTTAAATTATTCCAATCAATTAAATTTATTTGAATTAATTAAACTTTATTTAAATATTTAAATTAAAATATTTAGCAGAAAGTTTGATTAAAATATTTAAATATTTGAAATAAATTTAAATTACTTAAACTTAAATATTATTTAGCTAAGTTTTATCCTTGCAAGGAAAATAAGAAAAGCTGGACATTCTTTCATGTTAGATTTTTAGAGACTGTAACAATATAATAAAACTGCTGAATTGAAGGACATTGATATAAAGTAGTCCAAGCTCACTTGGCTTATAAAAGTGTAATGGTATTTCATGTTCAGATCTCAAGGTCCTCTCAAGATTACCTGTTCTGTATATTCTTATTCTTTCCACACACATAAATCTATGATGATATTTTTGTTCTTTAGATTTCCTTAAAATCACTATCTTCCAGAGTAGAAGTTGTCATTCTCAATCTTATTGCTGGAACAAAAAATAAACATAGCTATGCTCTAAATACATTTCTTCAAAAACTATTTGTGATGGTTTTTATTAAATAATTTCCTAATTCCCTCCTTTCTCTTCCAAAATTTATCCCGCTTGTTTAAAAAAACTTCTCATCTTCTCTTTCACAAGCAAATCCAACCTCCAAAACTTTCCTGCTTTTCACAACATCCAAGCATCTTTTTTCCATATCTCAGATTGTATTTTTAACTTTTTATTAAAAAAAAAAATCACGTTAAGTTGCAAAGAAACACAGAGTTCCATGCAAACTCTCCCACTCTCCTACAATGTTATCTGCTTATATAATTGTAGTACAAGGTAAGAAAATAAACAGGAAGAAATTTATACTGGTTCAGTCTAACAGAGCTTATTCAGATTTCACCAGTTAAATGTACATTTATTTGTGTGTGTATGTGTGCATGTGTACTTATGTAGCTCCATGCAATTTTAACTCATGTTTATATTTGCGTTACTGTTGCCACAATCAACATAAACATATAATCCCCACAAGCCTCTATTGTGTTATTGTTTTATAACTACATCCATCCCCTCCACTACCCACTTCCAAGTCCTCACAACAATTAATCTCTTCTCTATCTCTGTAATTGTGTTATTTCATAAATATTGCATAAATGAAATCATGCAGTATATTAATGTATTTAATATATCATTTTGAGATTGGCTTTTTAAAAACTCTAGGTTCATCCAAATGTTGCAGGGAACCAGTAATTCATTCCTTATTATTATTTTATAGTATTCCATAATATGAACATACATGTTTCTTTAACCGTTTATCTACTCAAAGGCGTAAGATGCTATGAACTAGACTAGATGCTAAAGTGATTGTATCATCTCACATTTCTGCCAGTAGTGTATGAGCAATTTAATTTCTCCACATAATTGCCCACAATTGATGTGATTATTTTTTATTTTAATCATTCTGATGGTGAGTTGTAATATCTCATAGTGGACTTAATTTGCATTTCTGTAATGGAAAATGATGTTGAACATCTTATCATGTGCTTATTTGCCACCTCTATATTCTTTCCAGCAAAAGGTCTCTGCATGTTTTCTTTTAGCACATTTCTAATTGGTTCGTTTATTAAGTTTTGAGAATAAGTGGTATATATTAATAATTCTGAGGGTAGTATATATTTTTGAGAATAACTATGTGTTCTGTATTCAAGGCATTTGTCAGATACTGAAGCATCCTCGCTTTCTGGGGTAAATACCAAGGTTCTTGGTCTCATGGCCAAGGAAATCGAGGTTGCAGAAACACGCACACAGGGTGAGATTGGAGCAGGAATTTAATAGGCAAAAGAAAAGAACAGCTCTCTGTCACAGAGAGGGGTCCCGAGTGGGTTGCCAAGTTGTAGTAAAACTGTCAGGGTGTTTAAAAATTGGCTAGCGAGGAGGGGGTGTCTTATCTTCCTAAGGCTTGAAGATTTAGTTGGGATCAGGTGTGCTATCAGCATAGATGTACAGAGCAGACTTTTCTATGGGCTCTCCCCGATTCCTTGATCAGGCAGGCAGACTCTTAGTCTGTGCAGCTGTTTTGCTTATCTGGGAGGGAGAGTTTCCATGTCTGTTCCTAGACATCTTCTAGCTGCTGCAGGCATATCCTCGCCCCCCACCTCTGCCAGCATCCGCTTCTAGCTTCCCTATCTTAGTGTGCCTAAAGGGAAAGGAATGTGCTTATTAAGACCCACTGTTTTTACCGGGGACCATCGTAAGAGTGTGAAGTTTGGTGATTACCCAAGAGACTCCTCCGCCTCCTCCTGTGCCTGAATTTATCTGTGTTTTACAACCTGATATTCCAGGCTCCTTTTGGTTAGAAGAAAAATGATTTCTTTGAACTGCATGAGGTTAGAAAGGGAGGTAATTCTGAGCTGCTTTGTGTTAAAAGTAAAGTTTTCTATCAGGGACTCTCTTTACTCTGTCTACCTAAAAAATTTCCTTCTGTCTCCTATAACAATATGTAATTTCTAAGTATTTTCTCTCAGTCTTTAATTTTGGAATGTAAATGTCTCTTCATGCTTTTAACAGGATCTTTCACAGAGCAAAAGGTGTTCTTTTTGATGAGGTCCAATTTACCAATATTTACCTTTAAAATTGTGCTTTTGATGTCAAATTTAAGAACTTAGTCCTAGGTATCAAAGATATTTTCTTACGTTATTTTTTACGGATTTCAGTTTCATATTGCACTTTTAAACTCATGCTCCATTTTGAATTAATTTTTGTGTGAGGTATGAGATTTAGGACTGAATTCAATTTTTTGCTGATGGATCCCCAATGCTTCAGTGCATTTGCTGAAAAGTTTATCCCTCATTGATATCACCTTTGCTTCTTTTTAAAACATTAATTAGCTATATTTGTTTGGATTTATTTTCTGGGTTCTGTTTTCTTTTGCATTTATCCCCTGCCAGTACCAGACTTCCTTGGCTATTGTGGCTATATACTAAATATTATCAGGAAGAGTTTTCACCATTTTATCATTCTTTTAAAAATGGTTTTGGTTTTTTTGTAAGGCCTTCCTTTTTATTTTTTAGAAATCATAATCCTCTAAAACTTCATCTGCCACATTGTTGACATTTCTAACGCTCATTGTTTTCCTCCATCTTTAGGCCTTTGTCTTCCCTAATCATTATACTTTGAATAATTACTCTTGTGGAGTCAACATTACTATTTAACCAATTTTGCTTACCTTTCTAACACAAAGTCAGGTTTCTTTTTTGTTGTCCTGTCTTTCCTTGTCTTTTAAGTTTTCTTTTCTTTTGTGTTACCAAATTACTTTTTCATCCTCATCATATCTCTAAAACTTCAAACACAAGACATTTACTCGATTTATTATCTCTTGTTTTAACTTTCACTTGCCTCCATGACAAATTTGGACTCACAATCAGTAAACTCATAAACAGTCTAGAATATATCACAAAAAAACAGAATTTCTGCCTTCCTTTGTGGTTAATTCCAAGTCTTTAGTAATATCCACTTCCCATTTCATCTTTTTTTATTCCAGCTACTTAGCAACCTAGAGGAGAATAATAAAATTATCTAAATTCCTTGATTCTCTGCAATTCTTTTATTAATTTTATATTGATTTATTCAGCACTATCTCTTCCACCTTTCTCAAAAACCTCACATTTATTCTTTCTCAAAAACCTCACATTTGCTCTGTAGGTGCTCTCACCTCCAATTTCCCAAAGATCTAAGCTCTCAATATTATTTTCTTCAAATTCCTTTTTCTCGTGTCAAAATAATTTCTTTAAATTTTCACTCCCCTGTTTTTGCTTTCCCTCTCCTTAAATTTAAAAAGAGACGTATTCATTTTATTCCTTTCCAAACTAAACACATCTATTTCAGATTTTTGACTTTAGATTTCAAATATATAGATGTAGAGCTTTGTTGTTGTTGTTGTTGGCAAGATCTTACTCTGTTACCCAGGCTAAAGTGTGGTGGCGTGATGATTACAGCTCACAGCATCCTCAACCTCCCAAGTTCAAGCAATCCTCCTGCTTCAGCTGGGACTACAGATGTGAACTACCATGCCTGGCTAATTTTTTTTTTTTTTTTTTTTTTGGAGAGACAGGGTCTCAGCATGTTGCCCAGCTGGTCTTGAATTCCTGGGCTTAAGTGATCCTCCCACCTTGGCCTCCCAAAATGCTGGTATTACATTTGTGAATCCCTGCTCTAGGCCCCAACAATATTAATGTAAGCTGTGAATCATTTCCACATTAAAATGTAAAAGTAAATTTCTTTTAATGCCTTAATTTAAAAAAATAAATAGGCCAGGTGCAGTGGCTCACGCCTGTAATCCCAGCACTTTGGGAGGCCAAGGCAGGTGGATCACAGGGTCAGGAGTTTGAGACCAGCCTGGCCAACATGGTGAAACACTGTCTCTACTTAAAAAAGGAAAAATTAGCTAAGCATGATGGTGTGCACCTGTAATCCCAGATACTTGGGAGACTGAGGCAGGAGAATTGCTTGAACTGGGGAGGTGAAGGTTGCAGTGAGCCGAGATCGCGCCAATGCACTGTAGCCTGGGCGACAGAGCAAGACTCTTCTCAGGAAAAAAAAAAAAAAAGGAAATTCCAATGCACTTCAAATTAGAAAAAATAATATACACATTTATATTTCATTGATTTACTATACTATACACTATATATGTAGTAGAGAGTTATAAATCAATATACTATGTATAATTTATAAACACTTCTCTACCAGAAGCCTCTGAGTAACTCATGCAGGCATTGAAGTCAGATGATCTCATCTTCTTGAGCTCTTTCATAATTTCAATTATACCTCCTTCTTCTTAAACTCATATATTTCTCATCCATAAATTTCATGTTTTTCCATTTTTCTCTTGAATAATATTTATTCTCTGTATCTTCAGTAACTAGTTTCTTCTTTATACTGCCTATAAATAATAATTTTACTCAAAAATGATTTATATGTTTTATCCCTTTCCATGACCTCACAAAAGGGTACTTTTGTAGGTAGAGTCAATTACAAATATTACTCACTTCTCTTACATTATTTCTGTTAAATGTTTTCATTTATCTTTTTGAAAATATTCTACTTGGATGTCTGCCCAATATCAGTTACCAATTCTTCTAAAATCTACTTTCATATTTCTTGTTGAATTTGTGTCTATTACTTTTATATTATCAACATCTTATTTCTTGTTGTATATTAGATTATTAAAATAGCTTTCTTGTTCATTTCTCTAATTTAAATATCCCTTTAATACACCCTTGTTGATAGATCTTCTCAGATCTCTTCTCTCATCACTTACTTGTCAATAAATAGTTTCTCATTGCTTACTAAACTAATTTAGAAGTTTTCCTTTTGTGACTCAAAAACATCCAAATTTATTTTCTCCATCATTATTTTTCTACAAAAACTGGAGCTCTTGTCAAAAAAAGAAAAATAAAAATGAACAAAAAAGAATTATTCTCACTCATCTCTAGAATTAGATCATAAAGGTTTCAATATCTGCTCTACCACTAATCCTCCATTTATTTGTATCAGTTTTCTTGTCGTTAAAATGAGGGCAATAATATTATTTGTCATATAGAGACACCGAAAAATTTAAATGGGAAAATATGAGCAAAAGTCTTAGCATGGTCTCTGTCACATGGTGGGCATATTTGGTGGCTGTCCACTTCTATAGCTTTAGTAGCCATTACCCTAGTGGGGACTGTGTAGTGGTCCCTCCCCCGTGGCAAGTTTTGTCTAGGCCTTCGGGCAGTCTGTGGAATTCTTTACTTTGACAAATATCCATAGTAATGTAAGCCATTATTTCTTTTCTTTTTTTTTCTTTTTTTGTTGTTTGTTTTTTGAGACAGAGTCTCACTCTGTTGCCCGGGCTGGAGTGCAATGGCATGATCCCAGCTTACTGCAATCTCTGCTTCCCAGGTTCAAGCATTTCTTGTGCCTCAGCCTCCCAAGTAGCTGGGATTACAGGCGTGTGCCATCATGCCTAGATAACTTTTGTATTTTTAGTAGAGATAGAGTTTCACCATGTTGACCAGGCTGGTCTCGAACTCCTGACCTTAAGTGATCCACCTCTTCTTGGCCTACCAAAGTGCTGCGATTACAGGCGCCATTATTCTTTCTTATTTAAAAGCTGCTATAACATGGGAAGAACTTGCAAGTACTTATTCTTGCATTTATCCAGGCATTAGCAGAATGTAATAAGATGGTACAGAAAGAGAAAGCACTCTTACTTTTTGCTTCATGCTATGGGTTGAGTGTGTCTTATATAAGTTTATGTGTTGGAAACTTAATCCCCAGTACAACAGTGTTGAGAGGTAAGACATTGAGGAGGTAATTAGATAACGAGAGCTCTGCCCTCAAAAATGGGTTAATGTTCTTGTTGTGAGTGTAGGCTTGGTATTGCAAGATTAGACTTCTGATCAGTTTGGCCCCCTTCCTTTCTCTCTGTCTCATGTTTGTACTTCCTTGTCATATCATGTCTTCCTTAATGAGATGATTCTTGCGAGATGTTGATGCCATGCTTTTGAACATTCTAGCCTCCAGAACTGTGAACCAAATCAACTTCTATTGTTTATAAATTTCATAGTCTGTAGTATTCTTTCATAGCAGAAGGAAATGGTCTCAGACAGAAAAATTGGTACTAAGAAGTAGGGCTGTTGCTGTAACAAATCACTAAAAAGGTGAAAGCAACTTTGGAACTGAGTAATGGGTAGAGGCTAAAATAACTTGAATGAGTAGGCTCCAAAAAGCCTGTATTGCCATGAATGGAGCATTAAGAATGATTCAGGTGAGGGCTCAGAACAAGAGGCTATAGGGACGGTCTGAATCTTCTTGGAGATTACTTAAGTGGTTTTGACCAGAAGATTAGCAGAAATATGGATAGTAAAGGCCATTCCAATGCGGTTTCAGATGAAAATAAAAAGCTGAGTATTGGAAACTGGAGTAAAGACCATCATTGTTATAAAGTAGCAGTGACTTTGGCTAAAATGTGTTCATGTTCTAAGACTTCGTGGGATGCAGAATTTAAGAGCAACAACTTAGGATATTTAGTGGAAGAAATATATAAGTAGCACAGCATTCAAGCTACTGTGGGACTACATTTAACTGCATACAAGGAGATTATAGAGGAAATAAATAACTTAAAGACAGAATTTATAATTAAAAGAGCAGCAGAATGGAAAGAATTGGAAAATTCACTGCCAGCCCATGTAAAGCGTGTGTCCAATCAACCATTTGCTAAAGAGATTAGTGTGGAGAGAAGGAAACCAGGCACAGTAGTACCTGGAGCAGACATTTGAAATATTTCTTCTAGTAGACAATGGAAGAAAGACCCTGTAGGTACTTTAGAGATCTTTCATGCTTCCCCTGACATCACAGGCCCAGAACCCTAGGAGGGCAGAATAACTTTTAGGGATAGGCTGGGGGTGGCCTTTACAGGCTCTCTTCCCAAAGTCACCTTGGGTTTTTGATCCCTACTTCCTATCAAAGTGCTTCTTGGCCATCCCAGGTATGACTCAGGCATGCCTACCTGTGACTCCACCCTTTTCTCTTAAAAATATAAGCCATAAGCCTCATCAGTGTCGATGTAGTGTCAAGTCTGTGGGTACATAGAATGGAAGAGCTATGGAGGCATGACTTCCTCCACCTAGATTTTAAATGATGTCACAGGATGCCTGGAAGCCCAGACAGAAACCTGCCACAGGGATGGGATCACCACATGGTCCCCATTAAGATAATCACTATTGCAGCTATGGGTGTGGACAGCCATGAAGACCCAAGAACTGTAGAGTTACCCATGTGTAATGACAGCCTGGAAGAGCTGTATGGATTGAGTCTAACAAAGTCATAGAAATGGGACGGCCCAATGCCTTGGGGCCTCAAACCCAGCCACAGTATATACATGAACCAGAACACAGAGTCAAAGAGTTTTTTCTTCAGCCTTAAGATTTAATATTGTTTGCCCTGTTGGGTTTTGTACTTACATGGGACTTGTTTCTCCTTTCTTCTTGCCTACTTCTTTCTTTTGGAATGAAAGTGTCTATCCTATGCCTGTCCCACCATTGTATTTTGGAAGTAGGTAACTTGGTTTGATTTCACAGACTGAGAGTTAGGAAGAATTTCACTTGGGATGAATTGTGCTTTGAATCTCATCTTTATCTGATTTAGATGAGACTCTGGACTTATAACTTTTGAGCTGATACTGTAACAAATTTAAGACTTTGGGGGATACTCTGATGGAATAAATGAATTTTGCCTTTTGAGAAAGACATAACTTTTGAGAGCCAAGAGAAAAATGCTGTGGTTGGAAACTGTCTTTCAAAAGTTTATGTGTTGAATTACTAATTATCAGGCAAATGCAAATTAAAACCACAATGAGACACCACCTGACTCCTGCAAGAATAGCCATAACTAAAAAGTCAAAAACCCATAGATATTGGCATGGATGTGATGAAAAGGGAACATTTTTACACTGCTGGTGGAAATGCAAACTAGTACAACCACTGTGGAAAACAGTATGGAGATTCCTTAAAGAACTAAAAGTAAAACTACCATTCAATCCAGCAGTCCCACTACTGAGTATCTACCCAAAGGAAAAGAAGTGCTTATGTAAAAAAGACACATGCACACACATGTTAATAGCAGCACAATTTACAATTGCAAAGATATGGAACTAACCTAAGTGCACATCAACCAACAAGTGGATAAAGAAATGTCATATATATACAGCATGAAATACTACTCAGCTGTAAAAAAAAGGAAAAATATAATGTATTTTGCAGCACCTTGGATGGAGCTAGAGGCCATTATTCTAAGTGTAATAACTCAGGAATGGAAAACCAAATATGGTATGCCCTTTCTTATAAATGGGAGCTAAGTTATGAGGATGCATAGGGATAAGAATGGAAAGATATAATGGACTTTGGAACTTGAAGGGGAAGGCTAGAAGCAGGGGTGAGGGATAAAAGACTACATAATGGATACAGGGTACACTGCTTTGGAGATGGATACACCAAAATCCCAGAAATGACCACTGAAGAACTTATCTGTGTAATCAAGAACCACCTATACCTCAAAAACTATTGAAATAAAAATAAAACAAATTAAATAAATAAATATTTGCAATGAAAAGTGTTTGTATGTTGAAAACTAAATCCCCAGTGAAACAGTTGAAAGGTAAAACCTTAAACAGGTGATTAGGCCTTAAAGACTCTGTCCTTATCAGTGGGTTATTGCTGTTATCACAGTAATGAGCACCTGTTAAGTTTTATCTTTTTCTTCTGTTTCTTCTGCATGCTTTCTTACCATGCGATGCCTTCCTCCATGGGACAACGGTCCCTAGATACTTGTGTCACATTCTTGGACTTTCTAGCCTTCAGAACTATGAGTAAGATAAAATTTTATTCTTTAAAAATTACCCATTGTGTGGTATTCTGTCATAGCAGCAGAAAATGGACTCACATATTTCACCACATTTTTAAAGAATAATTGCGAACATAAAGTAGAAAAATGCCATATAATGATATTTAATATTGGTAATAGTATTTTTTGTTCTAAATCTCCAAGTTTTATAAAAATTTGTTATCCTGTAAGTTTCACTTTTATTGCTATAATATAAAACACATGTGGATAAAATTCCTTTTATTTTTGTTACATCTTTTTTCTCATATATTAAGAATATACAGCAAGTCATTGATGTCATGTCATTGATTTATGAACCTTTCAGTTCAGCTCTTATTATTTTATCCAAGGCACTAGCAAGTTCAAATGTTCTTTCTTTTCATTATCTACCACTGAATTAATGTAAACTTGAATAAATATCCAGATGATTGGTGATTCTGTCATATGACTTGCTTCATAAAGGTCTATTTGATGGTTTTGTCCCTGGATCATTTTCCATTTTTCCATATAATTTACACCACATTAACAGAGCTTCATTATTATTTTTCGGTGAGTTTGATTTCCTTCACTAAACACATTATGCGGGTATTTCCATAGTTTTGAAGACTACCTTGAACATTTCTCCATTAAATTAGAAGATCAAATACCACTGGGCTTTACAAATGTATATATACACACACACACACACACATACACACACACATATTTTTATATATATATATATATTTGTAAAGTCCAATGGTATGTGCTCTTCAAATTTAATGTGTGTGTATGTGTATATATATAATATATATATCTTAATAACTACATTGTGACAATATGCAGAAATCAGAAATCAGACTGTCCCATACAAACCCGCTAGATAGCTGTAAGGGTTAAATAGAGTATTTAACATAGAAAATGGTACAATATAAGCACAGTAAGACATTACTGTTATAGAGAATATCTCAGGCATTAAAATATTGTTCAGTGCAATGACTTTTACTTTGTCATTTTTCTCTGTGAACACTCTGAGTTTATATTTTAAGAAAAAAATTACTAAACCCTAATTTCCCTACTTTGGGCAATGATTTTAGAGTATAATATTGTTAACATAACTTCTGAGGGGTTTATAAAAGTCCTACATGTAATTTGACAAGCTTAGCATCAACATTGTTCCTTGACTTGCTTCCATGACCAGCGATGGAAACTAAATATTAACCACATGAGAGATAAATAAATGTCATGGACACAGTTCCAGATATTTACTATAGTAATTATAATAATTTACATCTCGAATTACCATGTTATGTTATGAAGGTAAAAGTAAGAAAAACCATAATCAATATTAAACAGTACTGAATAGTTTTGACTGAGTTTTTCTTCTTAAAGTACTGATATAGACAATAAAACTAAGTGATAGTGAGTTATACACACCAAATTAGAAACATGTAAGAGCCCAGGAGTGTGGTGTAAAATATATTTACTTATTAACCATTTACCAGCTAGTTGATTAAATGAATAAAACACTTCAGAAATCTAAAATAATGTGTAATTTCACAGGTAAATTTATTAACAAGTATCCAGACTTACATGTCTATATGTATTCATGCATACATACAAACACACACATACAGATGCATACTCATTATCCAGGATATCATTGTTGCAGGACTTTTGTTTTTAGTTCAGCTAAAGACAGAGTTCTTTTTCCCATGGCCATGAAAATTCAGGCTCACAGACAATTTGGTGATCAGACAGGGTGTTATTGGGTGAAAAGGAAGAAACGGGAGAAACAGGGACTTTTGCAACACCAGAGTCTCTACTAGAGCACTTCATGACCAGTTTTATTTATCAGAGAAGTAGAAAAATGGCCTTTCTTATGTAAATATTTTTCATAATATTAAAGAAAGTAACAACTTTGTGTTGTTTAGTTTTCTTTATCTCCCATCAAAACATACTGCTGCGATATTGATAAAGTATAGCACACAAGTAAACCTATTGATGGCATTTTTGATTCCAAAAAAATTTACCTACGTTAACTAACACAGAAGATTATTTTATTAGCTGTAGGAAACACTAGCATGTAAGAAAGAATAAGGAAAATCGGTATGAGCTGTTATAGAAGGTTTTCTATCATGTGTTGAAATAAGAAAAAACGTAACAAGTATAACAGTATCAATAGTACGCTTCTGTTTTGTAAAGAAGCAAGGAAAATAAATAAATGTTTGTTTGTTTATGTAGCTGAGCGTAATTGCAAAAGATATGTAGAGGGAATACAATAGAAATCAATAAAACAGATCTACTCTGTGGTGGAGGAGAATGGAGTGGAAGAGAGAAAGAAAATAACACTTCCCTGAGTATTGTTTCTTCAAGTTTTGACTTCCAAAAGCATGTTACTATCCTGCTTATTTAAAATAAATAAATCAACATATACAGGAAAAAACAAACCTTAAATCTGAATATAAACAGAAACAAATGAATGCAAATTAATTTCAAATGAATTACATAATCATCCTGAAGGAGAAACAAACAAGAACTAATCCCGGTTACTTTTAACACAATAAACTATATACAATCAAACAAGAAACAAACAAACAAAAAATCATAGTTTTTTAATAGTATTGTTTGTTGTATAATATAGTGTAATTCCAAGATGATTAATGATTTTATGCCTATTGTTGGAATGAACAAATTAGTAGATATAGTGATGTTTTGGGCAACAGACTTCTCCCTGTGATAAAAAGAGGTACAAATATGGAATGAGGAAAGTCAGAGGAGGCAAGCATCAATCTGCTTTAGCTGTGTCTGATGAAATGGCCTAGAAGCAATGATATCCCAGCAGCAATGAGCACACTTCATGCACATATCAATATTTCTAAATATCATTCCTTGGATAAATGGTATGCTCCAACAAATGTTTGAAGGAGAAACATTACAAAATGAGTCTGAAATATCTTTTTAAGCAAGAAAACAAGAGCTTAAAAATTAGTGGTGGCCTGAAAAGACATAGAATCCATCTTTAAAGGGTTCCTAGTAACCAACACTGAGAATTTGGGAATAACACAATAAAAAAGGTGTATTCTTGGGTTGTAAATAGTTGAATAAAATAATAATCTGTTAATACTAATGATAAATGGATAGATAGAAAATGATATAAGTGGAGACTCTTCTTTAGAGTAGACTGCCAACTAACAAATACAGAAGAAATGATAGAATAAGAGATCCTGAATGACAAAATGTTCTTGTTACTTTAATAAAAGACACAGTCTAAAATACAGATTTATTATTCACCTGACATTAAAATAAACAAGCAAAAATACTAAATGTAGTAATAATATTACTATTTCACATCACATTAAGAAGAATTCCAGCAAAAATAATCAATGGTTAAAAATTTACAATAAATTTGATGAGACCCACCAAGATATCTGATGTGGTATGGTTGTATCCCCACCCAAAATCTCATCTTGAATTGTAGTTCCCATAATCCCCACATGTCCTGAGGGACCCGGTGGGAGGTAAATGAATCACAGGGGTAGTTACCCTCATGTTGTTCTTGTGATAGTGAGCAAATTCTCACAAGATCTGATTGTTTTATAAGGGGTATTTCTCCCTTTGCCAGGCAATTCTATCTCCTGCAGTCATGAGAAGGACAGGTTCACTTTCCCTTCTGCCATAATTGTGAGTTTCCTGAGGCCCCCATAGTCCTGCAAAACTGTGAGTCAATTAAACCTTTTTTTTTTTTTTTAAGTACCCAGTCTCAGGTATTTCTTCACAGCTGCATGAGAACAGACTAATACAGTAAATTGATACCAGCATAGGAGGGCTGTGCTGTAAAGATACTCAAAAATGTGGAAGCAACTTTGGAATTGAGTAACAGGCAGAGGTTGGAACAGTTTGGAGGGCTCAGAAGAACACAGGAAAATGTAGGAAAGTTTGGAACTTCCTAGAGACTCGGAAAGCTCAGAAGACAGGAAAATGTGAAAAAGTTTGAAATGTCCTAGAGATGTGGAGGGCTCAGAAGACAGGTATGTGGTAAAGTTTGGAATTTCCTAGAGATTTGTTGAATGGCTTTGACCAAAATGCTGATAATGATAGAAAATGAATTCCAGACTGAGGTGGTCTCAGATGGAGATGAGGAACTTGCTGGGAACCAGAGTAAAGGTCAGTCTTGCTATGCTTTAGCAAAGAGACTGGTGGCATTTTGTCCCTGCCTTAGAGATCTGTGGAATTTTGGATTTGAGAGAGATGATTTGGGTTATGTAGTTGAAGAAATTTCTAAGCAGCAAAGCATTCAAGAGGAAGCAGAGTATAAAAGTTTGGAAAATTTGCAGGCTGGCCTTGTGGTAGAAAGGAAAGACCCCTTTTCTGGGGACAAATTCAAGCCTGCTACAGAAATTTGCATATGTAATGAGGAGCCAAACGCTCATCACCCAGACAATGGGAAAAATGTTTCCAGGGCATGTCAGAGTTCTTCACAGCAGCCCCTCCCATTGAAGGCCCAGAGGCTCAGGAGGGAAAAATGGTTTCCTGGGCTGGGTCCAAGCCCCGCTGCTGTGTGCAACTGGACTTGGTGTCTTGCATCCAACCTGCTCTAGGTGTGGCTAAAAGAGGCCAAAGTATAGTTCAGGCCATTGCTACAGGGGGTGAAAACCCAATCCCTGGCAGCTTCCACATGGTGTTGGGCCTGTGGTTGCACAGGAGGCAAGAATTGAGGTTTTGGAACCTTTACCTGTATTTGAGAGGATGTGAGGAAATGCTTGTATGTCCTGGCAGAAGTCTGCTGCATGGGCAGAGCCTTCATAGAGAACCTCTGCAAGGGCAGTGCAGAAGGGAAATGTTGGGTTGAAGCCCCCACACAGAGTCCCCACTGGGCATTGCTAGTGGAGCTGTGAGAAGTAGGACAGCATCCTCCAGACCCCAGAATGGTAGATACACTGACAGCTTGCACCATGCAACTGGAAAAGCTGTAGACACTCAACACCAGCCTGGGAAAGCAGCCAGGAGGGTGGCTGTATCCCACAAAGCCTCAGGGGTGGAGCTACCCAAGAATCTGGGAACCCACTCTTGCATCATTGTGACCTGGAAGTGAGACATGGAATCAAAAGAGATCATTTTGAATCTTTAAGGCTTAATGACTGCCCTATTGAATTTTAGAGTTGCATGGGGACTGCAGCCCCTTCATTTTGGACAATTTCTACCAATTAGTATAGGTGTATTTACCTAATATCTGTACCTCCATTGTATCTAGGAAATAACTAACTTGGTTTTCATTTTAGAGGCTCTTAGGTGGAAGGGACTTGCCTTGTCTCAGGTGAGACTTTGGACTTGGATTTTTGAGTTAAGGCTGCAATGAATTAAGACTTTCAGGGACTGTTGAAAAGTCATGGATGTGTTTTGGAATGTGAGGACATGAGACTTGGGAGGGGGCCAAGGGCAGAATGATATGGTTTGGCTGTGTCCCACCCAAAATCTCATCTTGAATTGTAGTTCTTGTAATCATCATATGTCATGGGAGGAACCCAGTGGGAGGTAATTGAATCATGGGGAACACCCTAATGCTTTTCTCATGGTAATGAGTGAGTTCTCTTGAGATCTGATGACTTTTATAAGGGGCATTTCCCCATTTGCTTGACACTTCTCTCTCCTGCTGCTATGTGAAGAAGGACATGTTTGCTTTACCTTCTGCCTTGATTGTGAGTTTCCTGAGGCCTCCCAGTCCTTTGGGACTGTAAGTCATTTAAACCTCTTTTCTTTATAAATCCCCCAGTCTCAGGGTCTTTTTCTTAATAACCTGGGAGCCATCTTTTTGAAATGTTATAATCAAGGAAGATAGCACCCCTTCTCTCAATTTCCATGGAAATGTAGGAACCTAACTTCAGTAGGCACTTTAAATTGTAAAACTACCTCTGTCATTAAGAAAAATACAAGAAAGTTTACATTTTATTTGGGTAAGAGCAATTAGAAAATGCAGATGGCTTAAGATCCTTCCTACTTCAGCTTTTAACGTATCTACAGTCATTGTTTGTTTGTTCATTTGTTGGCAAAGATGTGAGTTCTGGCCTCTCTTACCTATTAAAATAGACTTAAATAAAGTCTTTCTTAACCTGTCTAACTTTGTTGGAATTTTGGAATTTTTACTTTAACAAAACACAGGATATTTATAGGTTTCCTATTACCATTGTTTTAATTCACAAATGGAAAATATCAACTTTATAATAGAGAAACCGAAGGAGTCCCATGCTTGTCATCTATTTTACAATGGAGATTCTTGCATACAGAATGACAGAGGGAGATAGAGAAAAGAGAGATTCAGACTAAGTAGATAATAAAGCTAATGTGAGAAAATGTTAAAACTCAATGAAATGAGTAAATGGTATCTGGGAATTAGATGTGTCATTTTTGTTAATTTTTGAAAATTTTAATGTATTTTAGAAAATAAAGTAATTAGTTCAACAAAAGTAACAACAAAGCAAATGTTAGGCATTGAGTACTTCTTTCCACTGCCTTACTTACCAGAGACTATTTCCAACAAACTGAGGAATAAAGACAAGAGTATGTCAGATTTGTATCAGTATTACCTTTATTACTAATAAAGATAATATTGAAACATTGGTTTATGTCATTAGTTAAGTGGAATTATTTAATACATTCAGAATAAGTGTTGAATTTGTGGTCATTTGAACTATGATTCTTCCTTTTGTGAAGGTCAATATTCCATCAAGATGGGCCTAATTTCACTTTCATAAAGCCAATTTACAGCAACAACCCTGACTTCTTTCATATTCCTGAGATCACTGGGTACCAGTAGATATTTTAATACCAGAAGTCTCTCAAAAGAATGAGAGTAGTGTATTAATTAATGCTTAAGTTAATTTGTTTGCGAGGTTGAAATTAATTTTTTATTTTATTCTTCATCTTAAATTATACACAGCTTTATTGTTGAGTAAAGTCATTGGAACTCTAAAAATAAAAAGGAAATGGCACAGAATCTAAACTAATATAATTTTATCCCATTATCAAATTCCCACAGAGAAATAAAGTTAAAATAAAATACAAAATATTTTATTGGTCTTAAAATCTAAAACTCAGTGTTTCAACAAAAATAGTTAAAAATTTATTCCTTCCAATTTCTTATTTCCCAGTATTGGGGAGAAGGATGCTTAATTCCTGGGTAGAGTTGGCATTCTTCAAGCAATTGCCATGTGAAGTGCCTCTGGTTAGAATGAGTGTAGTTTCTTAGTTTGTTTAAGACATAAGATGTATGCATTCAAAGTTTTTTATTTGCCTCATTTTTTATAAGGTAGAAAATATTTAATAGGGCAAGCAAAATCATTTCAGCACTGTACTGAATACCCACAACATTTAATAAACACTCCATTTTAGGCCTATAATGCACATATTCTAAAACAAATTGTTTCTAGAACCCAGTATTTGCTGTTACCTAGACATAAGAGTGATTCAGTGGTATGTGGGTATCTAGAATCTAAATTCTTGGCTTTAGATTTGTCAGTATACATTCTGTTGATTGGATGCCAGTTGTTCAGAATTTGTAACCTGAAAACACAAGGCAAACCCAGTCATATGCTCCAATTTAAGCTTTTATAAGCCACCAACATCACAGCTTCCCAATAACATACTCAAGTTCAAGGCTGTAGCCACATGAAAAACCTTAACCACTCCATTTGTATTTTATTCTATAAATTTTACTTTCTTTGCCTATTTCTTGAGGCACACAGATCAATGCAACAAATTTTCAGTGTTCAAAGAGCTAAATAAATATCATCCCATTTTTTCTATCTGAGTGTCCATGCAGTTGAAAACATAATGACATATAATAAAGTTGTGAGGATAAAAATATTACCTTTATTATTAACAAAGTTAGTATAGAAAATATGGCTTTATCTGTATAAGAAAGTAGTTTACATTAGATTTTATGCTCTCAGTGGTTAGCAAAGTCTTAAGGGAAAGAGAAAGAGCAAGGGACCATGCCTAGTTTCTCCATCCCAAATCATGAGTCAGGCAATTTTCCTTCTTACTTTAACATACATCCCTAAGAAAAGAGCAAGTAAGAGATAAAGAAAACATAAATGTTTTATTAATGAAGGTATCTGAATACTACACTGCTGGGCATAAACATTAGGACTTGGATGCAAATACTACCCCTTCAACAGACATTCCAAAATGTTACATTTCTAGTAAACCACATGGAAACAATGGGAAGATCACTGGAAGTTGAACATTGAGGGGTGGGGGTAAGGGGGATGCAGCAGAACACTTGTCGTTCAACACAGTCTTATAAATCTCTAGCTTGCTAACACTTTCTACTTCTATTTCCCTGTAGGTAGATTCAAAAGAAGGTATTAATTAGTGCATTTAACCTAACGTAAACAGCATCATGACCTTGTACATGATAGGTATTGCTGCTAACAAGAAGGCTCACCAGAGACTTTGTAAGCAAATTCTTGTTTGTTTTCCTGTTTCTCTGTATCTCTCTTATATGAGCTTATAAGTAAATGGTAAGACTTCTTAACAAAGTGGGATTTCATTACTTATTTTGAAAATTTTTAACATGTATGAGTAATTTAATATTGCAGCAAAATTTTGTAGCCAACTAATACTTTTTGTCTAGCCTGATCGCAATTGTTTGTTATAATAGATGTCACACACTAACCTATCCAGCCAAGTACTTTCTAACAGGTACAAAATATACATTTTATATGGAACTTTTTTTATTTTTAGAGATCAACTTTTAAAACATTAAGGTGATACTAGAATACTGTTTATTTTCCTTTTTAAACTTGCTGCTTCAGTCATTCATATGTAAATGAATTCTAAGTTTAGTATTAACTTATAAAGCAACATTTTGTTTTTAGTTTATTTCCCTAGTGTTGCTCTGGAAGTACAAATTTTGTAAGTTAAGTTATAATCTGAAGTCTGACAGTAACTTGATTTACAAATATAGACAAATCGCATAATTTCCATGAGCTTCATTTTTTTTTTCAAGCTACAATAATTTCTCAGCCCATTTTAATTCCAATTCCATCTGAACATGTTGTTAATAGGCAGGTTGTTTCAGTTGGAAGACACTGGGATTGAAAGCAATGCATCTCTTTTGAGAGTCATACACTCAGGGCAAATTCAGTAACACTCTCTGATATTCAGTTTTATTATTTTCAAAATAATATTGTCAATGATATCATCTGTTTCAAAGAATCAAAGGGAGGATCAAATAAAATAAGATTACATAAAATTATTTTGTATCCGTAGAGCATTATTAAATTGCAAAGAATTACTCTGATTCCAAGAAATATCTTTCATGCTTCAAAGGTGGTGTTTAATGTATGCTATTATATGGTTTTATGACTGATACATTTATTTAGCTATAATTTGTATTTTATTTAATCAGAAGCCTTTTTAGTACCTATTCTGTAAATAATATTGGTGCTATTAATATATATTTACAAGTCATTATGTTCTAACCTTTGTTTCTGATAGAATAGTCTTTGTTCTACTAAGGCGGTTCCTGTGCCTCCTTGGTCATCTTTGAGCCATACTTTTGGAACTTATTAAAGAGTACTATGGCTTTTTGTGTGCAGATAAACAGATAATAGAGTAAGTAAAGACACTATATTTTTGGCATGGAACTAAAAAATAATTTCTTTTCCGTTTCTAGCACTCATTCTGATGGTGAAATGCTTAAATCTGCCAACTTGTAGTCCTCATATCACTGATGAAAAGCACATCAATCATCATCTTAGTTGCACTTAGTAGTCACATAGACCAGATATCTATCAGCTTCTGGACATTTTTCAATCCAAAGTAAAATATGAATATGGGTTATTGGCATCTACTGTATGCCTGAGTTGTTAATAAGCATCAGTATCAAGCCTTTCTAAATTATTACCAATATTTAGTGGCAGGAGAAGGAGCAGTGTGTCACTTTTTGTAGTTGGCCATTTTTCCAATCTGATTTCTTGATACCTATATTCTCAGAAAGCAAGTCATTTTCTGGGTTTCTTGGATCTGAACTGAGAAAGTAAAGTCTACCAAAAATGATCCTCAATACTCAATCATACTCTTATCTTTTACTCAGATTCTTAATAACTTTATGTATAAAGTTTTTCACTCTTTATAGCATTTTTGGTTAGGGCTTTTCTCTTAAACTGATTCTGTAAGATTCTCTGCCCCACATTCTCAGAATTTATACATAGAGAGGACTTCAACATTTTCATCCATTTATGTAATAAAAATCTATACTTCCTTGAGATAAAAACAAAAGAATGAGAAAGTAAAGTATAATAATTCCCCAAAGATACTTATTGCGGTACATTGACATTTGTGACCTCAAATGTGAACTTAAATGTAGTACTTTTTTTTTTTTTTTTTTGAAAAGCCATTATTAAATAGAGAGCACTGAAGGTAAACACTTCTTAGAATTAAGAAAATTTGGATGTAGTTAGGAATACACATGCCCCATTTAGTGTCAAAAACAGATTTAAAAATATGTATTTATCCTTCATTTCTCTGGTTAACTCTCAATGGTTCCACATGTTCTCTAAGCAAGACAGTGTGCAAAGCAGTATTTATCTGAAAAAGACAGGAGTGAGACATAGATCTTGTCTTTATCACACTTACAGTCCTGTGCAGTTGGTTCAGCAATTATGGGGAGGTAGGGGCAATATAAAGTTGAAAGGGCAAACAAAAAATTAATGAAACCACTAGGGAATCCACAAAAGTGAGGTAATTTAAAAGTCATTTTAGTATAACAAACCCACACGACACACAACTACTTATGTAACAAATCTGCATATCCTGCACATGCACCCTGAACATAAATGTTTTTAAAAATGTTATTTTAACTTGACACAGTAGTATAGTATGCCACATTTCTTAAATTTCATGATTTGATGTTGCAAAATTCTGGGAAGGAGCTAACTCCAAAATAATATTGTGAGTCTAAAACAGAGCCATGATATACTAATGCTCTTGTCCACATTACTTACTTTCTTTTTCTTGCTGGAATTAATAATAATGCATTCTGTTAATTTTAACTCTAGATCCACAGTTACAATGATTAATATTTGGGCCCTGAGTCTTTTATAAAAAGGTTCTTTCTTGACCAACTACTGTTGTTACTATTCAAAGAACGCCCTAGTCTCTCCCAGGTTCCAGATCACCCGGGAAGTTTGTGTTTCCATTTCACTGAAGCCAATTGAATCAGATTGGAATTGTATTGTTAGTGCCGAAAATCTGTGTTAATTATACACTTGTGGACTTCATTCATATAATAACTACTTAAGGCATCAGATATTCACAACCCATTTTACATATAAGAAAATTAAGATTCCTAGCTTGTAATGTGATAAAATAATGCAGCTAATATGTCACAGGTCTAGGACTAAATCTAGTTCTGAACTTCCTACTATGTTTCCAGCAAAAAAAAAAAAACACAAATGTAAACCTTTTGATGACTTTTTCCTTTTTAAATATTTAAGGCTGAGTGTCATTTTGTATCTTCCATTTAACTTAAAATCTCTGAAATCATGCAGCAGTCACCTTAGCAATCCCTTTTGCCAGTATCCCGTACCCTTCCATGCAGTTGGCAGAATTTATTAAAATAAAACCATCATGTCATTTCCCAGATCAAATATATTTTATGTATCTTCATAGTCAGAATGAAAACACTAAATAAACTTCTTCACTTGAAAAAAAAGCCTCTTCTCAACTAGCCTTTCTTGTCTTATATTTCTTGCACTGCTCACAAGTATTCAAGCCCATCCCTAACTACTTACTCTTCCTCAAAACTGCCATTGTCTTGCCTCCTAAGGAATTATGCATTCACCACATCCAAGCAAAATGAAGTGCAGAGAAGATATTTGAACCACTCTGGTTTGTTTATTTGCTTGTTTGTTATAAAAAACAGACATTTAAAACCCTAATACAATATTCAGTGGAAAAAAAGCAAAGTCTTAATTGCCTAGAAACATAACTTTTGATTGAGATTAACTTTTTCCTTGGTTATATTTTATTCTTTCTGTTCCTCATTATTAAATGTATTGCAGTGAGTTGTGTCAAAGAAATAAGGTTGAAGCTGTAAAGAACATAACTGAGCTATGACACTTAGAAGGAACCTTATAAATTTTAATAGATGACCTTTCCAAAAGTTGTCAATAGCAAAAGCTTTAGATGATAAGTGTAGTGATTCATTTTATATCTACCTACACACACACGTATGGTTAAAATTTACAATTATACATTAGGAAGAAAAATAAAAATATATTATTATTTCTAAGCACTGATATCTAAAGATAGTTTATTTAAAGCATTGCTCTTATTTAAATTTTAAAAAGTTTTGTAAACAGTACTATTTTTTCAATATGTTTAATATGCTCCTCAAAAGTACAGGATGTGCATAAATGTACACACGTAGAGAAAAAAAAATGTATCCTAAATAATGTGGTTGTCAGAATGTTCAAGGCCTGCTTTTCAAATTATGTGTAATATCACAAAGCAAGAGGGAAACCCTGTCAGTTTAGCTATGGAGTTCAAATATCCTGATGAGTACACATTCTGGCATAAATGTGGTTAGAAATATACTGTGTCAAAGAGATTGATCTCCATAATAGTTAATGAATCTGAAATGAAGAATAGAAGATACAGTGTCGTAGATTTGATTTTATTGCTTGAAATTATATTTGCCCTTGGCAAAGCAGCTTGTTTATTGGTGCTCATTATAGCTGATACAGTATAGTAAACTACTTTCATCTAAAAATAAAGGTTATCAAAGATCATAACATAATACAGGCATGAGGAGTTTTCACAACATTGCAGCATGCTTTTATTATTGACTATAATACAGCAATACATGTAGTGTAAGTATTAGCATTACAATTATATTACCGACTACCAACATCTTACCTGTAGTTTTAGTGTCAGAAGAAATTACATTTAGTTAAGCTTGGATGATGGTACAACTAAAAGCACTATTGAAAAATCAAAACTGAATGCATGGTAAACATTTGAAAACACGTAGGAACAATTTATTATTCATATTGAATACAATTATTTCATATTACCAATGGAATGAAAACACAAAAAAGTGACTCACTAAAGATTTCTATTGTTTTAACCTCAATTTACTGGGAATCCTCTTAGTTTAAAGGAGTAGGCAGGGGTGCGGGACTGCTGTATAAAGCTATCGTGTTCCCTACACATTTTACAGTTTAAAATGTATTGGATTTTCTTTCATGCAGAGGTATTTCAAAGGGAATAATTTTATTATACAAGTTATATTGAAGCCATACATACCTAAGCAAAGTTTGAAAACTTGAAATAATCCTAAAATGAATTGGCTTGCTATTAGGAATCTTTAATTACTTGTCTTTTTAAAAATAAGCCTGTAATCCCAGCACTTTGGGAGGCCGAGACGGGTGGATCACTAGGTCAGGAGATCGAGACCATCCTGGATAACACGGTGAAACCCCGTCTCTACTAAAAAATATAAAAAACTAGCTGGGCGAGGTGGCGGGCGCCTGTAGTCCAGGCTACTCAGGAGGCTGAGGCAGGAGAATGGCGCAAACCCAGAAGGCGGAGCTTGCAGTGAGCTGAGATCCGGCCACTGCACTCCAGCCCCGGCGACAAAGCGAAACTCTGTCTCAAAAAAAAAAAAAAAAAAAGTAATTATTGCACAGTAAGGTAACTATAATTAATGATGATACCTTGTATTCTTGAAAAAAGGAATACAAAGGAATACAGTGGATGCTGTATGCTCTTATCACAAAAATGATAATAATGTGAGGTAATATTTTGGTTAATGAGCTAGATCTACCCATCCTGCAATGTCTTTGTGCAGCAAAACATGATGCTGTACACAACAGAAAACACTTGAAAAATAAATAAAATAGGAAGTCAGTAGAGGGCCAGGTGCGGTGGCTTACACTTGTAATCCCAGCAGTTTGGGAGGCTGAGATGGGTGGATCACTTGAGGTCAGCAGTTCTAGACCAGCCTGGTCAAAAGGGTGAGAACTCATCTCTACTAAAAATATAAAAATTAGTCAAGCATAGTGGTGCATGCCTGTAATCCCAGCTACTCAGGAGGCTGAGACAGGAAAATCACTTGAACCTTGGAGACAGAGGTTGCAGTGAGCTGAGATTGCACCATTGCACTCCAGCCTGGGCAACAGAGTGAGACTCCACCTCAAAAAAAAAAAAAAAAAAAAAAAATCAGTAGAGGTTGTAAATTTAATTGAGGAAAGCAGTCATATTACAAACCATGACTATCTAACAGTATAAAAATATATGCCCCAACAGTATAAAAATGTATGAATAAACAATTAAAAGGAAAACCAGAATATCTTGAAAAAAATCATGAAGTGGGACAAGTGTTGAATGAATGAATGTAAGCTTTTGATTTCAAAATTAAGCTTATGGAATTTTCTAAAGCTTTAGAAATGTTTGTACAGTTTATTGAGACTCTTTGATTCATTTTGCCATCACATACTTATGAAAAAAATGTGCTTAATTAGTGCCCCTTATAGAGTATTTATTATTGCTCTACTAAAATACCTATAAGAACAAAGAAAAAGATGTAACTAAAAGTAAGGGGTTTTCAAATAAATACATAAATGACACCTAACATTTTAAAACATCGTGAAACTTCCACTGACTAAATTAATGATTTAAGTATAAAGAGAAATATAGAGACATGAACCAAAAATGCTTAGTCATGAGTGACATTAATGTTTAATCAATCTGCAATTCATTCTTTTCATATACATCTATTTCAGAGGCTCCATAAGTTGGATCTGTTAAACAAAAAGCTAATTTATGATATTATCACAAATCCAATATTTAAATTGCCATATTGTCCATTGATTCTGAGTGTCAGAGAATAATTAGGGAAAGTATATCTTTAGCAGATGTTATTGTTGATTTAATTCTTGCTCTACAGTGTTAATTGGGCTGTGTGAAGGCAATTTGAGCATTTCTCATTTAGGAGGTGAGAGTAATGCTATAATTTCAGAATTTCAGATTGTTTAGCAAAAGTCAACTGAATAGAATTTTCATTGTTTAAGAATGATTAAGGATATCAAAAGATGTCATTAAAGAAGAAAAATGCTATGGAAGAGAACAAAGTTTTCATCATGCTGAAGATGAAGGAGACTTATTTGCAAAACATATTATTTCACAAGTTTCAAAATAAAATTTCAGAAATGTGGCTAATATATTCAATAAAATGCAAGAAGAGCATGGTGTTTGTATCAAAGATTTGCTATAAGTAGATTAGTGTTTATTGAGATATAAAATAAATTTAAAAAGACACAAAACAATACATTTCAAAGAGAAAAGTTAGATTAAAAGTTAGGCGGTTGAACTAAATAAAGGACTGCAAGTTCATGGTAGAACTAACATTGCACTGGGTAAAGTAGGAAGCAAAATCAAAAAAGAGGAAATTGAATGATCATATAGGAAATAAATCAAAACAAACTGCTGTAATGCATAAACCCTGGAAAGACATGATGAAAATAATTAGAATATGAAAGGAAGAAACAGTAAATTCACATAAAATTCGTTTAAAGGAAAAACAAAATCAACAAGAGAAATGTCAAAGGCATGATTTTAAAAATATATATTGGGTTGAAAAATAGTCTTTAATAACATAGATCCAAATTATTTACTATAGTAAAGTAAAATAAATGAAAAAGACTCACTTATACATGAAATTAGTCAGTCACATTTTTCCTTTGAGGAAAGGAAGTATAAGCATTTAGGTAAAATATATTGCAAATAATAGCAAATCAAGCAGTGTTTGGTGATCTCCATTACAATGATAAATAATAGATAATAATGGGGTTTGGTAACTAGAGAAATAACTGAAGAATACTGCAGTTGTAAACAAGGATTCCCTATATATAGTTACTTGTTCATATGTGAAAGCTGCTTCCAAACTTGCGTGATAATAACAAACAGGAAGACAAAAATTTAACAACAAACAAAGTGTATTTATCTTTTGACATAGAACAGAGTTAGATAATATTGTTCAGGTCTTTTACAGGAAAAAATACATTAAAATAGGTTTGTAAACCTTACCAAAAACTTAAAAAGTCCAGAATGTAGAGCTATAGATAAAGATATGGCTATAAGTATCCATGATGGTTAATACTGAGTGATAACTTGATTGGATTGAGGGATACAAAGTATTAGCCTTGGGTGTGTCTGTGTGGGTGTTGCCAGAAGAGATTAACATTTGAGTCAGTGGGCTGGGGAAAGCAGATCCACCCCTAATCTGGTGGGCACATTCTAATCAGCTTCCAGTGAATAGAAAGCAGGCAGAAAAATGTGAATTGAGAGAGGGTCTAGCCTCCCAGCCTACATCTTTCTCCTGTGCTGGATGCTTCCTGCCCTTGAACATCGAACTCCAGGTTCTTCAGCACTGTGACTTGGACTGGCTCACCTTGCACCTCAGCTTGCAGTCAGCCTATTGTGGGACCTTGTGATCATGCTAATTAGTACTTAATAAACTCCTATATCTATATATCTATATCTATATATATATCTATCTATATCTATATATCTATCTATATCTATGTGTGTGTGTGTGTATATATATAATATATATATATAGGGTGTGTGTGTGTGTGTGTATATTAGTTCTGCCCCTCTACGATAATCCAGACTAATACAGTATTTATATCCATGTCTTCATAAGGAGCCATCATGAATTTTAATTAGGAGTATGTCATGGCAATATTTTCATTGAGGAATTTTATGGTGGCAGCAATGTAAAATATACTTGAAGATAGCAATGTTAGTGAATACTAAAAACTAATAGTTCTACTATGACTTTTGGTGTAAAATTATAAGGCATGGGAAAGGAAGAAATCTGTTAGTGATTGTAAAGAGAAATAGCAACACATTGAAGAGATAAAATCAACTAGAATTTATTAAAAAATTGAAAGGACAGATTTAGGAAGGAGAGAGAAGTAAAAAGACTTCCCCATTTCTTCCTTGACTAAACAGATTATGGTATTTTCATTTGAGAGATGAAAATTACCAAGTTAAATAAAATTTTAGGAGTGAGGAAGGTGAGGAAAGATGGAATACTATGGCTTCATTTCATGTATTGATTTTTCAGTGCTCATTGGAGTCTAAAGAGAGATGTAGAGTAGGTAATTCAATATGTAAATATGGAGTCAAAAAGGGGAGTGTGATAATTTGAGCTGCAGCTAAAGTTGGTTTTTCAAGCAATAAAAATAGCTGGCATTTAGCTGGGAAGGTGTATAGATGCAGATTTATGATCAGTGGGTCGTGGCATATTGGTATACTGCAAAGGCTTCAAAGTGGTCTTGAATATATTTCCCATTATTTTCCATGAGGGCCTGGAAGAGCTTATTGTTTCAGGGGTTAGGACACTGTAGCTCAATGGTTTCACACCGGTCCCCTACAATACAACACTAATACATAGACTTCAGGCACTTTATCAGACAGAAGTAATTGTAATAAAACAATTAAAGAAATGATATCCTAGAAGCCAAGGAAAAAAGATTGATCAGTTGAATTACCTAAAATATCAAATTTGCAGCAATGCCAAGTGATTGCTTGGCATGATAGAAGCTATCTCAATTATAAACCTAGAAATCAGATGTAAGGACATTGAGGAGGTAGTGAAATATGGTCATTACACATTAGCTATTCTTTTGAGCAGTTTGGCTATAAATGAAAGAAGGAAGATACCTTAATAGTGGGAGATTTAGTATAAAGAGAAAGGGAAACTATATAGCATACTTGTTGGTGGAGGGAAGAGAAGTAAAGAGTGACTGATTTACAATATAAAGAAGAGAGTTACAGTATAAACAATATTCCAGAAGAGAAAACAGATGTGAAATTATTTACTGGAGAAGAAAAATGGGAATATGGGGTTACACTGAGGTGAAAACAAAACTAGAGTAAATCCCCACATCAAAGCTTCTTTTTCGTTAGTAACAAGGTAGGCAGTGCATTCGCTTAGAGTCAATGGGAAATCTTGAGTGGAAGGAGTCTCTGGAAGAATAAACGAGACTTGAAATAGTGAAAAAAGAAAAAAAAAGAAGAAGAAGAAGAAGATATTGCTTGGTCAAACAGCTATATTTGAAACCACAAATTTGTAGTGTTGCAAAATATACTGTGCATACTGGCAATGCCACCAGCATTTATCTATTTCATATAAAATTATCTGGTACTGGAAAATTATATGTTATACTGCACAAGTTTTTTTTTTACCCTTACCAACTTCAGAATGACTTTATTTTTTAATGTGGGAATGAATGATGATTATTCCCTAATACATTTTAAATCTACTGAAATAATCTTGATATTTTCATTTCATTTAGATTTGTTCATTTTATTCACATTTTTCCTAAATCTAAACCATTTATGCTTTCTATGAATAAGTTTCTCCTTAACTGAAGTTAGAAAAAGCAGGAGGAGGAACAGAGCACAAACTGAAAGAGAAACATGTGGCACGAAAGGAAGACTTTTTCAAGAGCTTGCTAGGCAAAGTGCTAAATGTGTGTGACCTTTCTCATTTAATCTTTATGTGATTTTTACTGTGATTTTCATATTTAATTTAGGTCCCTGTTGCCTAATGGTAATAGAAATGAGAATTGTCTACACTAGTATTTGAGTATGTGTGTCACATGATTTCTTTCTAATTCGAACTCTCTGGCTGTTATGCTGAAGAGTGGCTAGTCCCAGTCAAGTGGTACCACTTGAGCTGTTCTTTAGACTAAAAGGAGAAGAGTGTAGTTATTTGGTGCGACTGATTGATGTTAGCAGTCACTTGGATAATATAGACCAAAAATATAACTTTATTCTCATTAACATAGCCTAGGGGCCACATGTGTTCAAGTGAGGGACCCATTTTTTTCTTTTACTTTAATTTTCCAGAGTGGCGTATAAAGTGATGCGCTTTCTAACTAATATGGTTTGCCTTTGTGTCCCCACCCAAATCTCATCTTGAATTGAAATCTCATCACTCCGTAATCCTCATTTGTCATGGGAGGGATGTGGTGGGAGGTAACTGAATCATGGGGTGGTTTCCTCCATGCTGTTCTTGTGATAGTGAGTGAGTTCTCACAAGATCTACTGGTTTTATAAGCATCTGGCATTTCCTCTGCTGGTACTCATTCTGTCTCCTGCCACCCTGTGAAGAGGTGCCTCCCCGCATGATTGTAAGTTTCCTGAGGCCTCCCCAGTCATGCAGAACTGTGAGTCAATTACACCTTTCTTTATAAGTTACCTAGTCTCCGGTATTTCTTCACAGCAGCATCAGAACGGACTAATATATGAACATACTCTGGTTTTGATTTCAGTGACTGTGAAATATTTAGGAAATTATTTCAATCTGGAATATGCCACTGTGTTAAATCATGTGCCCCAATAATGCCAAAATATTGTTTTACAATGTTTCATATTTTTAATTCCTGTCCTAGACTGTTTTCATAAAAATATACACTTGGCCCAGGAATTCGAGGTTGCAGTGAGCTGTGGTTGTACCATGGCACTCCAGCCTGAGTTACAGAGCACAGCCATGTCTCTAAAGAATATAAAAAATGTTCTATAGTTAATCTTTTAGAGTTGAAAATGAGTAAAAATAATTAAAAGTTTTCTGAATTAGAGATTGATTAGGAGGAATACTACAAACAAATACTCTGATTTTTGTCAAATCCCGTGTTTTCTCTGAAATAGTAGTGTTCGAGTATTAGAATAGTCAGGAACAATGATGTTTCTTTCTAAATTTGGATTTTATTTTGTTTCCTCTTACTATCACAATACTTTTCAGCATAGCTTTTATTTTGAGATTTAAAAAAAACTCTTCAGTTTGAAAAGTTGTTATAGGAAGGAAGAGGACACCAAAGACAAACAGTAATTGCTATAGCTGCTCTTACAGAAAGCCTGGATTTGCAAGACATTTAAAAAAAATCAATCTGATATGTATTTTCTCTTCTCAAAATAATTGACTATAGCTATTCATGCTAAATATACCTCAGAGCTGCATATACCTTGAAGTCTATGCTTATCTTTTTTAAAATTAATTTTCTAAAATTAGTACCTTTTAAAATAGATCCATGGCAAATACTCCTTTCTTGTTCCAATATTGTATTTTATTTTAATTTATAGCTTTGTTTGTGCAATTCTGTGAAGATCAATGTGTAAAGGAACTGATTTATTGCTACCTGAAATGGAGTATATCTTTCGTAAACATGGACTGTATCAAAATCAACCACACAAGTGAATCTCACTGGCTGTAGCTTATAGCAACAGAAGCACATATATTTGCAACACAAAACACAAAAGGTTTTTGTATTTTTTTTTTTTGGTAACCTTTTTGAACATTTCTTACTCTTGGCCTTTATAAATGTTAGAAAATGACAACAAAATCAACTATTTCGGTTTATATATTTCAAAGAGTATAATTGATAATAATATACAAACAAATGTGATTAAAATGGCAGTGTAGGCATTTTGTGCTCTTTTAATTTTGGGGCACATTGTGTCTTGAACAAGTAATTACATGTTTAGATTTGTTATCTCTTCCTGGTATATCAATCCTTGATCATTATGATTTTTTGTTTGTTTGTTTCCCATATTTCTTGTCACCAGTCCACATAGTCTGACACTAACACAACTAGTTTAGTCTTTATATTTGCCTGGTATATTTTACCACTCTTTTGCATTCAGCCTATCTCTTTTTATTAAAAATGCTTCAATAGTAACTATATATAAATGCATTGTTTCTTTTTTTTTAAAAAAACACTTTCTGAAAATCTACTTTTAGTTGGAGTGTTTATTTCATTGGTAGTTAACACAGGTAAAGATAATGTTGGGTTTAAGTATACTATTTTATACTTTTTTTTCTGTTATTTTCACTTATATTTGTATCTCCTTCTTCTCCTTTCTTATTTTCCTTTTGAGTTAATACTTTTAATAATCCATTTAAATTCCACTAATTCTTTTTAGTTCTAGATTTGTACTTTTTTTAGAAAGTGCTCTTAGTATTATAATAGGTATTCTTAATCACCCGTTAGAATTACTTTTGTTTTACTTCACATAAAATGTAAGAAACTTGCAACACTATAACCATCTACTTTACTTAAATCTTCTGGGCTACTATTGTCGTATAATGATACTGCATACAATCTAAGTCCCACAATACAATGTTATAAGTTTTAGGTTAAACTCAGCTGCTTTCAATTAATTTAAATAATAATAATAAAAAAAAATTATTTTTAGCTATGTATTTTTCCACTTCCATTACCACTCATCCAGTCTTATAAATCACAGTTTCCATCTGTTATGATTTCCTTTTGACCTGAAGAACATTCCTATGCATTTTTTCTTTTTTTGTAATATAGTCCTGCTATCTTTATAGTCTCTCAGATTTTTTTCTCCATTTCTTGGCCACAATTTTTATATATTCATTCATTGCGACTATATTTTTCTTTAAGTCTTTAAGAATTCTTAAAATTCTGCTTAATGTCCTTACTAGCAAACTGCAACAATTAAACACTGAAGTTTCTTTGAACTGCTTTTCTCTTGAAAATCATTCACTTTTTCTAATTATTCACATGTAAAATGCTCATTGTGGCTGTTGTTTTAGTATATTGGACATCGCAGATGAAACATTGTAGAGACCTTCAAATTTTTTTTTTTTTTTTTTTTTTTAAGGTTGATATTTTCCCTAGAATGGATTTAATGCCTGATCACTTTCAAACTGTGGATTTATTACTAAACACTTTCCTAGAGCTGACCTGTTTTGGTTTTGGCTGTACTCAGAGTAATTTTTCAGTCCTGGAAAAAATTTTCATCAAACTATATGGTCTTCTGAAAATTCTATGAACATACGGAAATGTTCACAAAGTCCTCTGTCTTAAAGACCTATATATTTCAACTCACTCATCCAGAGCAGCAGCTGAAATCAACTTATTTAATCCTCTATCCACATTTTTCCCCTTTGTGTGTGTGTGTGATTTCTGTGGAGTTTCTCCTACACATATCTGAATCAGAATCAGCCATGGATTTGATGATTTAAGGCTTGCTATCTAAGCGTTTCTCCCTTCTGGGATTTACCCTTTTGGTTACTAGCTGGAAGCCCTAAAATTCATCCTGTGATACCTCAAACCTATATGACTTCAGATTTCCTTTTGAATTCTAAGCACCCTGTTCTGCATAGACTAGGAATTGCTTTCATTGAGAATTTGATCTTAATATGGGACCTATTTTATGGATCAAATCTTCTACAGTATCTATATGCATATTGTCACTTTTCAGTGCTGTTGAGTAGGGTTTTTATTATTTAAAAAAAATTATGTTTAGGATTTATAATTGTTAATATAAGAGGGTTTGTTCAGACAAGCTATTTCACTATCAATGGAACTAGATTTATATATTCATATTTAACATAACATTTTTATAATGAAAATTATACTGGCTTACTATTTATGATAGTGATATAGGTCTTCATTAAAATAAATTTATCTAACCAGAAAATGTGTTGATTCAAAGAAAAGCATTAAGTATATCAATCCATACAGATAAAGGTATGCCAAAATCATAAGTTTAAATATGAAAGATCCAAATGCTTAAAACATTTTACTGGATTCTAGGCTGCCTATACGACTGAAATAAGCTAGTAAAGTAATTGATAGACACAATATTTTTTAAAACCTTTGATGCTTACATAATTTATAACTCAGTCATCTTACAAAAATTGAGTTTATTGCAATAAAATTTAATAGTTTAAAATTTTTATTAGGCTTCTTTTAAATCTATGGCAATCCCTTAATAGAGCAAGAGTTATAAAACTCTGCAGATAAAAATAAATATTCAAAATGTCATGAAACAAAATCATATCACAGACCCCTGAGTTGCCATCAGCATATATCTAAAATAATCGTTATCAGAACTTGAGTTTATTAAGTACTTGCTATACGGTAAGTTGAGCATTTAAAAGTAATTGGAAATATTATTTGACCTAACTTGAAAGGCTTTTTATGTGAGACAGTCAGTCAAGTAAAATAATAATAGCTGCACCTACCTCACAGGACTGTTGGGAAGATTTAATTATATAAAATACACGCAGAATACTTAAAATAGCTTGCAAACTATTGAAGGCAAAAGACTATCTAATGTTAACATTACTGGAGTGGGTGTGGCACATGATAAGAATCATACCTTAGAGTGATAAATATGGCATAATGACCACATGTGAAAGGGATAGGTATTGGAAGTGATTAATAAGATTAATAATTAAAAGGTAATTTTGATAATGTATCCAAGTTATGATGAAGGCATGGCCAGGGCAGTGCCATTGAGAACAGATAACAAGAGTGCCTATTAAAGTCTTGGTGACTATTAAGTATGGTACACAAGGAAAGTAGTCAAAGATGTCCCAAGTTCCCTAAGTTTTATACCTGAACATAGAATGATATTGATAAAAAAGAAAAGTAGGCTGGGCGCAGTGACTCATTCCTGTAATCCCTGCACTTTGGGAGGCCAAGGTGGGCGGATCACAAGGTCAGGAGTTCAAGACCAGCCTGGCCAATAGGGTGAAACTCCATCTCTACTAAAAATAGAAAAAAATTAGCTGGGAATGTTGGTGTGTGCCTGTAATCCCAGCTACTCCGGAGGCTGAAGCCAGGAGAATTACTTGAATTGGAACCCAGGAGGCAGAGGTTTTTGAAGCCAAGATCATGCCACTACATTCTAGCCTGGGCTGCAGAGTGAGACTCCGTCTCAAAAAGGAAAAAAAAAAAAAAAAAAAAAAAAAAAGGTAAGTGATGAAATACAGCTTGTAACCAGGAAGAAACATTATTTGTAAGTTTTAAAAATAAATAAAAATGAAATGGAGAGGTAAGGTGCTCCAATTTTGATATATTGAGCTTGAGTAGCTTTGGAATAAACAGCTGTTAGTATCTAGCAGTTATTGGTAAAAAATGATATCATGAGAAATGACAGAGTTATCTACTCATTCCGAATGATTTACCATTGTGCTAGATTAGTCTCCTTTTTATCAAAATTTATGGGACTCGTTATTGTCAGTATATCCACTGGTATCCATGAAAAATGTGTGGCTGTTTGCATAAAATTTGCTAAGCATTAGTGTAGGGAGAGGATGAGTAAAAGAAGTATATAGATAAATTGTGGGAATGATCAAGGTATAACAATAGGAGGAGATGTAGAGAAAGGAAAAGACATACCCAGAGTCAAGGGAGAGAAGGGGTTGGGGAAGAATCTTATGTGAGACGTCAAAACCAAAGTAAAATAGTAAAGATAAAAGGAAACCAAAAAAAGCAAGATATATAATGGAGCCTTAGTGAACATTAGTTATAAACATCGCATTTCAGTGTATGATATTATTATTATAAATACCTTTTGCAATAATGATTTTCTGTATAATTATTTTTATAGCTCCTTAATGGTTACATACATGTATAAGATTAGAGATATGCTAAATAATGTAATAAAAGGGAACATATAAAGTCTAATTATTAATACTTGGGGGGTTGTAGTATTAGCAATAAAGGCATTATTACTATAATAGTTAAATTAAATCAAGCAGAGAACTGAATTTGGTCCTTGTCCGTAACTTCTTAACTCCATTGTAGAAGGTAATGTGATTAGGACTGTGTTTATAAAAACAAAATGATTTTGATCCCACCTCTATTCAAATAATAAATCCAGAAATGAAACCTGGCTATATGAAGAAAAAACTGGGATAACAAATAATTCTAATTTATAGGTCACACCGTCTTATAAACAAACTATCTACTATAGGATTAGTTGAAACCACACACACACACATTCAGTCACTATGATTGAAAACACAGACAAAATATTTGACTGAATGAATTGGGCAACTTTAGTATTTTAATTACAATTTTGTCAATGGAAGGGCATAGTTTATGTTATCTATTTGAACTAACTATATAATTTTCTAAATAACTAATTAAAAAAATGAATTTATTACAAATTCTAAACAATAAAACAGATAAACATTTTTAGTAATAATAGAGTACTGCTGTGATGTAATTAAGATTGTTGGTGACTGATAGAATTCAGACACTCCCTTGCCATTATTAACATAAATTTTTTTTTTTCTAATGCCCACTATGTGTTATTCAACCGGGACATTAGAGTGAATAGCACAAGCAGACATTTTAGCAGCAGCCAAAAATCAGGATTTGTAACTTACAATGTGATAGCTGTTCTAAGTCTGTAACCCATTTACCTTAAGGAACCAAATAATAGCCTTAATACTCTGTATTTAAGTCACCTTGTTTATAGTTTTACAAATATTTAAGAAGTTAACCACTTTTCCATTTAAAACTACAAAAAGAACATCAATAATTAATGACTCCAGTTCAACATGAGCAGGTCAATAAGTCATATTATTAGGATATAATGGACTTACGCAGGACATTTTTTTTTTTTTCTTTTTTTTTTTTTTTTAATTTATTTATTATTATTATACTTTAAGTTGTAGGGTACATGTGCATAACATGCAGGTTTGTTACATATGTATACTTGTGCCATGTTAGTCTGCTGCACCCATCAACTCGTCATTTACATCAGGTATAACTCCCAATGCAATCCCCCCCCCCTCCCCCCTCCCCATGATAGGCCCCGGTGTGTGATGTTCCCCTTCCTGAGTCCAAGTGATCTCGTTGTTCAGTTCCCACCTATGAGTGAGAACATGCGGTGTTTGGTTTTCTGTTCTTGTGATAGTTTGCTAAGAATGATGGTTTCGTGCTCGCTTCGGCAGCACATATACTAAAATTGGAACGATACAGAGAAGATTAGCATGGCCCCTGCGCAAGGATGACACGCAAATTCGTGAAGCGTTCCATATTTAAAAAAAAAAAAAAAAAAAAAAAAAAGAATGATGGTTTCCAGCTGCATCCATGTCCCTACAAAGGACGCAAACTCATCCTTTTTTATGGCTGCATAGTATTCCATGGTGTATATGTGCCACATTTTCTTAATCCAATCTGTCACTGATGGACATTTGGGTTGATTCCAAGTCTTTGCTATTGTGAATAGTGCTGCAATAAACATACGTGTGCATGTGTCTTTATAGCAGCATAGTTTATAATCCTTTGGGTATATCCCTAGTAATGGGATGGCTGGGTCATATGGTACATCTAGTTCTAGATCCTTGAGGAATCGCCATACTGTTTTCCATAATGGTTGAACTAGTTTACAATCCCACCAACAGTGTAAAAGTGTTCCTATTTCTCCACATCCTCTCCAGCACCTGTTGTTTCCTGACTTTTTAATGATCGCCATTCTAACTGGTGTGAGATGGTATCTCATTGTGGTTTTGATTTGCATTTCTCTGATGGCCAGTGATGATGAGCATTTTTTCATATGTCTGTTGGCTGTATGAATGTCCTCTTTTGAGAAATGTCTGTTCATATCCTTTGCCCACTTTTTGATGGGGTTGTTTGTTTTTTTCTTGTAAATTTGTTGGAGTTCTTTGTAGGTTCTGGATATTAGCCCTTTGTCAGATGAGTAGATTGCAAAAATTTTCTCCCATTCTGTAGGTTGCCTGTTCACTCTGATGGTAGTTTCTTTTGCTGTGCAGAAGCTCTTTAGTTTAATTAGATCCCATTTGTCAATTTTAGCTTTTGCTGCCGTTGCTTTTGGTGTTTTAGACATGAAGTCTTTGCCCATGCCTATGTCCTGAATGGTACTACCTAGGTTTTCCTCTAGGATTTTTATGGTATTAGGTCTAACATTTAAGTCTCTAATCCATCTTGAATTAATTTTCGTATAAGGAGTAAGGAAAGGATCCAGTTTCAGCTTTCTACTGATGGCTAGCCAATTTTCCCAGCACCATTTATTAAATAGGGAATCCTTTCCCCATTTCTTGTTTTTCTCAGGTTTGTCAAAGATCAGATGGCTGTAGATGTGTGGTATTATTTCTGAGGACTCTGTTCTGTTCCATTGGTCTATATCTCTGTTTTGGTACCAGTACCATGCTGTTTTGGTTACTGTAGCCTTGTAGTATAGTTTGAAGTCAGGTAGCGTGATGCCTCCAGCTTTGTTCTTTTGACTTAGGATTGTCTTGGAGATGTGGGCTCTTTTTTGGTTCCATATGAACTTTAAAGCAGTTTTTTCCAATTCTGTGAAGAAACTCATTGGTAGCTTGATGGGGATGGCATTGAATCTATAAATTACCTTGGGCAGTATGGCCATTTTCACAATATTGATTCTTCCTATCCATGAGCATGGTATGTTCTTCCATTTGTTTGTGTCCTCTTTTATTTCACTGAGCAGTGGTTTGTAGTTCTCCTTGAAGAGGTCCTTTACATCCCTTGTAAGTTGGATTCCTAGGTATTTGATTCTCTTTGAAGCAATTGTGAATGGAAGTTCATTCATGATTTGGCTCTGTGTTTGTCTGTTATTGGTGTATAAGAATGCTTGTGATTTTTGCACATTAATTTTGTATCCTGAGACTTTGCTGAAGTTGCTTATCAGCTTAAGGAGATTTTGGGCTGCGACAATGGGGTTTTCTAAATATACAATCATGTCATCTGCAAACAGGGACAATTTGACTTCTTCTTTTCCTAACTGAATACCCCTGATTTCTTTCTCTTGCCTAATTGCCCTAGCCAGAACTTCCAACACTATGTTGAATAGGAGTGGTGAGAGAGGGCATCCCTGTCTTGTGCCAGTTTTCAAAGGGAATTTTTCCAGTTTTTGCCCATTCAGTATGATATTGGCTGTGGGTTTGTCATAAATAGCTCTTATTATTTTGAGGTACGTTCCATCAATACCGAATTTATTGAGCGTTTTTAGCATGAAGGGCTGTTGAATTTTGTCAAAAGCCTTTTCTGCATCTATTGAGATAATCATGTGGTTCTTGTCTTTGGTTCTGTTTATATGCTGGATTATGTTTATTGATTTGCGAATGTTGAACCAGCCTTGCATCCCAGGGATGAAGCCCACTTGATCATGGTGGATAAGCTTTTTGATGTGTTGTTGAATCCGGTTTGCCAGTATTTTATTGAGGATTTTTGCGTTGATGTTCATCAGGGATATTGGTCTAAAATTCTCTTTTTTTGTTGTGTCTCTGCCAGGCTTTGGTATCAGGATGATGTTGGCCTCATAAAATGAGTTAGGGAGGATTCCCTCTTTTTCTATTGATTGGAATAGTTTCAGAAGGAATGGTACCAACTCCTCCTTATACCTCTGGTAGAATTCAGCTGTGAATCCATCTGGTCCTGGACTTTTTTTGGTTGGTAGGCTATTAATTATTGCCTCAATTTCAGAGCCTACTATTGGTCTATTCAGGGATTCAACTTCTTCCTGGTTTAGTCTTGGAAGAGTGTAAGTGTCCAGGAAATTATCCATTTCTTCTAGGTTTTCCAGTTTATTTGCATAGAGGTGTTTATAGTATTCTTTGATGGTAGTTTGTATTTCTGTGGGGTCGGTGGTGATATCCCCTTTATCATTTTTAATTGCGTCGATTTGATTCTTCTCTCTTTTCTTCTTTATTAGTCTTGCTAGTGGTCTGTCAATTTTGTTGATCTTTTCAAAAAACCAACTCCTGGATTCATTGATTTTTTGGAGGGTTTTTTGTGTCTCTATCTCCTTCAGTTCTGCTCTGATCTTAGTTATTTCTTGCCTTCTGCTAGCTTTGGAATGTGTTTGCTCTTGCTTCTCTAGTTCTTTTAATTGCGATGTTAGAGTGTCAATTTTTGATCTTTCCTGCTTTCTCTTGTGGGCATTTAGTGCTATAAATTTCCCTCTGCACACTGATTTAAATGTGTCCCAGAGATTCTGGTATGTTGTATCTTTGTTCTCATTGGTTTCAAAGAACATCTTTATTTCTGCCTTCATTTCGTTATGTACCCAGTAGTCATTCAGGAGCAGGTTGTTCAGTTTCCATGTAGTTGAGCGGTTTTGATTGAGTTTCTTAGTCCTGAGTTCTAGTTTGATTGCACTGTGGTCTGAGAGACAGTTTGTTATAATTTCTGTTCTTGTACATTTGCTGAGGAGTGCTTTACTTCCAATTATGTGGTCAATTTTGGAGTAAGTACGATGTGGTGCTGAGAAGAATGTATATTCTGTTGATTTGGGGTGGAGAGTTCTATAGATGTCTATTAGGTCTGCTTGCTGCAGAGATGAGTTCAATTCCTGGATATCCTTGTTAACTTTCTGTCTTGTTGATCTGTCTAATGTTGACAGTGGAGTGTTGAAGTCTCCCATTATTATTGTATGGGAGTCTAAGTCTCTTTGTAAGTCTCTAAGGACTTGCTTTATGAATCTGGGTGCTCCTGTATTGGGTGCATATATATTTAGGATAGTTAGCTCTTCCTGTTGAATTGATCCCTTGACCATTATGTAATGGCCTTCTTTGTCTCTTTTGATCTTTGATGGTTTAAAGTCTGTTTTATCAGAGACTAGTATTGCAACCCCCGCTTTTTTTTGTTCTCCATTTGCTTGGTAAATCTTCCTCCATCCCTTTATTTTGAGCCTATGTATGTCTCTGCGTGTGAGATGGGTCTCCTGAATACAGCAGACTGATGGGTCTTGACTCTTTATCCAGTTTGCCAGTCTGTGTCTTTTCATTGGAGCATTTAGACGCAGGACATTTTTATGCTCACATGAAAGATGTTGTTTTGTGCTTTCTCCAGGCCTTATGTTGGTTTACGATGGAGGAACTTTAATGACCTGAAGTCTTTTATGAAATAAGGTGAGGTATAAATACATAAGAATAAACAAACTGATTATTATTATAGAATTATATTTTGTTGTTTTTCTATTAGGAAGATTAAGATGATGGAGAATGAAACATAAATCAATTAGCAGAGTCTTCAGATGATTAAATCCCTCCTGATTTGCAAGCACACTCTCAATAAATAACAACTTCTTCTTCTTCTTCTTCTTCTTCTTCTTCTTCTTCTTCTTCTTCTTCAGCTTCAGCTTCTGCTTCCTTCTTCCTGTTTCTTCGTAGTTGCTGTGTGGGAACAAAAACACTAAAAATGCCAACTCTATGTATATAAGTAAATGAAACAAACACATAACAAATAAATATAATGAGGAAAAAACTTAAAGAAAGATGGCAGTGGCCAACACAAATATTTCAATAGTTAGTGAGATTTTGAGTGAACATTTTAATGCTTACACTGACTTTAAAGCTTCATTCTCTTTGCCTTCTAGTTTGGTTTCAAAATATTTATTTTCACACTTTTAAGGTTATGGATTTTCCTATAAGACCTCCCAGTTACCAGTAAGCTGGATCCGTATTTTCTAGGCACTATGAAGATATTAAAATTTTTATCTGTGTACTTTAAAACTATCATAATATCATCTGAAAAAACTCTACACTTTTGTAATCAAGGATAGCTTAACTAGAGATGACCTAAATACCAATGTCAAATCTTACATTGGAAACTGTGGTGCTTCTAGGTATTGAAATGCCTAAGAGCTTGTACGGAGTATCAGGAAGTTGGTGGGGCAAATATCATTTAGATTCCAAGCTTATTTTCTCCCACATTTGTTTATCTGAAGTCAGTAAATTTTATAATGAGATTATTGGATGTCAAATATTGAACTATGGGCTGAGGATCTAGCATATAGAATAGCCTTACATTATGAAAAATAAAGCACTAGGAAAATGTCTGTAATAATTTAGCTTTTAATTCTTCTCCCTGAGTTAATTCATTGGTACTGCTCTACAACTAGATGACATGAACACACATGTGGATGGTAAATGATACCAAAGATCATTGTTAGCATGATTAATGAATTATGCTTGACATCATTTTATATTTACTTACTCTTTATCCATGTGCTCTTACCATGCAGAAAGCTTAGTTCATGTCCATTCTAGAGAGATTGACACGTTAGATAATGAAGTTTTATGTGATACCTACTCAGAAGGTAGCTGGCACTGTGCTCACTGCTCTGTGTTTTGCCAGCATATCTGTAAGTATGAGAAGATCGTGTCCTCTTTTCATCAGCATGCTCCTTCTCCTCCTTCAGTCATTAGTCCCTTAGACTTTAGTAAAAGAACAGTGCACATTCCTTTTGTGGGCAAATGTGTGCGCCTAAATACTTTATTTTTTTGTAGCCAATCTTTCTTAGGTGAAATAGGCAATCTGGGAGTCACTTACATTTAAACTAAAAAAATATTAAACTAAAAAAGAAAATCAGTTTTCAGCATTTAATTTGTGGTGTGCATTATATATACACAATCAAAATAAATACTGCTATGCCATTTTCATTTATCTAGTTTGTTCCTCTTGAATTTACCAAGTTCACTAAAGACGTTCATCTTTCCATCCTTAATGCATGGATGTCACAACAGATTTTGTCAATGCTGTGTGAATCTGATTTGTTTTCTTTACTAGCACACAATATAAAGCTATTAGTTGCCTTGAATTATACAAAAAAAAGTTGAAACCTGGCAAACCAATGGAATGCTGACTCTTGTTTTTGATCTATTGAACTATCAGCACCTTTTAGCCCAACAGCTTTAAATCTCCAATCAAAATATTTACTTACTTAGAAGAAGATAATCTATTTTGAGAATGTTATTGCTGATTATAACAACAGAGCAATCATAGCCATGCATGTAAGATAAATATTGTGTTTGACTAAGGTTAAAATAAATATTTTGTATTATACGTATTTTATTCTATTATTTTATGATATAGAAGGACCAGTGATAAATGTAGGGTAATAAATAGAACATAATCTGTGTATTTGAACATGTTTTAAAACATTTTGTTCATTTAATTAAAATCAAATTTTAATGTCCCTACATATAAGCATGTAAATAGAAAACATTTAGACAGAGGAGATTGTAAAGAAAACTATGGCAAGCAAAATTTAAAGAACATTTAGTAGTGTTTACATTTAACTGTATTTTAACTTTATTTTTATTATGGAATACAGTATTCACCTTTATTAAAGGGTTTGATAAAAAGATGTTTAAAGTTTTATCAAATTCCTGAGATAAGTTAAAAAAAGAAGAAAATTTCCAAAAAAGATATAAAGAGTTTGGTTTATTTTGGAATGAAGATTCAAGTCTGATCCTTTGCATATGAATGTCGGACCTTGGATGTGAATTCCTGACTAATGGTTAAAGTGGACTTAGGATCTTTCCTTGAGGACAAGTAGAATTGAGGAAGAGATAAATCTGAGAAGCATTAAGAAGCTATGTCTTCCTGCATGAGATCATCAGTAATAAATCCAAGCAGAGATAAGGAAGATAATGAAGTAGAGATTATCTGCTAATGTTAGAGTTCTCCATAGAAATACAGCAAAAGTGGTGAATTGTTTGCCTAATAACAGTAACTCTGGGCTGTATCAACAATTTTAAGAGAGAACAAATAAGATATTATATCTGGTGATCAATTTAGAATATTCATAACGTTTCAGACCTAAAATTTAAGCATTATAGAAAAGTCTCAAATTAGTGACTTTTAATAAAACCTGCCAAATAATCTTACTAATTCAAATGCCAATTTATAGTCCTCATTCATTATAGGAATGATATTTTCATTAAAATTTTTTCTTGAATGATTAGTTTGTAGTAGTTATACTCTGAAATGATAGAGATTAGAAAGTCAGCAAAATTTTTTTTCACAAAAATTATATTTGATATAGTAAGACATTTAACGGGTGTTGACAAATATGTTGCCAGAGTAAACATATAACGGATTTGGACTAGGTGTTTACATTTGGATATCATTCATTATGAAGAAAATATAAATAGAAAAAGGCAGTTATTCCCAAGTGTCTCACACATACTTACGAAGAGAATCCACCAACAGGCTTTGTGTGAGCAACAAGGCTGCTTATTTCAACTGGGTGCAGGCAGGCTGAGTCCGAAAAAGGAGTCAGCAAAGGGTTGTGGGATTATCCTTAGTTCTTACAGGTTTTGTGATAGGCAGTGGAGTTAGGAGCAATGTTTTGTGGGCAGGGGGTGGATCTCACAAAGTACATTCTCAAGGGTGGGGAGAATTACAAAGAACCTTCTTAAGCGTGGGGAGAGATTATCAAGAACCCTCTTAAGGGTGGGGGAGATTACGAAGTACATTGATCAGTTAAGGAGGGGAAGAAACAAATCACAATAGTGGAATGTCATCAGTTAAGGCTATTTTCACTTCTTTTGTGGATCTTCAGTTGATTCAGGCCATCTGGATGTATACACACCTGCAGGTCACAGGGGATATGATGGCTCAGCTTGGGCTCAGAGGCCTGACATAAAATAACTTCCATGTTTGTGTTATATTTTGCTATGAAGGATAAGGAACACGAAAGCATGTTTGTAAACTGTGAGTGATGGAATAGGAACAGAGACTCTAATGATGCAGTACAGTGATGGCTTAATGAAGAGGCACAGTGCTTTCAAAGATAATAGAAGATGGCATCCAGAACACATGTATAGGAACTAATCATTGACATGGGAGAAAAGAATCAGAGCACAGATCACTGGATTTGTGGAGGGAGAAATACCTTTGGTTTTGGATACCTTCGGTTTGTTTTGGATACCTTCGGTTGTTTGTTTAACAATGTTATGAAAAATCATTAGCTAAGAGTGAAGTAGTGAGAAGAGAATAAAATATTTAAGAATAGAGAAAGTGACACAAAATAATCTCCTGAGGAGTGTGAGAGTGAGTGTACAGCTAGCTATAGAACTAGAGTAAATTGCTGATCCAGCTACAAGTTCATCTGATTTTACAGAAGATGACATGAAATCATCCAACCTGCCCAGTTGGTCAATATGTCTAGCCATGCTTAGTCCCTACCCCCACTTCAACCACAGAAAATGAGGCAAGAGAAGGTGAAAAAATCTGAGAAGACTTTTTTCCCTTTTCCAAAAGAAAGATTATGATAGACGATGGATGTACTACGTTTGCTACTGTTGCCACTATAAATTACCTCTCATTGGGTAGACTAAAACAAGAGAATTGTGTTCTTTCACAGTTCTGGCGGCAAGAAATGTAAAGTCAAAGTACCAGCGGAGCTATGAAGCCTCTAAGAATGAATCCTTCCTTTTCTTTTCTGGCTTTGGGTAGCCCCAGATTTTCCTTGGCTTGCAGCAGCATAAATCCAATCTCTTCCTCGGTTTCTGTCATCACGTGGCTTTCTTCTCCCTTTGTACAACTCTGGTAAACCATAAGCAAATAATTTATAATTAAGACCCCAAAAGTAAATGCAACAACAACAAAAATAAATATATGATATTTAATTAAACTAAAAATCTCCTGAACAGCAAAAGAAATTATCAACAGAATATAGATAACATACAGATTGGGAGAAAATATTTGCAAACTATGCATCCAATAAAGAACAAACATCTAGCATCTACAAAGAATTTAAACAAATTACCAAGAAAAAAACTTCAACTAAAAAGTGAGCAAATGTCATGAACAGACATTTCAAAAGAAGATATACAAATAGCCAACAAACATGAAAATTGATCAACATCAACATCAGTAGTCGTGAGGGAAATGCAAATTAAAACCACAATGAGATAGCACTTTTCTCCTGTGAGCATGAACATTGTTAAAAAACCAAAAACAACAGATGTTAGCAATGATGCAGTGAAAAGGGAATGCTATTCACTGTTGGTGAGAATGCAAATTAGTATGACTTTTATGGAAAATAGTATCAAGATTTCTGAAAGAACTGGAAGTAGATTTATCATTTGATCCAGCAATCCTGCTACTGGGTATCTACTCAAAGTAAAATAAATCATTATATCATGACACCTGCACTCATATGTTTATTGCAGCACAATTTACAATTGCAAAGATATGGAATTAATTTAAATGCCCATTAACAGATGAGTGGATAAAGAAAATATAAACACACACATACACACACACGTATGTGCCGTATTTATACAAACACACACATACCATGCAATACATTTGTGTGTGAATATATATATATGTGTGTGTGTGTGTATATAGAGACATGGAATATCTATATGTGTGTGCATATATATATATGCATATACATACATAGATACACACACATACACCATGGAATGCTACTCTCCAGCCATAAAAAAGATGAAATAATGCCTTTTGCAGCAACTTCGATGGAACTGGAGGCATTATCTTAAGTGAAGTTACTCAGGAATGGAAAACCAAATACTATATGTGTTTACTTATAAGTGGGGGAGCTAGGCTATGGGTATGCAGAGGCATATAGAGTGGTATAATAGATACTGGACACTCAGAAGAGAGAAAGATGGGAGGAGGGTACGGGATGAAAAATTATCTATTGGGTATAGTGAACACTATTCAGGTGATAGATGCACTAAAAGCTCAAGATTTCACCACTATACAACTCATCCATGTAACCAAAAACTGTCAGGCCTCTGAACCCAAGCCAAGCCATAGCATCCCCTGTGACTTGCATGTATATATGCCCAGATGGTCTGAAGTAACTGAAGAATCACAAAAGAAGTGCAAATGCCCTGCCTTGCCTTAACTGATGACATTGCACCACAAAAGAAGTGAAAATGGCCAGTCCTTGCCTTAAGCGATGACATTATCTTGTGCCTGACTCATCCTGGCTCAAAAAGCTCCCCCACTGAGCACCTTGTGACTCCCACTCCTGCCCACCAGAGAACAACCCCACTTTGACTGGAATTTTCCTTTACCTACCCAAATCCTATAAAACGGCCGCACCTTTATCTCCCTTCACTGACTCTCTTTTTGGACTCAGCCCACCTGCACCCAGGTGAAATAAACAGCCATGTTGCTCAAACAAAGCCCGTTTGGTGGTCTCTTCACACGGACGCTCATGACAAAAACCACTTGTCTCCCTAAAGCTATTGAAATAAAAAAATTTCCCCCTTTCTCTTATTCAACACCAGTCATTGTTTTTAGGGCTCATTTAAGTCCAAGATGATTTCATCTTGAGGTCCTGAACCAATAATATCTGCAAAGACTCATTTCAAAAATAAAATGATTTTATGAGGTTTCAATGGACATCAGTTTAGGGTGCACACTGTTCAACCCACTACAATGGACTTAGCACAACCAAAAGAGGTTCTTACATGAGGCTAAATTCCTGAGCATGTCTGTGTGGCTGAGATGATTATGCTATGTACAAGCATTTCACTTACACCTCTTGTTTTCCACATTATTTTCCTCACATTCTCTCTAGTACCTACTACATTTGGGCCCTTTCAAATTTTATTTTATTCTCTTTTTCAATTTTTCCAACAGTTTTTACGCTCCTCTGTAATGTCTTTATATTATGAGCATATTAGAGTTCTCCAGAGGGACAGAACTAATAGGATAGATGTAGGAGTTTATTAAGGAGTACTGACTCACACGATCACAACGTGAGGTCCCACAATAGGCCATCTGCAAGCTGAGGAGCAAGAAAGCCAGTCCAAGCCCCAACCATGAAGAACTTGGAGTCCGATGTTCAAGGGCAGGAAGCATCCAGCACAGGAGAAAGATGTGAGCTGGGAGACCGAACCAGTCTAGTCTTCCCACGTTCTTCTGCCTGCTTTTATTCCGGCTGTGCTGGCAGCTGATTAGATTTTGCCCACACAGATTGAGGATGGGTTTGTGTTCCCCAGCCCACTAACTCAAACGTTAATCTCCTTTGACAACACCCTCACAGACACACCCAGAAAGAATACTCTGCATCCTTCAATCCAATCAAGTTGACAAGTAATATTAACCATCACAATGAGTTACATTATTGCCACATTTTAATACACCAAAGTATATTGCTCAGTTTGTTTTTCATCTTCCATAAATTTGTTAAGATCTCTCACTTTTTGTCTCCCCAGCCTCCTCTTTACATTATCTTGTTATTGTCTGAGTTGATACCTTTTTGAATTTCTATATTGTAATTGCAATGTCGTTTCCCAATGGATGATAGAGTACTTAACATTTCATTTGAGACCAAAAATTTTATTTTCCAGTTTTTAATGCTTACTTTTGTTTTCTTGTTTTGTTACAGGAATTGCCTTTCCATTGTGTTGCTTTGCTTCTATGGGCATGTTTCCTTCTAGTATTTTACAAAACTCATCTTCAAATTTTCTTTCTACTGATTGATTTTTAACTTAATATCTTAATGCTCTGTATTTCCCATTATGAAAAGGGGGAAAAACGAGAAAATTAGTTCATTTATATTTCCTCATACTTCTCCTTCAAGCTTCTTTTTCCGCACTATTTATTAATTATATTTACTATTTTTAATACTTTTCATGGTTCTTTTCAAAATTATAGCAGACATTTTTGTTTATTAACTTTATTAAATTTAGATGCCTTTTTGGCCCAACACCTCAGTGAGAAAAATGTGAAACCATATACACTTGCATATGGTGTTCTCTGTTGTCCTCTCTTTTATGTTTTTTTTTAAAATTGTATTTAATCATCAGTATCATAATATTTACCTTTTATTAAATATAATTTTCATGGTTGATTACTGTTGGTAATGGCTACACCAGGCATTTCACCATAGCTTGGAGAGAATTTCCTTCAAAATTGGCTGAATTTTAAAATCTTTTAATGCAAGCATAGTGGGGTCAGCAGAGAGGAAAATGAGAGGAGGTGATAACTCTAGTAGAGGAGGTGATAACTCTAATAGACATACTGTCCATCAGTGAAAGGCAGGGCAGATATTCCAAAACTACAGAAAGGAAGGGAGGAATGGAATGAGAAGACAGTCAATTTTAGTGACTGATGGTAAAAGTTCAAGGACGAGCCCACCTAATGCTATTTTTTTTAAAACTGTGAAAATGATACTATTATGTACTGAACTGAGGGCAATGTTTGCAGGCTCAGAATCTGGGACTGAATAGAGAATGTGTAAAAGAGGGATTGAACATTAAGAAATGTTGTGTGGCCCTTGAATACACATTTCTCCAAAGACATAAAAATGGCCAACAGGCATATGAGAAGATGCTCAGTATCAGTAATCATCAGGAAAACACAAATTAGAAATCCTATGAGATGCCACCACATACCTATTAAGATAGGTGTTATCAAAAAGATAAGAGATGACAAGTGTTGGTGAGGGTGTAGAGAAGAAGAAATCCTTGTACACTGTTTCTGGGGATGTAGATTGGTTCCGATATTATGCAAAAAAATATAAAGGTTCCCAAATAAATTAAAGATATAACTACAATGTGACCCAGCAAATCCTCTTCTGGGTATATACTCAAAGGAAATGAATTCACCACCTCATAAAGATATCTGCCCTCCTGTGTACATTGCAACAGTGATTCACAATAGCCAAGATATGGAAACAACCTAGTGGTCGTTGATGGATGCATAAAGAAATTGGTACATATATATGATGGAATATGATTCTGTCTTACAAAAGAAGAAAATCCTGTCATTTATTACAACATGGATGAATGTGGAGAACAAAATGCTAAGTAAAATAATCAAGACACAGAAAGAAAAATATTGCATGACCTCACTTCTATGTGGAACCCCAGAAAAAGTCAAATATACAGAGATACAGTATAAAGAGTGCTTACTAGAGGCAGGCTAGAGGAAATATAAAGATGTAGGTCAAAAGATACAAAGTAGCATTTACTTAGAGTAAACAAGTCTCAAGCTGTTATGTATAACATGAGACCTATAGTTTATAAGAGAATATTGCATTCAGGATTTTAAATAAATGAGTAGATGCTGCTGTTGCCACATACATACATGCACACACAGACAAACACCAACGGATAACTATATGACATAATAGATATGTTACTTTGCTTCAACATAGTAATCATTTTACTATCTATAGGTATTATCTCATTACATCATGTTGTATACTTTGATTATACACAATAAAATTTATTTAGAAAAGAAAAATGTGGGAAGTCAAAGAATAAACTGACAAGAAAAATATAGCACTGGAAGGCAGGATTTAAGTGCTTAATGAAGTCAGTGAGCATCCTTTTAAACATGATTGTGTAATGGCACTTTAAAAAAAATTAAATTCCTTGTTCTTTTAGAGATGAGTTCTCCCTTTGTCGCTAAGGCTGGAGTATGTGGTACAATTATAGCTCATTGCAGCCTCTAATTCCTGGGCTCAGGTGACTCTTCCTCCTTAGCCTCTCCAGCAGCTAGGACTGTAGGCACATACCACCACACTCAGCTAATTTTTGTATTTTTTTTGTAGAGGCAGAGTCTCACTGTTGCATAGACTGATCTCAAATTACTGACCTCAAGTGATCTTTCTGCCTGGGCCTCAAAGTGCTGAGGACAATAGGCATGGGCCACAGCATTCAGCCTTTAAAGTCTCTTAAAAACAGTGTCTGTGAGGTATGGAATTATTATATGCCATATGCTTTACGCTACTGTTAGTGGGCCTTACAAAGATTCTATCACATTTGTCTTAAATTCCCATGTTACATATGAAGAAATTAACATAACATTGAAATATTGCCGAAACTCACAATTTGAAAGTCAGCATATCTTATTTTGTTATGCATCAGAAATAATAAAATAAAACTTATATGCCTCTAATAAATATATTATTAAAAAAAATACTTGCACTTGCTTTATCACAAATGAAGTTTAAAAACACATAAACACAAATAGAAAGCAACTTAGGTCAAAATCCCCAGAAATCATTTTCTTAGATTTATTTTGTTGCCACCATAAAGCAATATACTTTATACAATTTTTTTGCCCAGACACCAAATTACTCTTATCACTAGATCCATTCAATATATGCTACTAAATTTTGTTTAATTTGTTCACTTAGATAAGTCTTTAAAAAAAATTACCTATAATGAGAAGGTGAGCCAAAGCAATTCTATGCTTCATATGGTGTTCAGAATTTGGCATACTACAATCATGAAAAACCCCAAAGCATGGGTTTTTAAGCAGATGTCTTGCTTGTATAGGTTCATAATACATTGGCAGATGTTTCTTCATAAACTCTAAGACTTCTTGCTTTTCAGTTAGGTGGAAGAAGAGACAGGCCTGATAAATGTCTAGGGGGAAAAAATAAATCAGTGCAGCTGTGACCCAGGTCAGAATTATTCTTAATATTCACAATTAATTTCTGGAGAGCAGCTTGTATACAATATTACCAGCTGCTCCTTTAACAAATATGTGCACATTTTTGGCAACTACAGATTTTGTAATTTGCTCCACTCACATGAAAACCAAAAAAAGGTGAAATTATCTAGTACGCTTTTCTTTTTTCTCTTCTTAGTTTATTTTACAATAATAATGCCTTATAACATATGCACTGTAAGCAAGAGTAAATTAAGAATGATGTGGCACCTGAGCTACAAACAAGCCTCTTTCAAGTTAGGAGGCATATCTTAATTAAAAATTGGATGAATGGTAAAGATAGACCTCTAAAAGACTTTGTTTTTGTTATGAATCTCTGTAGAGATATTTTCTATTTCATTTTGCTAATCCATTTATGTACTTTGTTTGTAAAGTAGACACAGGATGAAATTATATTATTTCAGATTCAACTATGAATGGTTTAAATCTGAAATGAAAGGCAGTATAATTATGCATGTTTTAATGGAGGTGAATAGTACAAAGCAGTGAATATTTCTTATGCAAGGTGGTACTGCTCTCTCATTCCAGATCTCTTTAGAATTAGTTTTTATAGATTCCTTTTCAGAGTCTGAAGGATGAACTAGAAGACCTTTTGACATCAACTCTTTCTGTGTGTGAACTCTTAACACTAAAAAAACACCAATTAAGAAAATTCAGTGATACAAGTTGACTATTATATAAATTCATTCAAAAGGGAGACAGCTTAAATAGCTTGATTTAGCCATTCCATAAAGTATACATATATCAAAACATCAGGCTATGTGGTATAAGTACATTCAAGTTTTACTTGTCAAGGAAAATAAATTAATTTTTAAAAGGATGAACAGAATCACATTATGATGAATACAGAGGAACTTTGGGATAATACAGACTTTGTATTTACAACTTCCTAATTAGAAGCTATGTTTTCTTCAAAAACTCATTCTTTCTAGGTTTCATTTGTAAAAAAGAAGTTTATATGCATAGACTTAATAGGATTTCTGAAATATAGCCTCAAATACTTACAAAATAAAATAGATTATGTTCCGCTTTTGTAAAATACACTTATTTGAAGCAGTTTGAAAACGAAATGATATGGGTGTTAATGGGAGAGCACTTATAGGGGTCATACCAAGAATCCCAGTATAAGTAGTAATAACTCAACAATAATCAAACCTTATTCTGAGCATCTGGTTACTCAGAGAAATAATAGGAAGGATCAATTCTAAAGTTATATTTTATTTCTTTTAAAAATATTTTTTCCACTATTAATATTAATTAAAAATAAAAACTTGTCAAAATTTTTGTCGTTGTTGATTTCTAGGGGAGGCATGTACTTTTAAATAACTTCTAATTACATATATATATATATTTACAATATATAGCCTCTGATTTGGGGGAAGGATTAGGGGAATATATGACCTGATTTTACTAAAATTCAGGTGTGTTAAACAGTTACATTAATTAGAGCTCTTAGCTCTAGCTAAGAGCTACCATAACAAAATGTCACAGACTGAGTGACTTAAACTAAGAAATTTATTTTCTCACAATTCAGGAGGCTAGAAGTCCGAGATCAAGGTGCCAACAGGATTGATTTCCTCTGAGGCCTTTTTCCTTCACGTGTAATTGGCCTTCTTTTTCTCCCTGTGTCTTCATATGGTCTTCCGTGTTCTTGTCTGTGTCTCAATCTCCTCCTCTTATAAGAACACCAGTCAGATTGGATTAGCGCCCACTCATACGACCTCATGTAGCATTAATTACTCTTAAAAAAACTCTCCAAATGCCATCACCTTTTGAGATACCACACTATGAATTCTGTGGGTGTTGAATTATTATGTTCCAAATGGTTACCTTTCCAATACTCAGCAATGCTTTATATGAAACATTTTGGGAGAAACTTGATGATTTGTACCTTGTATATTAATCATTATACAATATTGCTTTTTATCCTCTTCCATTGCCATAGTTTTCCATTTATCTTACAATATTGCTACCAATGCCTTTTTCTGAGTTTCATATTCAATTGTCTAGTGCTTTATCCATTATATGATAATCAGCGGTGCCATGTCACTTTTATTTTAATTTCTTAACAGTAGAATATTGCTGTCTTTTTAAAGCTCAGTTGGAAGGTTTTTCATTCATTTATTTGTTTATTTGTTTTGAAACCTCAATTATTTAAACACTTCCGATGACTTCACATTGCATTAAGAATTAAATTCAAGTTCCTTACTCTGGCCCACCAGGCCCCAGTTGATCTCACCTCTTTCTACACATCTAACTATATTTCTCAATGCCTCATCTCTCATTTTACCATGAGCATATTCCGAAGACTTCCTCTTTATTGTCAGTTTCTCTGTGTACTATGCCTAGAATTTACCCATAGTGTTACCTCTTCCCAGACTGAACTTCTACAAACTGTTGTCTTTGTTGTTCTAGTCTTATCGTTCAGATTTCAGCTTGTATATCTTTTCACAAAAGCATTTGGTAGCCTCCCTGTCTGTCACTCAGCCCAGCTCTTGTTTTTAAAAAAAATGCCAGTCATTTTCTATCACACTGCTTCTCCTTATTTCCTTCACAGCCCAAATCTGTCTTGGTGTATTTCTATATTAGCATTGCAATGGCATGTTTTGCGATGAATGATGTGCTTTATATCTGCACTGTCCAATACAGTAGCCATTAACCACATATGTCTATTGAGCACTGGAAATGTAGCTACTAAGGCTGTAAACTAAATTATTAATTTTATTTCATGTTAATTCATTTAAATATAAAACAAAGAAGCCACATGTGGATGCTGGTTACTGTATTAGGCAGCACAGTTTTCTCCTCTATTAAATCCAAAATTCCATGGTGATAAGAAATTTTCCTGTGTACAGTAGTAATCTATGTAATATGGTACTGAGAATATTCATACCTGGGAATGGCAAGCATATAAAATATTTGTGAAATTAATGAATGAATAAATTGATGAATTATAGGAACATATATTCATTTTTATTGAGGTTATAAATATATTCTGTTTGAATCCTGCTTTGTAATCTAAGATCTGTGTGATCATCTGTCTTCTTTCCTTTCTCCTGACTTCAGTAAAATTGACCATATCTTTGCTTTCAGTTTTCCTCATATATGATGAAATATTTTATTAATAATTGTTAATATATTAAATTTTAATAATTAACTCCAGCCTCTTTTCCAAATGGTTTACATATGTTAACTCATTTAATCTTTACAATAACCACATGAATTGGGTTTCATTATTACTCCCATTCTACAGAGATAGAACCTGAGGCATGAGGTTTTTAAGTAACATATCCAAGTTATCTAGTTCATAAATGAGTGAGGGAGGCTGCAGAGTTCAGTCTCTTAGCCATTATTCTATATTGCATCTCACTTGAAAACCTTTATTCTTTTATAGTAGTAGCTATCTTTAAATTGGCAAACATATTTAAAATTATTTAACATTATGCTGAAATATAAATATTAAGAAATTAAGAGTATTTATAAAACAAGACAAGATTTTGATGACACATTCTTTTCTAGATTTTTTTTTGTCTTTTACTGTAAGCTTCATCCCAGTCTGACAGTTGTGCTGCTTAAATAATTTGGACTTGAAAAAGGTTGAAAAAGAGGAACAGAGAAAGAGAAAAGTTGCCTCTGCTTAGCCTTTGAGCAGGCCTGATTTTAGGAGAATGCTGAGAACAATATAAGCCACGTGCTTTCCCTGTGGGCTCTTTCTTCTCTTCCAGGCTTATCCCAAATATTAGTATAGTGAACTCTGCTATTTTTCCATCATACATCTATACTGACTAATTGGTAAACAAGTGAAGCAAACTTGTCACATAATTACATGATTTATTAATGCCACTGCACTATTTAGAGTCAAGAGAGAAATCAACTGCTTTGCAAAAATCCTAAAATTTCAAAAACACTCATGTCTGGAAGTACATATTTTTACAAAATCCAAATTCATGTTTTGGATCCACTTGCAGTTTTAACTTGTCTTTTTGAAGCTGTCTGTGTCAAATTTCTGCCTGTATTCTTTCCCAAATTAGTCTTCCCCTCCATCATTTATTTATACGTCATTAGTGGCATTGTAACTTCAGTTTGGAGCTAGCAAAGTTCATTCTTAAACCTGTTTATTTCTTTCTTTGCAATGACACTAAAGCTAGTTGATATTCTTCCAAATGTGCAGAAAATATGGTTGTGTGATAAAAATTGTATAAAGAACCAAATGCTTCCTTTCTGTTATGTCTTATAAATACCATTTGGTTTTAATCTGATCTTTGCCATTCTTATTTTGATTGATTATGCAAGCGTCTTTTTACCTCATATTAACTTATTTACTTCTAAAATACTATTTGAATTAAATACTAATATATTTGATTAGTTTTACTCTTCATCATTTTACTCTCAAGATATGAACATACATAAATAGAAATGTAGAAATATTACATTCAAATCCAGATGGATTCAAGTTTTGCTTGGCAAAGACAATATTTTAAAACTCTCAGGAAATGTAGGTGAATAATTTTTAGACCTGATTTAGGGAAGGATTTGATAAGTAAGATGTAAAAAAAGTAGTTTGATGTATTTGACTGTATTAAAATAAAGCACTCTTAAATATAGTAAATATAAAGGTTATAAGCCTGGAAAGCAATTTAAACAGACATAACCATCAAAGGATTCACATAAAAATATATAAAGAATCATCCCAAGTCAATAAAAGTGGTGTAGAATTCTGGGGAAAAAATGAAGGAGAAATACAAACACATTTCAAAGACTAGGAAACACACCTGTCCAATTAATACATAAAAAGACACTCAACCTTCAATTACAAAAATCTAGTTATCTTCTTTATTTTTTATTTTACTTCACTTTTCTGTGGCACTGAATAATGGTTTCACATTTCTTGGAATCTCTTTGTTTTACTGACTTTCAGTAGTAGATGTTCAATCACACTCCTTTGTACGTGGGACAGATTCCTTCCTGTTACAACCTCCTGCCTATTCTTAGTTCAACAGTTTCATTTAACAAACTTGTCTTACACACCTTTTATGTCCCAATCACTCCATTACTCATGGATGATAGAAAATGAAAAAGACATACTCCTTGTTATCCTTGTCCTCGAAGTGCTTATGATCTAGTGAAAGAAGACAGGGGCATAACAGATACATTTTAGCATCAACTTCCTCATCCAATCATTCTACCGAACTAATGTGATATATCACCTCTTCTGTGAAACTATCTGGAGCTTGGTTGTCAGCTGTCACAGATAATGTAGGTGCTGAGGATACCATCATTAATTCGTATTTTCTTTTTTTATGATGGGAGTGAAACTTCACATTGTCTATGGCAAGGAAAAATAACATATTATAAAAATCATGTTCTAAATTTTATAATGAAGATTATATATATTTATATATATACACACACACACACACACAATTTTAATGCAAATACAACCAGTAACAGAGACATCAGAAAGGAAATAACAGTGGACAAAACCTTGATGGGCAAAATAGGCATATTGATAAGGGTTGTTGGTTAGATATGTGAGATATAAAAATAATTGTTTATCTTGATTATGTGTAGAGAAATTAAGACCAGTTTGTCCCCAGAGAGATATTTGGTTTTTGGAATGCATCAACCTTTTTTCCAGTCAACTAGAGATCATGAGAAAAGAAGTAGCAACCATTAAAAAAATATGAGCATCTTTAAGCTGTATTAACGCTAAAGTAGGTGGTCGTTGTACCTATGAATCACATCTCTTGCCCTTGAGGATTTTGCAATATTGTTAGGAAAGAAAAAGATGAATATTATATAACATAATTTCCAAACTGCACTGGGTTAAGAGAGGTGAGTCAGAGATTATATTGCTAGGTTACAAGATTCATCTTTTAATGGCAGAAATACCAAGGTATGGCCCTGCTTCAGTTCTTGCACAAAAAGGAGTTAGACATTTCATCATCTCTTGGAATTTATAACCTGGCTGTAACCATATGTCTAGTCAAATGAAGTTTCAGAAATTATCCGACTCTAATTTTATTCACGTTCTTCAGTTGCAGATGAATAGCAAAAATTAACTGTATATATAAGGATGCACTATTTTCACTATCTGTAAATATATGCTTGACAAATAATATAATTAGTGGTCTCAACACAGTGCTTTTGGAGAAATGTTCAAAGAGGAGGCTTTCAAAAACCAGTAATTATGTAGGCCACAAATACTAACTAGAAATAACCTAAAATTCGACTTTACTTTTTAATGTTAAATTTTTCAAGCATATAACTTACTTATTTTTAATTAATTCAACAAATGTCTATGTTACTATGACTTAATTTTTCCTAGATATTAAGTACAATGCTGTTGAGCCTGTGTGTGGTGAGTATGGTGTGGTGAGTGGGTGATTAAGAAAATGTTTCCACATTAAAAAACTCATAGTTTAGTGGGGGAAAAAAAAAAGTCATGTGAACAAATGGCAACCCAACCAGAAAAATAGAAGTGTGTATGTAGTGTTATGAAACTACTGACGACTGAGAAGTTAAATGAGCCTTTGGGAAATAAGCAAACCTTTCATAGGAAATTTGAGCTGGCACTCAAGGTTGATTAGGACACTAAGTGGACATTGGAAGAACATTTCAGGCTATTTTCTTTCATCCCAGCGCCACCATTTCCCACAAACAACTTCATTCTCAATTACTTCTGTGCTTCTTTAGTGCTAGGCCGCAACACTTAGTCAAACATCCGCAATCCCCTTGGTGATGTTGACTCACTATTGACAATATCTAAAACTTTTATGTCGTGAGTGTACCGCTTTTAACTAATGCTCTCCCACTGCAATTATTTCTGTTTTTTAAAAAATATATTTAACTTCCTATGGATTCCAGGAACTCAGCTTTTCATTTTGGTGAAAATTGCCTAATGGTCTTCCCTTTGACGTTTCAAACAATTTGTAAGTGATTTGGTCAGAAATTCCATAAAGCCTGATAAATACCTAGTTCTTATCTTCATAAGCACTGTCACATTTATCTTGGTAATGTTATTCTGATACACTTTCAGTACAAATTGCATGTTCCTTCCTAGCCCCAAGCTCTAGGGCTCATGCTACTCACTCACTTTTCTTCCCCCAACAGTTTTTATCTTTTCTTTTCTTTTCTTTTCTTTTTTTTTTTTTTTGAGACAGGGTCTTGCTCTTTCACTCAGGCTGGATTGCAGTGGCCTGATCACGGCTCATTGCAACTACCTTTCCCGGGGCTCAAGTCATCCTCCCACCTCAGCCTCCCTAGTAGCTGGGACTACAGGCACAACACCATGCCCAGTTAATTTTTGTGTATTTTGCAGAGACAGGGTTTCACTACATTGGGCTCAATGAATCCTCCCGCCTAGGCCTCCCAAAGTGCTGGGATTACAAGCATGAGACACCACTTACAGCCTTGTAATATATGTAACTACATCTATATGTGTGTTTTCTTAATGAGCAAACTATTACTAAGATTTATACATTCCTCACTGAATGTCAAACGTGATTAGAAAATGTATTTATGCCCACAAAAGTAAACCTGATGGCATGAAAAACATACATTTCAAAATGCCCCTAACTGTTTGTTTTGTTTTGTAATTTTATTACGAAACATTTTTTTGCAGGACCCTTTTGCTGCAAAATGGAAACTTGATTCTTTCAATTGGGAAGGAAAAGTTTATTTCTAAAGATTTTGAAACTTGAAGAAAAGTGAGGTTAAGAGAAAGTGTGTACATAAAGATTTCTTTATTCAAAAGATTCACAGTCTAATTTAAGTAGGTCGATCGACCACCATTTTTTATCTCTTAATCAGGTACTGTTTGCATTTTTTTCCATTTGAACATGTCTATATCTTTTAAGGTAATGAACTATATAGTTACAACAATTCTGCAATGTTAAAAAGACAGACTCTCCAAATTATCAGAACTGTTTGGGTAACGTAAGTCAATTTAATTTGTGCAAAGCAGATCTCCCTATCAGGATTTTTTGCCACAGGTCTTTTAATTTCCCCATAGGTTTCTAACTTCCTGATGACTTTTTGTAATTAAGAGTTATATACCTAATGACATGAAGCTTGCCAGCAAAAGTGGCTCTGCTCACACTACTGATAGCAACGTAGGAGCTCTCCCTGAAAGGCTTGAGGCATTTCTCAGAGGTAAAAGCAGAGACTGCTAAGCCTTCCTTTACAGTAAAAATGCCTTGCTCTCAGACCTGTAATTCACCTGACTCATGAGCCAAGGTTTGTACTTGATAGACTCAATAAACAATCTTATATTGCTGAAAGGCTCCAGATATGCTACAAACCTATACAAAATTTAACACTATAGTTATATTGCATCACTTTGCATTTGCTACTGATGGAGAAAATGTCTTCTGTAGACAAAAGATTCAAAGTTTTAAAAAAACAACAATGTAACAAAGCAGTGCTCCAAAGTAACCAGACCATAACTCTGATCATAGGCTCCCAGTATTCTGCTGTGCTTCATAAAAGAGAGGATTATTTATTATTATTACACATGAAAGGTGGAGGCATGTAATTGTAGCTATCTTAAAGGGCAACTTTAGGGAGAAACAGCAAGATGGCCGACCAGGACATCTTGGCGCTTGCTTTGCCTTGCCTTGTGGCAAAAACAATGATTTAACAACTGCCCATAGGTGAAAATAGCTCTGGGAGAGCTCTCCAGTACAATCTGGGAGCTGTCCAATTAGGACACAAAAGCTGAGGATGGCCACATAGAAAATTGTAGGAAGCATTTTACCTGTGTCACCTGTCCTTAGGTAGATACGGCTTGGAGCCAAGAGAGATCCTCTTTGCTATAACTCCCCACTCATCCCCCGGAGGGAAAGGAGAGCAGGAGGACTTTTGGATTCTGTGCACTGAGGACTCTTGCAGCCCTCACCACCTCACCACTCTTGTAGCTAACTATAGCACCAGCTGCTGAGAACCCCTACAGTATTTGCTGATGCTGACCCCAGCTGATGGAGCAGCCCAGAATTTACATTTCTGAGCCTTGCAACCCTGATGCAAGAAATATTTGCTGTGTCTCCCCGGGGTCAGAGCTGCCACTGCACAACCTCAGGATTAGAACCACCACCATGGAACCTTTTGCTGCTAACACACATGCACTCACCCACAGAATCAGGCACCACTACATACACTGCCAAACCGACACTTCAGTACCTCCCTAGTTTCTAATAGACAACATATAGTTTTCTCATGCTATTTGATTTCCTCTGACAATCTGTTTTTATTGGTGCATTTAGACTACTGATGTTCAAAATGTTTATAGATATAGTTGGATACATACCTATTCAAGTTATTACTTTTGATATTTGTTGCCTTGTTCTTTGTTTTTATTTTGTATCCCACTCTTTTTCTGTCTTTTGTATTTAATTGAGCATATCATATAATTCAACATCTTCTCTTCTGTCTAGCAGTTTTTATTTTGATTATCCTGTTCCCATTATAAGTTGTAGGGTAGGGAAGGAACAGATGAATTTTTCTCTTAGTCATTTGACTTCACTGCCAGCATGCCAGCATTACTAAAATGTTTAAGAAAAATCTTTCCAGCATAAGGATAATTATACTAGATGAAAATTTAGATCTACATAATTGAATAAAGAGCGGTTGGGATTGATAGGTATATAGATAGATATAATTTTTATTTCACATACTGAAAACATTAGTGGAAAAGCTGATGAACTTTGAAAAAGGTGTTTAGTTTATTTAACAATAATACACCAAAAGTAATTTTCTGGTGTGATTATTACAATGTGGTTTTGCCAAATGACAAAATTAGTACAATCTGGTTGTGGGAGTATGTGGAAACTCTCTGTACAATTTTTGTAACTTTTCCATAAGCCTAAAATTAGTTTTAAAGAAGTTTAGAAAGAAAGAAAATAAACTGCCACAAAGAAGATAAAATATATGTGAAAATAATCAATTAATCTAAAAGTAGAAAAAATCAAAATCGGCCGGGTGAGGCTTACAGCTGTATTCCTAACACTTTGGGAGGCCAAGGCGGGCTGATTGCCTGAGTACAGGAGTTCAAAACCAGCCTGGGCAATATGATGAAACCTTATCTCTACTAAAAGTATAAAACAGAAAAAAAAAAAAAATCAGCCAGGCATGGCTGCGTGCACCTGTAGTCCCAGTTCTTGGGAGGCTGAGACAGGAGAATCACTTGAACCTGGGAGGCAGAGGTTGCAGTGAGCCAAGATCACACCACTGCACTTCAGCCTGGGCAGCAGAGTGAGTGAGACTCTGTCTCCAAAAAAAAAAAAAAAAAAAAATCAGATGGAAAAGAAAATCAGATTTACATCCAACATTATCAATAAATAATGTAAATGAATTGATCCCTCCAATTAAAAGGTGACATTGAAAATTATGTATTTTTAAAAAGCAGAACCAAACTATATGTTCCCTGTAAGAAACAGAATCTAAAGTCATAGGATTTAAAAAAGCTGTGACCAATGCTAATGTTAATCTAATAAAAGCTGTAATTATTATATGAAATCAGGGTTGATTTCAGGGTAAGGAATGGTACCAGGAATGAAGAGGATCATCTCATAGTGATAAAAGGGTCAATTCAATAAATATGACATAAATGCCTTAATATGCATGTACCTAATATCCAAAGTACAGAAAGCAAAAATAAATAAAAATTAAAGGATAAATAAATACTTTTCTATTACATTTGGTAATATCAACCCTATACTTGACAGAATAAGTGAGTACTTCCTGTGGAACAGGTCTGAAAAATAAAAGAAAAATAAGTAAACATAAAATAAGTTTGTTTAAGAGAATATGAAACATTTGCCTAGATATGTCATATTCTGAACCATAAGTCTATTTCAATAAATCTAACAGTACAGAAAGGGAATCGTGTTAAAAATTAATTAAATAGGGTGGGTGCAATGGCTCATGCCTGTAATCCCAGTACTTTGGGAGGCAGAGGCAGGTGGATCACGGGGTCAGGAGTTTGAGACCAGCCTGGCCAAGATGGTGAAAGACTGTCTCTACTAAAAATACAAAAATTAGCTGGGCATGGTGACTGGCACTTGTAATTCCAGGTACTCAGGAGGCTGAGGCAGGAGAATTGCTTGAACCTGGGACGCCAAGGTTGTAGTGAGCTGAGATCATGCCACTGTATTCTAGCCTCGGTGACAGAGCAAGACTCTGTCTCAAAAAAAAAAAAAAAAAAAAAAAAAGTAATAATAATTAAATAAATATATCTTGAAAATATCAATATTTGAAAGGTAAACAAAACTTCTAATTAGCCAGGGGTTAATAAACTTTGTGAGTGATTAGAAAATATTTTCCTCTGATTTAAAATAAAACCCAAAAGAGGAAAGCTCTCAAATGATTGATGTAAGCTTCCAGCTAGAGAAACCAGAAAAAGTAAGTGAAAAATAAATCTGGCAGGGAATGGTGGCACAAGCCTGTAATCCCAGCACTTTGGGAGGCCAAGGAGGGTAGATCACGAGGTCAGGAGATTGAGACCATCCTGGCTAACACGGTGAAACGGTGTCTCTACTAAAAATACAAAAAAGCCAGGCGCGGTGGCGGGCGCCTGTAGTCCCCGCTACTCGGGAGGCTGAGGCAGGAGAATGGCGTGAACCCGGGAGGCGGAGCTTGCAGTGAGCCGAGATCGTGCCACTGCACTCCAGCCTGGGTGACAGAGCCAGACTCCGTCTCAAAAAAAGAAAAAAAAGAGAAAGAAAAAAAAGAAAATGAAGTCTAAAGCAACGTGAAAGAAGGAGATAATAAAGAAAACAGCAGAAATCCGTTAGATAGAGCACAGGAAGATAGAAATCAATGAATCCAAAAGTCGGCTTTCTGAAATCGGTAATTCTGACCAAACAAATTACGAAGGAAGGAAGGAAAAAACATAAATTACCCTTTGAAGAATAAGAGAGATGATTTATTTACAGATCTTACAGATATTGAAAGTGTAATAACTGAATATTATGTAAAACTTGTCAATACATTCAACAGAAACCAAAAATAATAAATTCAATTATTATTGAGTCATGTAATAAAATTATTAACAATGAGAAATAATGAGTTGTTTCTGCATATGTCTTTTACATATGCTGGGTGCAATAGCTCATGCCTGTATTACCTTTAACATATGAATTTCATGTATGTAACATATGTAATCCCAGCACTTTGGGAGGCCAAGGTGGGAAGATCACCTGAGGTCAGGAGTTCAAGACCTGCCTGGCCAAAATGGTGGAACCCTGTCTCTACTAAAAAATACAAAAATTAGCCAGATGTGATGCTGGGTGCTTGTAATCTCAGTAACCCAGGTGGATGAGGAAAGATAATTGCTTTAGCCCAGGAGGCAGAGGCTGTGGTGAGCCTAGATCGTGCCGCTGCACTCCAGCCTGGGTGACAGAGTGAGACTCCAGCTCAAAAAAAAAAAAACAAAAAAACAGGAATTATCTTTTACATATTGTTATATTAAAAACAAGACATGTAGAGAGTATAATTGCATTTGATAAAAATAGTGATACTTAGTGTGAATATGCAAAAATATAATTATACATATGAAGACAATATGTCAAAAAAATTTCCGGGATATATATCATGATTGTGGGAAGATAGATAATTTTACTTTTTTATTTCACATGATTCATTATGGTGTGATTTTAGTTTATATAAAGAGGGTATTCAAAAATAATTTCAATAGGTTTTAGAAAAGATAAATTAGCAATCCACAAAAAATCAGTAATTTTTTAAAGTATTAATAACTGTGAAGCACAGTGGTATTATGAAAAGACCATGGATAAATCTGTTAATGCTCATGGTGGATTCCTGCCTGCAAACAAAAAATTTTGTTCTTTTCTTTTTTGGAGATAGAGTCTTGCTTTGTCTCCCAGGCTGGATTGCAGTGCTGTGAACACAGCTCACTTCAGCCTTGATCTCCTGGGCTCAAGTTATCCTCCCACCTCAGCTTCCTGAGTAGATGGGACCACAGGTGTGCACCACCACTCCTGGCTAATTTTTTCTAGAGACAGGACCTTGACATGTTGCCCAGACTGGTCTTGAACTCCTGGGCTCGAGTGATCCACCCATCTTGGCCTCCCAAAATGCTGGGACTACAGGCGTGAGCCATGATGCTCAGCTTTGGTAAATTTTCTTGACTTCCACATTCGTAAGTTCCTCATTGAGAAAAAAAAAAAAAAAAGTGTTATGAGCTACTGTATACCTACAACCGTTATTTTAAACTTCGTATGATACATTACATAGTACAGTTTGGGCCCCAAAACTTTCACCTTATTTCTCTTTCTCTTATTTTGATTTTTTCCCCTTCAGGTAATTTTCAGTGGAAATAAAAGAGTGTGTGTGTGTGTGTGTGTGTGTGTTTTAGAAATGGAACAATTGAAAAACACACAAAAAATACTTTTAACTTCTTGAGTTCATGGATATCTTTGAGTTTCACTGTAGGAATCTTTCCAGAGATGTCAGGACTAGTTTTAGTGGTTTTTATATACTATCCATACTTCCTTAGCTATTCTCAAAGTATACTAGTGAGACGACACGAGTTTTTCATAAAATAAAAGCTTTATTGTCATTTTTTTGTGTTTAATGAACTTCTCAACTCAGATGCTCAACAATAACTTAAATGCAAAATATTTTGCTTTCAACAAATCATCAAATGTGTTTGTCTAAATCAGAATGATCTCTACTTACCTATTAGAGAGTTTCACTTAGCTTTTCTGTAACACATAGAATAATTCTGAAAAAATAAATCTGAAAAAAACTTACAAAAAGAAATGGCTTGCATCTTAACACTACATCTTTTCTCCTTAAAAATAAGTATTTGGTACTGAAGTTTCCATGCTTCATCCTTATTAATTTCATCACTTTTTAAATACACATTATGAATAATTTGTTTCTCATATTTTCCTCTTGTATCAGTCAACTCTCTTATATTAAGTGTTGCCCAAGAAAAAAATATTACATACTGTCAAGAACTTTGTTCCTGGAAAATTCAGTTGATTTGAAGTTATTTTCATAATTCTAGAATGCTATTTGGTGTTATGTTAACGTAGTACTAGAATAAGTTACACTGCTTTAACTATTTCATAAGTAATGATTTTCTGACATTTAATGATTTATTCTTCATCTATTGATATTTTATCTTTTATCTTTCCAACTCTTTATTATTATCTTTAACATATGTATTCCATATAGTTATTTTAAAAATAGAGTTATGTTTGAACAATTGAAATACATTTATTCAGAATATCTCACCTTAGCACTGAACTTAGACAAACATGGGTAAATATTTCAGAACTGATTTCTTTTTCTTCACATACTTTTTTTTATAAAGTTCTGAGAAACATTAATTGTAGTTATTGACTGCTGTTTAATGTCTTCGTTTTACCTGTTGCTAATAACCTGACCTCAAAGACCTCAAAGTTTTCAGTCAGATACATCAGAATTATTTTTCCTTTTAGTTCAACAACATGGAATTTTGGATTACTCCTAACCATATTGTTTCATACAAGATAACAGAAGCTTTGCTTCAGTGAGTCTATTGGGATATCTCAGTTTAATCAAACAACCTCTATTTTGTGGCTGAGTCGGAATCCAATCACAACGTCTACTTGAGTGATGGGAACACAAAGAATTGAAGCAGTTCATTTCAGAAATAATTCTTGATTCAATAGTAACCCAAATGATTTAGCTCAATTTGCATGCTTAGGAAGTAACTTTTATACTTAAATAAAGCCACTTTTAATTTTGCCCTCTCCTTTTCATTTGATTATGCTTAAAATCTCAAGGTTTTCATTAAGAACATGGTAGCTGTTTTAGTATCTGTTAATTAAATTTCGGTTTCAATTAAGAGCTCCTTATTTTGACAAATACTTTGTTTCACTTCTATGTCCAGATATTTTAACTATGCTTTCCCCTCCAGAAAAAATCAAATATTTAATATAGTTAAAGAATCGTATTACTCAATTCTTCAAATTTTATTGTTTGAATAACTTTGATTACAAAAATTATCTTAATGAATACACCATAGCACATAATTATATAACCATTTCATTTAGGCTTTCAACTCAAACAATAGCTTTTAAGGGTATGCATAAGAAACAAAATAATAGGTCACACATGTTTACACAAATATGTATGTATAGACACATTTTAATAAAATGTATGACACTTTTATATTTTTAAAATTTTAATTACCAATACATGCACAATTAAAACTAAATATAGATCTTCAGCAGACCCTTTTTATTCAGGTCTGATTTTTACTTAAAATTCCAACATTTATGATGTAAATATACTTTGAGTCTCATTTAATGACTTCTACGATATGTTTAAAATCTATTTTACATCTGTTCACATGACATAAACACACGAGTCACAGAAGAAAATTATTGTTGATCTAAGGCACTGTGTGTTGATTTCTTGAGGCTGATTCCCAGAGTATTATGCTGGGAGATTTTTTTTTTCCTTTTCTTTTAGAGATAGGATCTTGGTCTGTCACCCAGGCTGAAGTACAGTGTTGCAGTTAGAACTCACTGTAACCTCAAACCTCAGACTCAAGTGATCCTCCAGCCTCAGGTTTTAGAGTATTCTGGGTATACTATATATATATATAGTAGAGCTGGAGTCTCACTTTGTTTCCCAGGCTGGTCTCAAATCCTTGGCTCAAGTGATCCTCCACCTCAGCCTCCCAAAATGCTGGGACTACAAGCGTGAGCCCCTGCACCAAAGTTATGCTAGGAGGTTTTAGAAAATAGACATGCATGCCTGCATATTTAGGTTGATATGTATGCATATTTTACCTGAAATGTTTGCATTCAAATTTTTTTAATGTAACTTTCCCCCACAATTCTTCGTCATTTTTTTTAACTGCAATTTCAGAGTGCCTTTTTTTGTTTTGCTTTGCTTTCCAGGGTTCCCAAGTGAATAATTTTCTGTAGGAATTTCGGAAATAGTCATCTAGGTACTGATTTTCTCATGTTTGTGACATTTTTTCTTTCTGTTAGTCAAACTCTTACAGCCAAACTGGTTTTCAGTTTTTCTTGTATGATTATATATTGTAGGAATAACTAACATACCCTAAATCATTTCAGGGATGCTTCAGAGTAGAGTTTCTTTTGTGTCCATTGTAAACTGTAATGCATGCAGACTTGATTACATGGGAATTACTTTTCTAGACAAATATCAGATTATTTCAGGCTTCATAGTTCATCTTTAAATGAAATGATGTTTCTTAAAATGTTTAAATACATTCTAACAGTTAAAAAAATCTCAAAATTTAAACTTAACAATTTCTTATAAAATTCCCCAATTATGGAATGCTAGCAATTATAGCAATCATTCATTCACCAATCATGTATTTAATGTCTATTCTAGGCCAAGCACTAGCACGGTTTTAGGTGTTTGATGAATGTATGTGAGACTTTACTCTTTTGGGGCTTTCACTCTAGTGACCAATGTACAAAAATTGGTAATGAAAGTAAAAATACCATTCAAATAGAGATGAGTGATATAGATAAAACAGAACATGGTAAGGAAAATAATGGAAGTGAAATTTATACAGAGAGCTCAGAGAAGATTGATCTGAAGAGAGATATTTGAGATAAGGTCTGAAGGAGGAGAGAAAATTAATACTGGAGAAATCTTGGATAAGGGCATTTCAGGTAGGTATTATGTCAAATTACAGCCAAAAATATACAGTGAGAGATTGAAGAAAATGCTAATGTTCAGGGCAGGACATTTGGAAAGGGTAGCAGAATGGGATTGCTGTTGGAAAAATAGAGGCCCTGTGATGCAAGCCCTTGTGTTCTTGTGAACAGAGCATGGAGTTTGGACTTTATTCATATTACAATAGAATCTCATAGGCAATACCTTAGTCATTATTCAATCCAGCTCTGTCATGGAAGTTTATACTCACTTACATTAGATTCAATGCTAGAACTATAGTCACTGGATATCCTGTCACATTTGCTCAGAACATACAGATATTTATGAAAATAATTATGTTCCTGTATTTTGGCTCCCTTATCTGATGTTTGTCTTTTTTTCTTCTTCTTCTTCTTCTTTTTTTTTTTTTTTGAGATGAAGTCTCACTCTTGTCACCCAGGCGGGAGTGCAATGGTGCCATCTCAGTTCACTGCAACCTCCTGGGTTCAAGCAATTCTCCTGCCTCAGCCTCCTGAGTAGCTGGGATTACAGGCATCCACCACCATGCCCAGCTAATTTTTGTATTTTTGGTAGAGAAGGGGTTTCACCATGTTGGCCAGGCTGGTCTTGTACTCCTGCCCTCAGACAATTCACCCGCCTGGGCCTCCCAAAGTGCTGGGATTACAGGCAGTGTTTGTCTTTTAAAATGTCTTTTTATTATTTAAAAATTTATTTTTAATTTTTGTGGGTACACAGTAGGTGTATATATTTATGGAATATATGAGATGTATTGATGCAGGCATAGAAAGTATAATAATCACATCAGGGTAAATGGACTATCCATCACCCTAAGCAGTTATCCTTTGTGTTACAAAAAAAATCCACTTATGATCTTTTAGTTATTTTGAAATGTATAATTGAAATATTATTGCTGATAGTCACCCCATTATGCTATCAAATACCAGATCTTATTCATGCTCTTTATTTTTTGTACCTATTAACTATCCCCAATTCCCCCTCCCAGCCTTTCACTACCCTTCCCAACCTTTAGTAACAATCATTTTACTATTTCTATGAGTTTAATTGTTTTAATTTTTAGCTCCCAAAAATACATGAGAAGATGTGAAGTTTGTCTTTCTGTGCCTGGCTTATTTTGCTTAACATAATGACCTACAGCTCCATACATTCTTTTGCCAATGACAGGATTCCATTAATTTTTATGAACAAATAGTACTCCATTTTGTATATGTACCACATTTTCTTTATCCATTCATTTGTTGATGGACAACTGGGTTGCTTCCAAATGCTGGTTATTGTGAACAGTGCTGCAATAAACATGGGAGTGCAGATATTAGATACACTGATTTCCTTTCTTTCGTATATACATAGAAGTGAGATTGCTGGATCATATGGTAGTTCTATTTTTAGTTTTTTGAGGTATGTCCAAACTATTCTTTATAGTGGTTGTACTAATTTACATTTCCACCAACAGTATATGAGGGTTCCCTTGTCTCCACATCCTCACCGGCATTCATTATTGTCTGTCTTTTTGATGAAAGACATTTTAACTGGGGTGAGATAATATTTCATTGTAGTTTTAATTCGCATTTCACTGATTATCAGTGACGTTGAGTACCATTTCATGTGCCTTTTTTCCATTGTATGTCTTCTTTTTAGAAATGTCTGTTCAATCTTTTGCCCATTTTAACACTGGATTATTAGGTTATTTTCCCATTGAGTTGTTTGATCTCCTTCTGCATTCTGGTTATTAATCCCTTGTCAGACAGAGTTTGCAAATATTTTCTCCCATTATGTAGATTCTCTCTTCACTTTGTTGCTTGTTTCCTTTTCTGGGTAGAAGCTTTTTAACTTGATGGGACCCCAATTGTTCTATTTTGCTTTGATTACCTGTGTTTGTAGAGTATTACTCAAGAAATCTTGGCCCAGTCCAGTGTCCTGGAGAGTTTCCCCAAAGTTTTCTTTTAGTAGTTTCATAGTTTCAGGTCTTAGATTTAAGTATTTAAGCCATTTTGATTTTATTTTTTATGTGGCAAGAGATAGGAGTCTTCTTCAATTCTTCTGCATATGGATATCCAGTTTTCCCAGCACCATTTATTGAAGAGACTGTCCTTTTCCAAATATTCCTGGAATCTTTGTTGAAAATAAGTTAATTACAGATGTATGGATTTATCTCTGGGTTCTCTATCCTGTTCCACTGGTCTATTTTTCTGTTTTATGACAGCACTATGCTGTTTTGGTTACTATAGGTCTGTAGTGTAGTTTAAAGTCAGGTAATGTAATTCCTTCAGTTTTATTCTTTTTGTTAGTGTTGGCTACTGTGGGTCTTTTGTAGTTTTATATAAATTTTAGGATTGTTTTTCCTGTTTTTGTGAAGAATGTCATTGGTATTTTGATAAGAATTGCCTTGAATCTGTAGATTGCTTTGGGTGCTATGAATATTTTAACAATATTGACTCTTTCAATCCATAAATGCAGAATATCTTTTCATTTTCTTGTGTACTCGATTTCTTTCAGGAGTGTTTTATAGTTTTCATTGTAGAGATCTTTTCCTTCTTTGACTAAGTTAATTCCTAGGTATTTAGTTTTATTTGTAGCTATTGTAAATAAGATTACTTTCTTGATTTCTTTTTCTGATTATTTGCTATTGGCAAATATTAATAGAAATGCTACTGATTTTTGTACGTTGATGTTGTATCCTGCAACTTTATTGAATTTATCAGTTCTAATAGCTTTGTGCTGGAGTCTTTCAGTTTTTCCAAATATAAAATTATATCATCTGCAAGCAAGCATAATTTGACTTTTTCCATTCCAACTTGGATTGCCTTGATTTCTTTCTCTTGTCTGATTGGTCTAGCTAGGACTTTCAGCACTGTATTGAATAACATTGATGAAAGTGAGCTTCCTTGTCGTTCCAGATATTAGAGAAAAGGCTTTCAGCTTGTTCCTATTCAGTAAGATACTACCTGTGAGTCTGTTACATATGGCTTTTATTGTGTTGAGATGTTTCTTCTGTACCCAGTTATTTGAGGAATTTTATCATGAAAGAATGTTGAATTTTCTCAAATGCTTTTATATCATCAATTTAAATGATCATATGGTTTTTGTCCTTCATTGTGTTGATATGATGTATCACATTAATTGATTTGCATATATCAAATTATCCTTGCATCTATTGCGATAAATTATACTTGGTCAAGATGAATAATCCTTTTCAAGGATATTGGTTTGTACTTTTCTTTTTTGATATGCTTTTGTCTGGTTTTGGTATCAGGGTAATACTGGTCTTGTACAATGAGTTTGGAAGTATTCTCTCATCCTCTAATTTTCATAAAGTTTGAGTAGGATTGGTGTTAGTTCTTTAAATGTTCAATAAAATTCAGCAGTGAAGCAATCAGGTCCTGGAATTTTCTTTGTTAGGAAACATTATTGCCACTTCAATCTCATTATTTATTTTTGTTCTACTCAGGGTTGGATTTCTTCATGGTTGCATCTTAGTAGATTGTACGAATCCAGGAATTTATCCAATTTTTTCTAGGTTTTTCAATTTATTGGCATATAGCTGCTCATAGTAGCCTCTAATGATCCTCTGAGTTTCTGTGGTATTAACTCCTTTTTCTGTTTGTAATAACTCCTTTTTCATTTCTGATTTTATTTATTTGGGTAGTCTCTCTCTCTCTCTTTTTATTTTGTTTTGTTTTGTTTGTTTGTTTTTGAGACAGAGTTTTCCCTCTTGTCTTCCAGACTGGAGTGGAATGGCATGGTCCCAGCTCACTACAATAACCTCTGCCTCCCAGATTCAAGCAATTCTCCTGCCTCAGACTCCTGAGTTGCTGGGATTTCCGGCACGCGCCACCACGCCTGGCCAATTTTGTATTTTTAGTAGAGACAGGGTTTCACCATGTTGGTCAGGCTGGTCTCCAACTCCTGACCTCAGGTGATCTGTCCACCTAGGCCTCCCAAAGTGCTGGGATTAAGGCATGAGCCACTGTGCCCAGCTGGGTTCTATTTTTTAATCTATGCAGCCACTCTATTCAGCCAACTCTATGGTTGTTGATTTGAGAGTTTACTCCATTTACATTCAATATTACTATTGATAAGTCAGGACTTACTCTTGCCATTTAGTTATTTGTTTTCTGATTGTTTTGCAGTCTTTTCCTTCTTTCCTTTGTTCCTCTCTTCCTTCTAGGGAAGATAATTTTCTCTGGGAATATGTTTTAATTTCCTTCTTTTCATTTTTTGTTTATCCATTGTATGTTTTTAGATTTGAGATTACCATGAAGCTAACAAATAATGATTTATAATCCATTAATTTAAAATGATGACAACTTAAAACTGATTGTGGAAACCAACAGACTAACAAACCAGCAAAGAGAAAACTAAGAAAAACTCTACACTTTGACTTTGTTTCCTGCTTTTTATCTTTTTGGTTTTTGTATTTGTATCTTTTCACACTGTCTATGTCTTGAAAAGTTGTAGTTATTATTTTTAATTGATTCATCTTTTCATCTTTCTATTCAAGATGAGTAATTTACATACCACAATTATAGTGTTATAATATTCTGCTTTTCTGTCTACTTACTATTATCAGTAAATTTTGTATCTTTAGATAATTTTTTAATGCTCATTAATATTCTCTTCTTTTCAATTGAATAATTCCCTTTAGGATTTCTTGAAGGACAGGTATGGTGTTGATGAAATCCCTCAGCTTTTGTTTGCCTGGGAAAGTCTTTATTTTTTCTTCATGTTTGAAGGATATTTTCAACAAGTATACTACTTTAGGGTAAAAGTTTGTTTGCCTGTTTGTTTCTCTTCAGCACCTTAAATATGTCATACCTCTCTTTTCTGACATTTCCACTGAAATGTCTCCTGCCAGATATATTGAAACTTCATTGTATGTTATTTGTTGATTTTCTCTTGCTGAGATCCTTAGGATCCATTCTTTATCTTTGGCTTTTGGGAGTTTGATCATTAAATGCCTTGAGGTAGTCTCCTTTGAGTTAAATTGGCTTGGTGTTTTGTAACCTTCTTGTATTTGAATACTTATATCTTTCTCTAGGAATTTGAGAAATTCTGTTTTTATCCCTTTCAATAAAATTTCTATCACGCTTTCTCTCTACCTCCTCTTTAAGGCCAACAACTCTTAGGTTCGCTCTCTTGAGGCTGTTTTCTAGATCTTGTATGCATACTTCTTTCTTTTTTATTCTTTTTTCTTTTGTCTCCTCTGTGTATTTTCAAATAATCTACCTTTAAGCTCACTAATTCTTTAATTCTGCTCTGAAGAAACTCTGATGCATTCTTCCAAATGTCAATTACATTTTTCAATTCCAAAATTTCTGCTTGATTCTTTTTTGTTATTTCAATTTCTTTGAGCCAGGTGCAGTGGCTCACACCTGTAATCCCAGCAAATTGGGAGGCTAGGCAGATGGATTGCTTCACCTCAGGAGTTCAAGACCAGCCTTCACAACATGGCTGAACCTGTTTCTACAAAAAATAGAAAAAATTATCCAGATGTGGTGGTACATGCCTGTGGTTCCAGCTACTTGACAGGATAAGGTGGGAGGCTCGCTTGAGTTCAGCAGGTTGAGGCTGCAGTGAGCTGTAATAACACCACTGCACTCCAGCCAGGGCAACAGAGCGAGAACTTGTTTCAAACAAACAAACACTGTGTGATAGGATTCTGAGTTCCTTTGTGTTATCTTGAGCTTTTTTGATCCTCAGCAAATAATTCAAATATTTTGAATTGTTTGTCTGAAGAGTCACATATTTCTGTTTCTGTGGGATTATTCACTGGTGCCTTATTTAGTTTGTTTGGTGAAGTCAATCAATAGTCTTGATACTTGTGCCTATTTGTCAGTATCTATGCAATAAAGAATTAAGTATTTATTGTAGTCTTTGCAGTCTGGGGTCCTAAGTAAACTTGAAAGGCGTTCTAAGTCACAAAGATTGCACCTCCTAGGCAAATCTTAGTGCTGTGCTAGGCTCAGAGCAAAAAGCCTTGGGGAAAGAGGGTGGGTACAGAAACTGGTGAGACCTGATTTTTTTGTATCCGTTTTTGAGAATGCCTTCCAGGTATTCAAAAGGACTTCTATGTTGTGATCTAAGTTTTTAGCACTGTAGCAGTATCTGCATTAAAGGGCACTCCAAGCACAATAACATTGTCATTCTGGTAGCCTTGTAGAGATACCACCTTTTGTGATCTTGGATAAGATCCAGAAGAATTCTCTGGATTACCAGAGACTCTTGTTCTCTTTCCTTACTTTTTCCCAAGCAAATGAAGCCTCTTTCTGTATTGAGTCACTGGGAGCTAGGGGAGGTGTGACACCAGCACCCCTTTGGCTACCACCAAAGAGTTTCCTCCTGGGCCAGGGTGTGTCCAGAAATGTCATCCAGGAGCTAGGGCCTGGAATGAAGGCTTCATAAGTCTTCCTGGTGCCCTATCCTATTGTGACTGAGCTGGTGTTCAAGTTACAAGACAAAGCCGTCTTTACTCTTTCCTTTCCTCTCTCCAGGTGAAAGGAAGAGGTTTCTTTTGGAGCTGTGAGCTGCACTGCCTACGTTTGGGGGAGAGGTGGCACTAACATTCCCTTAACTGTGCCAGCTGGTATCTCACCAGGTCATGTACCCACCCCCTCTTTCCCCAAGGCCTTTTGCTCTGAGCCTAGCACAGCACTACAATTTGCCTAGGAGGTTCAGTCTTTGTGACTTACACTGCCCTTCAAGTTTATTTAGGACCGCAGAGAATGTTAGCCTGCACTAGCAAAGCTTGCTGAAACTCAAAGTTTAACAGTTGGAATGGGCTTTTCCCCTCTCTTTAGGGCTCAACTAAGTACTCTGTGGGCACCAGCTGAGTTCTACCCAGAGTTGTTTTACATTGCAAATGGGCAACACTGAGTTCCAATGCAAAGTTCCACAGTAACTGTGTTCTCTCTCACACAAGCACACAGATTTGCTCACTGTGCCATGAGGCTGCTGTCAGGGAATGATGGAGGGGTGGTGTCAGCAATTAAAACTTTTGTTTTTCCTGCCCTAATGTAGTGTCTCTTTGAGTAATATTAAGTTATAACCAGGTACTGTGATTGCTTACTTAATTTTTGGTTCTCATGAAGGAGCTTTTTAAAGTAGATAGTTGTTGATTTTGGTGTTCCTGTGAGGAAGACTATCAGTAGAGGTTTCCACTAGGCCATCTTGCTCTGCCTCCTCTTCATACCTAAAGGAGTATCTCCTTAGTATTCTACTTATGGTGTCAGTCCATTTCATTTTCTCTTACTTGGCATAAGCTTTGACTAAATAATATAATCATGAAGGCAAAGATGATGGTCTCATTAAGTACTATGATTTTACAAAGAGTGTTAATATACTGGCTTGATGAACAATTGACCAAAGCTATATCAGAAACCATGTCAGGTTTCTGATATGAATTGAAATTGGTAATCTTTAAATGCTCATGTACAGTCATTATTCGATTATTCAGCATTTGTTATGGACTAATGATTTAAAACATTTAATTAAATTTTTTATTTACTTGTTGTTTCACTACTTCATTGTTTGAAATCATTTTTATCTATGGGGGGGAATGCAAAAGGAAAGTAAAAGGCATCATTAAATAATTAATCAGCCCTGAATCTAGGTGCCACTGCTGTTTCAGAATTTATAAGATGCTAAATATTGGGCTGGGTTAAGCAGCTGAGCAAAAGACAACTGTTCTATTACTTTATGTATAACGACAATATGAACTTTCTGTATAATTTTAAATCATTTACATGTAACATTGATTATTGATACGCTTAGATTTAAAGTTTTCAGGTTGTTTTTATTTTCTACTTGTTTTATCTGCTCTTTACCCCCCTTTCTCCTTTCTCCGTCTTCTTTTTGATTAACTATTTTTTAATAATTGCATTTTATTCGCCTTTTTTGCCTTACAGATAAAACTCTTGTATTTTTTGTTACTGGTTTCTTGAGGTTTTATAGTATAGAACTTTAACGTACTGGCATCTTCTTTCAAGTGTTATTATGCTACTTCCCACAATATAAGAACTTGAAAACAGTGTACATTCATTTGTTTTCTAATATTTGTGCTACTGTTGTCATATAGTTTACTCACACATGTATAATAAATCCATTCTAAAGTGTTATTTTTGTTTAAACAGTCATTTAAAATAAAAAGTGGTTTAAATAGTAAGAAAATAATCTTATATATTAGCTCATGCAGTTATCATTTTCTATGTTCATCATTTCATTGTACAGATGCACATTCCATCTGATATAATTTTCTTTCTGTCTGAAGAACTTCCTTTAACATTTCTTGTAGTATGTGTCTGCTATTGTGACTTACTTTAATTTTGCTTAAACATATGAGTAAGTTTTTATTTTGCCTTTGTATTTGAAAGAGAGACATTTGGCTAGTGTTATGGTGTGGATATTTGGCCCTCTAAACCTTATGTTGGAAGTTGATCCACTATGTTGAGGGTGGGGCCTAATGAGAAGTGTTGGGTCATGGAAGTGGATCCCTCATGAGTGGCATGGTGTTGTCCTGGCAGTAATGAGTGGGTTCTGGCATTATCAGTTCCCACGTGTTCCCGCATGAGTGAGTTGTTAAAAAGGGCCTGGTACCGTCCCCCCTGCCTCTTGCTTCCTTGGTTACCATGTAATGTCTGCACATGCCAACTCCCCTTCACTTTCTGTCATGAGTGAGAGACTCCTGAGTCCCTCCTCAGAAGCAAATATTGGAAACATTTCTGTATAGCCTGTAGAACTGTGAGATAATTTTTTTTTTGAATAAATTACCCAGCTTCGGATATTTCTTTTCTTTTTTTTTTTCTTTTTTGACAGAGTCTCACTCTGTCACCCAGGCTGGAGTGGAGTGGTGCTATCTCGGCTCACTGAAAGCTCCGCTTCCCGGGTTCAAGTGATTCTCTGGTCTCAGCTTCCTGAGTACCTGGGACTATAGGCACGGGCCACCATGCCTGGCTTTTTTTTTTTTTTTTTTTTTTGGTATGTTTAGTAGAGACCAGGTTTCACCATGATGGCCAGGCTGGTCTTGAACTCCTGACCTTAAGTGATCCACCCAGCTCGGCCTCCCAACAGGTATTTCTTTATAGCAACACAAATGGACTAAGACAGGTGGGTAGAGAACTCTAAGTCGATAGTGTTATTACTATTATTATTTGTATTTAAAAATGATTGTTCTGCTGTTTTCTTGCTTGTACTGTATTTTACAACAAATCTACTGCCTTTCTTTTTTTTTTTTTCTTTTTTTTTTTTTTTTTGAGACGTAGTCTAGCTCTGTCGCCCAGGCTGGAGTTCAGTGGTGCGATCTCAGCCCACTGCAAGCTCCCCCTCCCAGGTTCATGCCATTCTCCTGCCTCAGTCTCCCAAGTAGCTAGGACTGACTACAGGCGCCCGCCACCACGCCTGGCCATTTTTTTGTGTTTTTAGTAAAGACAGGGTTTCACCGTGTTAGCCAGGATGGTCTCTGTCTTCTGACCTCGTTATCTGCCCACCCTGACCTCCCAGAGTGCTGGGATTACAGGCGTGAGCCTCCGGGCCTGGCCCAAATCTGCTGCCTTTGTAAACTTTTCTCCTTTGCACACAATGCATCTTTTATCATCTGGCTGCATTTAGATTTTAACCTAAATTAAAATCATTTTTAAGTCATTGGTTTTAAGTAATTCGATTATGATTAGAATTAATTATTTTTTCTTTCAATTCTTGTTCTCAGAGTTTTTCAATATTTTTGGATCTCTGAGGTAATACTTATCATTTAATGTGGCAATTTTCCAGCAACTATTTTCTTAAAAAAATGTTTACACTCTCTAGCACATCACTCTCTGCTATGATGACCAATAAATCACAATTTTACTAAGACTTTTCTGGTTTTGAACCGAAAAGTCCCACATCAATAGAAATTCCATTCTTGACAAGACTAGATAGTGTAGTCACTCTATGCTTTTTTCTTTCCGTTGGGGACATCCTACATACATTTGACTATTGTATTTTTTTTTTCATGGCACACTGATGCTCTTTTCAAATTTTTAAAACTTATTTTTTCTTTTTATTTTTCCTTTTGCATAGGTTTTATTGCTATGTCATAAAAATTATTAATATTTTCTTCTGCAAATTCTAGTCTGCTATTAATTCAAGTCATTATATATTTCATTTCAGATAGTGCATTTTTCATATCTAGAAGTTTGATTTCATTCTGTTTTTATATCTTTCATGTTTCTAAATAGCTTTTCAACATATGGAACACAATTATAATACATTTTTAATTGCTTTGTATGGTAATTCTAACATCTGTGCCAATTCTTGGGAAGTTTCAATTGATTATCTCCTCATTGGGTTGTAGTTTCCCATTTCTTTTCATGACTGGTAATTTTCTATTGGATCCCAGGTGCTGTGAATTTTACCTCGTTGGATTCTGGATATGGATGTTTTACAATCTTACATATATTCTTGAAATTTATTGTGAAATAAAGCACTTTACTTGGAAACATCTTTTATCCTTTCAGGTGTTGCTTTTATTCTATTTTTTTCTGTGGGAATGAAGCAGTGTTCTGCCTAAAACAAATTATATCTCACTACTGAGGCAGAAGGTTTCTGTTTACTGTACCCAATGTCCCATGAATAATGAGATTTTACGGGCTGACTGATGGGAACAAGAAGGATTCGCAGCTCCGTGTGAGTGCTGTACACTGTTAGCTTTAGTCTTTATATTTGTTCTTTCCTTGGCCTTGGATTGTTTCCTCGTGCTCCTGAGCTCATTGGTATTCATCTGAATACTTAAGAGGGATCTTCTGAAAATCTCTGGAGATTTTTCTCCTTCCTAGTCTCTCATTTGTTATACTCAGTTTTGCAAATTTAAGATCTCTTGTTATTCCTACATCCGCAGTTTGTCTCCTCAACTTAGGGAGTCCACGGGTCTATGCCTGCATTTCCTCCTTGCTACGTGGCCTGGAAGTTCTTTCAGGTCTGTGACTTGATTCATCATAGTGCTCATTTCCTTTGATTTTTACTTCTCAAGAACCAGGCCCCTGCAAAGCCTTATGTTCTGTATCTTACAAACCCTTGTTTTATATATTTGGCTATTCTGTTTTCAATGTTTTATCTGGAAAAGTAAATCTAGGTCCTGTCTTTTTCATTTTGATCAGAAGTAGAAGTCATATATGTATAATTTTAATTGTTTGTTTTATTAATTCTGCAAACCAAGGAGTAGTTTAAAAGATCACACTAGGCTGAGTGCGATGGCTCATGCCTATAATCCCAGCACTTTGGGAGGCCAAGGTGGGCGGATCACCTGAGGTCAGGAGTTCGAGACTAGCCTGACCAACATGGAGAAACCCTGTCACCACTAAAAATACAAAATTAGCTGGGCGTAGTAGCACATGGCTGTAATCCCAGCTGCTTGGGCACGAGAATCACTTGAACCAGGGAGGCGGAGGTTGTGGTGCCCCTAGACCATGCCATGGCACTCCAGCCTGGGCAACAAGAGCAAAACTCCATCTCAAGAAAGAAAAGGTCATACTAACTATATTGCACAAATAATGATCAAAGTTAATTTATATATACTTTTTATATATTTATATATACAAAGTTAATTTATATATAAATTATATATTTATATATACAAAGTTGTATATGTATATATATTTATTGCGAAATAAAGCACTTTACTTGCAAACATCTTTTATCCTATTATATATATTATTATATATAAATATATATAAATTTCATATTTATATATACAAAGTTAATTTATATATACTTCATCAAATGAACTAAAATGTCAATCTGTATATATCACTTTAAATGTGTTACTTATTAATATATGCTTAATATTTTGTGATATATGTATATTTGTATACATACATATACTTCTAATTATTGTTATGTATATATGTGCTGTGTGCGTAGGTTTATGTTAGATGTTCTGAGAATACAAAAACCAATAGACTTGTGATCAGTCAACTTTATGATCTGCACAATTTTGATGGAGAGGGATCTTGTTACATAAAAGAGTGAAATAACTTAAAGAGCAGGGTAAATGTGTAGTAATGAGAAAGAGAGATGAATACTTTTTGCAGATGTTCTGAAGACAAATTATGAGAAATTATTAATGGATTTAATCCTTTATGCTGTTCTTTTTGCTTGAAAATATTTATATTAATGTTTATATTTTGTCATTTAGTAACACATTAGTGTAAGTGCAGGGATAAGGGATGGAGGTTTGTCTGTAATATTTCTACTCCTTTCCTCCACAGTAATTTTACCTCAATTTTTAGGTGATCAGCAACAGTTCAAAGTAGAGACTACATTACTCTATCATCCTCAAAGCTAAATGTGATCATTTGACTAAAGTTAATTCAAGTTAGATATAAGTGAAAAGTGATATGTTAATTTCCATGAATGATCCGTAAGAGAGAGTTGGATGGGCTCACAACCTGAGCCCATACTTATTTGTTTCTACTTTCATCCTCTTTACTTGGATATGAATGCCACCAAGTTATCTTTCAAACCCTAAAGATGGCGGATTGGTAAAGTGAAACGAGTCAGGATCTCCAAGGATATTGTACCATTGTTGCTGACTTAATGACATTGATCTCAGAGAAGAATCAACTTCTATCTTGTTTAAGCTGTTGCATTTTCTGTCTCTGTAATTATCAGCTAAACTAATTTTTACTGATAAACTGTGTTATCAACTTCTACTTAATTGATTAATGTTTCTTATCTAGGTTATAAAATGGTATTTTTAACCAGTAAAATCTGTCCTTACAGTCAAACATTCCATGTTTTAAAAGTCACATCATCAATTATTAAATACTTAATATATTTAAGATTCTTTCTGGGGTGCTAGAAGAAAAAATACAAAGGTGACCAGATGAGGGAATCACTGGGGTGAGGAGTTATCTTTTTTGTGTATGATAAAGATTTTACTTGTAAGGCATCACTGAATTACAACATGTATGGGCATTAGTCTGGAAAAGCAAATGATTTGTCCACAGTTCCTCTGGCTTATAATTTACCTGGAGCAGTCATTAGGTAGATGTCAGACGTTGTTTATTCTTTATTTCGGTGTTCAATGACCATAACAATGAGGTTAATACATCTCTGATCACAAATTAATCACTTTACAAATCACTTTTGAGAGAAAGGAGTTTTCATCTGGGCTATACCAGAAAGTTAACTTTGTTAGCCAATTAGTTTTGTGCATTTTCATAGAGTGGGAAAAAAATTTGGTAGATATATTTCTAGACATGATTATTTTCCTATAGTTTGCGGTTACTTTGTTATTCATTCATTAATATTTAAAACCATCACAATCTCATAGACAAAAAAGATTTGATACAAATTTCAGAAAAAAAAAAAACACAGCATAATAAATAAACTAAATGAAAAAAGGAACAATATCAGCATTTAGTAATCTTTCTCTTGTCAGTTTGAAAAGAGGTTACAGGGTCTTATCTTCAAATTTTAGCCCCTCTCATTATTCAAGAAGAAATTCTAAGATTTTTTGATTTAAAAAAACCTCCCACCACCACAGTTTGTTTAGAGAATAATCCTTGGATGCTTTAATATAGAATGTTTGCTTACATGAAATGTTTATCCTATAATAGATTGCTTGTCCTACCCTGACCCTGAAATTCAACTCTAAAGCAAATTTTGTTATGCAGGACTCTCACACAAAACTGCTTACACATCTGTCATTGTCCTCTACAAGGCAAGCTTTGAGTCTGTACTATATTTATTATGCAAATTTCTTTGAAATCTGTGGTGCAGGCGCCTTTTGCCTTTCAAAATTAGTTTGCATATTAAATATCGCATAGAAAATGATAACCCACAAACTTTTGCTGTTTTGGTCTTAATGAGAGACTGCAGAATAAAATGTATTGTATATTCAGAGTAATTCACACACAGTGGAAACAATGAGAAATACTCTAGCAAGTCCTCTGTTTCACGCTATACAAGTTGAAGAAAGCAGATGTTACTCAAACATGTTTTCCTCAATTATTGCATTTTATTTGTAAAATATCTGAAGAAGAAGAAATAGTACAATCCTTGCTGGAAGCATTTTTGTGTGATTGTTTTTGTTTTTTCTTCAAATTTACTTTTTTCAAAGTGGCAAAATTGCCTCAAGATGTCAAATGTACTTTTGAATTACTTTAAAAATGACTAAATCCTTTATAAAACATTTATAAGAACAATAAATCATTGGAGCGTTGTTGTAATAAAAGATATTTTAAAGAAATAAGGTCTAAATCAGCAAACAAATTAATATATGATTTTAAGCATTACAGAAATGAACAAATTGCCCTAGTCCTTATTTATTTGATAAAACTTGAATAACATGATCATGAGTAAAAAAAATTGTTTTTAAATACTTGTAAGTAATATTTAAACACCATTTAAAAAGCAATTCAGGACTTTCTGTCTCAGCTCCAACATGTAAAATGCTTGGAAGTCAGCTCTCCCATTCTTTCAATAAGAAAACATGATGAATACACTGGAAATGAATTTCCTTGGATCCATTAAAGAAAATAACTGACATTTTGGGGCAAATCACTACTTGAAAATCTGAAGAGACAGGCAAATTCAGAGAGTGACAGTTCAGATCAGGTTACTTGGAGCAGGAACTGCTGGAGCCATTAACTGCTAGGAACAATTAAATGATATTGTTGACAAATTGCTGGAGGCTGAATGTAGACCAGTATGAGAGTAAAAAACTACTTTAGGGAGCAAAAAGTTGGGGAGAGTCCACACTTTTGTGAGTTTAACCTCCAGGAACCCCACCATGTTCACGTGCAAATTGGACAAAGATCCCATCTTGGCTCTTGCAAGGCAAGAGGAAAACATACCATTGTGAAATACACACGAAATGTTCTTCAGAACAAAGACCTACTATCCAGGGAAAAAGGCTCTACCTGGCCCTTAACGTACTTGGGTAAAAGTGATTTCTTTGACTCCTAGGCCTCTCTAGCCTACTCTAACCTAAGGATATTGGAGCGATTTGAGGTAACAAACAAAAAAATTGTTCAGATCATAGTTGAGGGGCACAGGATCACTAAACAATTAACATTAAATCATAAGATTATATAATGCTTCACTTCTCAATATTTTAGCCCCATATCAATAGAGCCCCTATATAAAAACAATGGACTACAACTAAAAGAACAGGAAGAATCAGACTAAATCTAAATAAGAGTTCTGAGGGAAAACCATAATAACAGTGGAGGCAAAAAAAAAAAGGATTCCAGCAGGATCAGATACCTCTGACTCTTACAGTTATAGGAAGAATTAATCATAGCAGAATGCGTACTCAAAACAACCTAAACCTCATACTAAAGAATCTGCTAACTCATTTTGCACTATTTAATATACCATGTGTGGGTTACACCAAATAATTGCAAAGCATCTAAAAGACAAGGAAAAGACATAGAGTGTGAAGGGATAAGACAGGCATCAGAATTAGCCTTAGATATTCTACAGATTTAAAATTAGCATATAGGAAGCTGAAATAACTATAATTAATATGTTAAAAACTCTAATGGCACGTAAGTAGATAGTATGCAAGAACAAGCAATGTAAGTAGAGAAGTGAAAAATCTAAAAAAGAATCAAAAGTGAATGCTAGTGAAAAAAATGAAGAGAAATGAAAAATGCCTATGATAGATTTATCAGTAGACTGGAAACAGATAAGGAAAGATGTGAGCTTGAAGGTAAACTCAAAATTTGCACACTGAATTGCAGAAAGAAAATATAAGGTAGAATTCTGAACAGAATATCCAAGTACAAAGAATAGTGAAACAGTTACAAAAGGTACAGCATACATGTAATGGGGATACCAGAAGGAGAAAAAAGTAATAAAGAAAAAGACATAATATGTATAGTAATAATAGCTGAAAATTTTTGAAAGAAATTAAAACACAGATCCAAGAAACTCGGCAAACCCAAAACAGAATAAATCACAAAAAACATACACCTATGCATCTCATCTTCAAACTGAAGAAAATGAAAGACCAACAGTACATCTCAAAAGAAACTGTGTAGGGTAAGTAGCATTACATGAACAGTAACAAGTGTAAGAATTATTGTGAACTTTATGTCAGAATCCATGCAGTAAAAAGACAGTTCAGTGAAATATTTTAAATGCTGAAAGAAAAAAATAACATCAAGGTAGAATAATAAATCCAGTGAAATTATCCTTGTTTACTCATGAACAAGAAATGAACTTTCTCAGATAAGCCATAATGGTGGAAATTTATCAACAGATCTGCCTATTAAGAATTTTAAATACTTTTCTCTAGGCAGAGGAAAATTATGTAGTTCTTCAATGTACATTAGAGAGAGAGAGAGAAAGAGTGAGAGAGAGAAAGAGTGAGAGAGAGAAAGCAAGAAAGGAAAAGGGGAAGAGAACATTGGAGAAGTAAATGAAGGCAAATAATCTTTTTAAAATTCCTAATTAACTTAAGAATAATACTATTCCTTAAACTGATAATATAATAATATACTGGAATATTATAGCATATGGATAATTTAAATGAATGATAAGAATGTCATAAATGATGATAGGAAGGAATTGGAACTACTCTGTTAAAAAGATAACTGCACTACTTATAAAGTGAATAGTATTATCTGAAGATAGACATAAATTACTTAAAATTGTATATTGCAAGCTATATAGGGCAACCACAAAAATAAATTAAAAAATAACTCATTGATATGCTAAGGTAAAAGTTAAAAGAAAATCATAAAATTCTCAATTAAAACCAGAGAAGAAAGAAAAATGCTAGGAATTAAAATGAAACACAGAACACATTCAAAGAATAGAAAACTGTTATAAATATGAAGGGTATTAATCCACCATATCAATTATCATTTTAAATAGTAATCATGAAAAGATACCAACTAAAAGAGAAAGTTTTTCAGAATAATAAAAGAAAAACATGACCCTATTATATGTGGTCTAAAAGAAATCCACATTAAATATCAACGCAGCTTGAAAGCAACAGGTTTGAAAAAGATATACCATTTCAGTACTAATCAAAAGAGAGTCAGAGTAACTCTATTAATTTCAGACAATGCACACTCCAGAACAATGAAAAAATATCCTATTCAAACAAGGAGTGGAAAAAGTTATTGGTTTAAAAATTATTATTAAATAATGACAAAAGGGTCAATTCTCTAAGGTATCATGACAATCTTTAATATGTATGCACCTAATAGCAAGACATTAAATTATGAATGGTAAAACTCATATAAATTCAAACAGAAATAGACAATACTACCATTATAATTGGTAACATTAACAGTTTTTCTTTTAGAAATTGATAAATCAAGGAAGTAAAAAAATCAGTAAAAATATAATTGAATGAAAAGCACCATTATTTAATTTGATCTAATTGAAATTATACCACATCCAATGACATCAGAGTACATATTCTTAAACTTGTATGCAAGACTCACAAAATTAGACTACATTCTGGGCCAGAAAAACATCCCTTAACAAGTTTCAAAAAGTAGAAATCATAGAAGACATATTTCCAGATAGCAATACAATTAACAATATATCAATAAAAGGAATAGAGCTGGAAAATGTTCTAATGTGTGGAAATTAAATAAAACATTTCTAAATAACATCTAAATCAAAAAATTCTCAACATAAATTTTAAAATATCTTGAAGTAAATGAAAATATGTCAAAATTTGTGGATGAAACAAAAACAGTGCTTAGAGAGAAAATGGAGGCATAAAATGTATATGTAAGAAAAATTAAAAATCAATAATTTATACTCTCACTTTAGAAAACTAGAGAAATAGACAAATTTAAGTGTATGGCATGCAAGAAAAAATAAATATTAGAGCAGAAGTTAATAAGATTGCAAATACCAAAACAATAGAGAAAAAGAAATAAAAAATCAGAAGTTGTATTTTAAAATCAATAACTAACAAACTTCTCCCCAAAAGTTCAAGACACAGATGACTTCACTACTGAATTCTACAAAACAGTTAGGATAAAAATAATATCAATTATCTAGAATATTTTCTAGATAATGAAGCAAAGGGAAAAATTCTCTGATTTTATGACATTTTATCACCCAAATATTCAAATCAGAAAAAGGCATTACAAGAAAGAAAAATGATTATGGAAATGTCTCTCGTTAATGTAGTTGCAAAATATCTTGAACAAAATGTTAGAAAATTGAGCCTAACCCTACATTAGAATTGAACACAACAATCAGTATGCATTTATTCCAGATATGCAAACCTGGTTAACTATGAAAAATATCTTAAATGGTATTAAACCTTAAAATCAACTGATGTAATCCCCCACATCATTATGCTTAAAAAGAAAAATACAATCACATCAATTCATGCAGAAAAGAATTTGACAAAATTTACAATAATTTATGATAAAATTCTCAACAAAGTAAGAGTAGATGGGAACTTCAACTTGATAAAGAACATCTATGAATAACCTTAATTTAACATCTTAATAGTAAGAAAGTAGATATTTTCCCATTAAGATCAGGAAAAAGCCAAGGATTTTGTCTCTAATAAGTCTACTCATCATCATACTAAAAATTCTAAGCTATGCAGTAAAAATAAAAAAAGTAATTAAAAATAGAGCTCAAAAAGGATGAAATAAACTCTTTGTTTGCAGATTATGTGACTGTCAAAATAAAAAATCATACCCATGTAACAAACCTTCATATGTACTCCCATATCTAAAATAAGTGTTGAAATGAAATAAATAAAAATTATAAACAAAGAAAATCAAAGGAATAGAACAAATTGGCATTAATAGATGAGCACTTTATGGTCATAGGATACTGTGTTAAAGTACAAAAATCGATTGCTATTCTCTACAACAGAAATGAAAAATTGAAAGTAGAAATTAAAAGAAATTAATAGCTTCCAAACATGAAACACTTAAGTAACAATTTAATAAAATATGTAAAAGATCTACATGTATCGAAAACTACAAAAATTGTGTGACAAAAGTAAAAGAAGATAGAAATAAACACAGGAATATTGATAATACGTATTGAAAGACTAATTATTGTTAAGATGTCAGTTCTTCCCAACTTGCAATTCAGATTTAACTTAATCCCAAGTAAAATCCTTGCAAGCTATTTTGTAGATATTGACAAACAAATTCTAAAGTTTGTCAAGGCGAAAGACCTAGAATAGCCAACAAAACACTGAAGAGAAGCCGTCCTCCCCTCCCCCTTTTCCCTTATCCCTTCACTTTCACTTGAAAAAAAAAAAATACTGAAGAGAAGAAAAATGTTGGAGGATTCCCACTACCTGCTTTTGGCTCTTATGAAGCTATTGTAATCCAGACAGTGTGGTATTAATGAAAGAACAGATACATGAAGTTATAGTAATCCAGGCAGTGTGATAGCGGTGGAAGAATATAAATATGGATCACTGATAAAATATGGAGGGCCTAGGAATAGAATTATGCAAATGTAGTCAATGGAGTTTTTACCAAGTGACAAACACGATTCAGTGAACAAAGAAAATCTTCCCAATCAATGAAGCTAGGACAACTGGATATCCAAATGCACAAAAATTAACTTAGACACAAATCTTACTTTTATCATGAAAATTAACTCAAAATGAATTACAGATGTAAATATGAAATACAAAACTATGAAACTTGTAGAAGAAAACAAGAAAAATCTATAAGGCCTTGAGTTAGTGATGAGTTTTTAGATACGATGTAGAAATTATATCATGATTCACAAAAGACAAAAATTGCTGAGTTAGACTTTATTAAAATTTGAAACTTGTGAAAGAGATACTGTTATAAAATGAACAACACTAAAAGCTAGCCACAGAATGAGATAATATGTTTGCCAAACTTTTCTGATATAGGCCTTGTATCACAAATATACCAATCTTTAAAACTGAGAAATAAGAAATCAAAAAAACAAGTGTATTATCTTATTCAAAATTCACATACATCTAATCTTTGCAGAAACCATAATAAGGCTATCTTATCAAGCTCATGTTATTAAAATTTATTTCTAATTGCATTTCAGATAAAACATAAAAATATGGTCTGAAAAGACTAGCTATGTGGAGGGAATGGGAATGATGAATTTAGAATTACAGATTCTGTTTCATCCATTTAGAATAATGAGATCATCAACTAATTGCATGAAGAAGCAGAAATTCATGTATATCAAGAGAATTCCTGACCTATTGATATCTAATTATTTTAAAAATTGTATTTTAAAATATTTGTGTATGAAAAGATGCGTCACATCATATAGAGAAATATAAATTAAAACAATGAGAACCTATACACCTGTTAAAATGGCCAAATCCAGAGCACTTAACAGAGTCAATTCCTGGGAATAATGTGGAGCAATAGGAATTAATTCATTGCTGGTGAAAATGCAAGATGACCCAGCTACTCTGAAAAACAACTGGGCAGTGTCTTGCAAAATTATTCATCCTGTTACCATACGATCCAGCATTTGTGCTCCAAATGAGTTGAAAACTCACACAAAAGTGCGCACAGAGATTTTAAAGATCTCTTTATTTTTATTTATCATGTCATTTTTATTATGTTTGATTTAATCCAAAATTCAGTGTCTCTTTCCTCTTAGTCATATCAATTAACATATTGTTTTTTGAATACTGTATGCTACTTTTATTTACAAAAAGAAAACAATATTCCTTTTTAACAGAATTTTATCTAGTGTCTAATATGTGGTGAGTAAAAAAAGTATCCTACATTAGAATGCTTGCAGTCTACCTGGTGCAGGGAGTGGACGAACAAAGTAATAAGGTATGAAAGAATACAATTAAATAAGACGATATTGGGAGAATTGATTGGTTTGCCAATCCAATGTGCAAACAAGGCTGTTTGCCAATCCAAAATTTAGATATGGTGATCATTGTAAGCCTGTCTGAGAAGGTGCTACTTGAGTTGAGTTCTAAATGACAAGGTGAAAACTGCCAGGCATCTAAAGATATTAGAGATGTGTTCTATACACAATGCAGAAAAAAGAGAGAGTAAATAGCCTCTATTTACTTGAGGAGGAAATAAGCTCAGTATTCTCCAGAAAGAGACAGAAGTCTGGCGTCTAGTGTCTTCTCATCTCATTTTGATATATTATAGTCGATGGGTTTTTTAAATTACATTGAGAAAACAAAGCAGATCCCTCATGCTTAATTACAATTCTAATAGAATATTTAATTCTTTAAAAATACATAATTTGATAAGAAGACATCAGTTAGACACATTTGTCAATAAACACTGTTTTATTTTTTCCCTGTATTTCCCATTACTCCAATATATGCTATTAAAATCCAAATTACAGTTTCATATGAGACTTTTAACTTTATCCTAGCAGTGATAACAGTATATAGATAGCCAGAGTATGGTGTCCAGATCAGTCCCAGTGTGTAATCTCTACACAATTTCTCCCCTCTGTTAGGTAAAGAGCCCACTGACATGGGACAGATGTACAAATTAGGTGTTTTGAATATTATTTCATTCCTGCACTCATTCATTCTTTCATTCATTTTAGTCACACCTCCACCACATTTTCATGGCATGCCTCAGTACACCATCATTCAATTGTAATAACCTGCTCCCTTTTGGAGAAGATACAAGACTTGCTCTTAGAGCTCTTGGTATATTTACTGCTTAATCTGTCTTAACAAAAGAGACGTGCATATCCTGTATCTCTCCCATACTGCCCTCTCCAATTACCTTTCCTCAGTCTGTATCCACTTTGACCTACCTATAGTTTTTTTTTTTTTTTTTTTTTTTCCTGAGACAGAGTTTCGCTCTTGTTGTCCAGGCTAGAGTGCAACGGCACAATCTCGTCTCACTGCAACCTCTGCCTCCCCAGTTCAAGCTATTCTCCTGTCTCAGCCTCCTGAGTAGCTGGGATTACAGAAGACTGCCACTATGTCTGGCTAATTTTTGGTATTTTTAGTAGAGATGCGGTTTCGCCATGTGGGCCAGGCTGGTCTCGAACTCCTGACCTCAGGTGATCTGCCCGCCTCAGCCTACCAAAGTTCTGGGATTACAGGTGTGAGCCACAGAGCCCAGCCTATAGTTTTTAGAAGATTGACCTGCACATCCCCGCCCCTCCCCCCCCTTTTTTTCTTATTTTTCCCTCTAAATTTTATGGAATTGTCCTCTTTTTGCCTTCCTCTTGCTCTCTGATTATCCTTCTCTATTTATGCTTAGTATTTTGATTCCAACATGCTGCATGTTAACACTTCCCTGGCTTCTCTTTTCTACCATCTTGCCTAACTGATTCTGTCTTGATGATTTTAAACACATTATAGCGTTATCTGTTTTCTTTCTGCATATGAGTCTTTCCTTCTAGAATGTAAGCTTCACCAGGGCACTTATTTTTTCTGTTTTTTTTTTTTCCCTCCACTCATATTTTCCGATAACAGTGCCTGCCACTGTTGCAATAGGCAATCAGCAAGTAATTGCTCATGGAATCTCTTCCAAATGTACACTCCCAGTGAATCTCAAAGCTTAACATGCATCAGAATCACCTAGGGTGGATGCTTCAGATGCATACTTCCAAGTTCCATACTAAAGGATTCCTATTCAGTGGTGCAAAGCAGAAATCTTCATTTTTAACAGAGTTGCTTGGTAACAGATGCTGTTCTTGCTTTGAGAAACACTGGATTAGACATATATTTTTAATTGCTGCTAACTAAACATTTTTGGCTGAATATACTTTTAATACTTTAAAATAAATATTTGTAAATTCATACTTTTTATTTCGTAAATATTTGCTCTTCTGTTTCTATGAGTGTAGTCTGTCTCACTTTTCTCCCATATTAAAAGAAGGCCTCCATTTTTCCGTATACATTTAAGATTTTGTCACTATCTCTTCCTTCTTTTGGACATTTATTTGCCTCCACTGCCATTTTATTGTTCTAGAAACTCAGAATTTTAGAATGTTATAACTAAAGATATTATTACTACATAGACAATTTCATGTTCTTGAAGAACGTGAAGATAAAGATTAAAATAATCCATCATAATGATAGACTGGATTAACAAAATGTGGCACATATACACCATGGAATACTATGCAGCCATAAAAAAGGATGAGTTCATGTCCTTTGTAGGGACATGGATGAAGCTGAAAACCATCATTCTAGCAAACTATTGCAAGAACAGAAAACCAAACACCGCATGTTCTCAATCATAAGTGGGAAATGAATAATGAGAACACTTGGATGCAGGAAGGGGAACATCACACACCGGGGTCTGTCGTGGAGTGGGAGGAGTGGGGAGGGATAGCATTAGGAGATATACTTAGTGTAAACGACGAGTTAATGGGTGCAGCACACCAACATGGCATATGTATACATGTGTAACAAACCTGCACGTTGTGCACATGTACCCTAGAACTTAAAGTATAATAAAAAAAAATTCATCATAAATTTAGAACAGGAGAATAAATATGTAAACATTCCCTAAATGAACAAATTAATTATTAAACATTGGTTTCTGACCTCAAATTTGTATTTATATTATATTTAATATTATATTACATTGTATTGTGCTAAATTGTAGTGTATTTTATTGTTTCTATTTTAAATTTAGTCACATTACTTTTAAAATTTATTTTTAAGAAGAAAATATATACACAAGAGAGTATTTTAAGTACTTTGGGGGTTATGTGGATAAAATCAGCAAAAAGATCATGCATTCATGTACTTTATAGACTTAAAGAAAAGGAAAACATAGGGAGACAACTCTGTTAAAGGGAAGAAATACTTTAAGTATTAAAAAAAGAATAAAAAGTTCAACTTTTGTGTTCATATCTGGATGTGTTATGTGTATATATGATATTATACATTTGTGAAAGCATATACTCACTGATGAACTCAATTAGCAATTTGGAATAAAGAAAAAATAATCTTTTAATTTCTGACAATATAATGCCCGCCTGTCATTATGGCAAATGAAATATCAAACTTATTTTTAAATGTTGAATACAGTTTTAAATTTTGAATACTCTCTTCTTTACTTTTTCTCTCTAGAAATATGAAAAATGTCTCTTCTACTTAAACAAAAAGCTTTGCACAAAATGAACTGACATGTATGTTAAATGGAGACTATGCTACAAAAAAATCCCTCAATAAGAATAGAATAGCAGTAGATATTTATAGCAAAGCAGTAAAAAGATAAATTCAATTATTCTTTAAGTTTAGTTCCCTTGAAGACTACTTCTATTATGAATAGCAATATTTTCAGCTTACATATGAAAAAAAATGTTCAGTATGTATATCTATTTACTTAGTTTGATTCTTACTCTGAAGCACCAGATGCATAAAATAAAATAGGATTTTAAAATTCAAATTTTACGTGATTTTAGTAATGACCAATTGCTTTACTTTTCCATTATGCTAACTCCATTTGTCAGTTTTACCTCTGAATGGTGGAGGAAATGGTGATTTAACAGAAAAATCACTTTGAAAGTGTAATAACGTTTTTAGTGAATATTATTTTAATTTACATTTTCCTTTTCAGATATGGCTTTCTCTCTGGACATTCCAAGACATTCATCTGCCCTGCTGGGGATGTGGGAAATGACCATTTTGAATAAATCTGATGTAGCAGATGTGAAATAAGGCATTCCTATTTTGATCATGAAATGTAAATCTTTATTGAAACAGTAGTTTTAAATCCAGTTTTTGTTAGAAAAGAAAATAATTTCTAAATTTTCTACCTTCCTTGAATGGTAGTAAACATATTATAATTAAGTCTGGTGGACTTGATCACACAGTTTTTTGTAAAACATAGAGTGTAGGCCGGGCGCGGTGGCTCATGCCTGTAATCCCAACCCTTTGGGAGGCCGAGGCAGGCGGATCACGAGGTCAGGAGATCAAGACTATCCTGGCTAACACGGTGAAACCCCGTCTCTACTAAAAATACAAAAAATTAGCCGGGTGTAGTATCGGGCACCCCTAGTCCCAGCTGCTCCGGAGGCTGAGACAGGAGAATCCTTTGCACCTGGTAGGCGGAGGTTGCAGCGAGCGGAGATCGTGCCACTGCACCCCAGCCGGGGTGACAGAGCGATACTCTGTCTCTCACACACACACACACACAGACACACACACACACAGTGTATATTTTCTGAAATTTCACAAAAATAGTCAATAGACTTCAAATTTATGAACTTTTCTAAGTACTACCTTGCTAGTTTAATTTTAACTGTCTCTGTGGCATAATGTTCTATTTGTTTGGGTGTTGTCCATCTCTTTATTGCTAAAAAGGCCTGACTTGAAGCTTAGTTCAGTGAGACCGAGCACAATCTTTTAGTGAAATTTGATGTCACAGCATATGTATATAACCTGCCCTTTCTGGTGCAGCTTATTATGGAGAATATCTGAAAGATAGAAATAGAATAAGAACATATTGAGACACATGTTTTGCAGCCTCTCATTCTGTATACTTCCTAGAGAGAAGTGTTTAAAAAATTGATAGTAATTCTAGGAAAAATGTTTGAGACACAGGAAATGAACAAATGCCAACTTGAGATTAAAATAAACTTAGTAGAAGAGCATGTTTAGGTCTTTATTTTCCTCTAGCTGCCAGTGCTTGGTTTCCGGGTGTGTGAACTCCCATATGCCCTTAGGGAGTTTATGTGAAAGTTGGTTGAGCTTGACTGATAATCTTTTCAGAAGGTGCCAAAGTGTCTCAGTGGTAATAGAACTTAGGGCAAGCCAACTGGATGGAGAAAAATGTGAACTATATCCGAGGTCTGGGAAATTCCAACAAGAGTTGAGATGGAGTTTCAGGGAAAATTGTTGAACATGACTCAATTGAGAGGGAATAGACCCATGAGAACCAGACACACAGTCTTAAATCTTCAAGTTCCAGAAAGATGAACAGTAGAAAGTGGAAAAGGACCATTGCTGGAGAGACCGTACGAGTTCATCGGCAATACAAGCATCTAATATAAATTTATTATAGGAGGTTATATCTTTACCACCCCCATGAGCTCATGCAAGACCTTCCTTCCTCTTACACCAAAACATCAGAAGACGGAGAAAGAGAAGGATGTTGGAAAGCCTGGATATTTAAACAAAATAGGCTGAAGTACCCAAAGAGAACATTTAAATCATTGAAATGAACCATGAATGTTGGACTGATCTCTATTTATTTTTTATTCTTAAATTACTCAATAGGGTGAGCACGTCAAAAGGAGTACCAATCTGATTATAGAAAAAAATGTGTTACATTTTATTTTTTGTATTTTTAAATGTGCTGTAATTGGATTTACAATGTTGGTACATAGTACATTCTTAACATGCATGTCTATAGCCAAATCTCTATCTATCTATCCATCCATTCATCCATCCATCCATCCATCCATCCATTCATCTATCTATATTTCTCTTATAACTATATGTCACTAGGGAAGAACTGAACATTTTATATATAATGTGAATGATTTTTCTTAGATTAAAATAAAAGCTAGAATTAAAAACCTAAATATGTCAAAATTCAAATACTGAAAACAATAAAATTAAAACATTATATTTATATATTGGAAAGCCCCTTTGTTTTATTTAAAACATATTCAAACTCCATACCGCAACACTATTAACTCTTTGTTATTCTTAAATTATATCATTATTTAGAAAATTATTTTAACAATTTAAAAGTACATTTATAACAACTTTATTTAGAAAAAATAGTTCTTTTGCAGAACACCCTTTATGGTTTATAAAAAAATTCTTAATTTTACTGTAGATAAAATATTTTAATGCTCTGTATAAAACAAACTAAATCACATAAAAATATAATTTTCTACAAAAATTTATTTCAACATATAATCAAGTTTTATATATGTAGCATGGATGACTAATATTAGCTATAATCCATTAACTCAATTAGCAATTTGGAATAGTTTTTGTTGTTGTACTTTTCCATATTTTACTTTAGACAAATATTGACATATTCAATATCATCTCTCATTTTAGTGAATAATCAGATATATTTTGTGGTTGCCATGCTTTATTAATCCCTTCTTGTTTATAAACTAAAAAGTCAGAATGTCTCTTGATATTATAAAATTATTAATAACTAGTAAAAGGAGACTTTTTAATTGGATTTCATTTTTCAGAGTTATAAAATGTTTAATTTACTATTCTTGAATAAAGATCTTTTAGAAAGTCATATAGACAATGGGGTTTCATGTGTTAATTATTAAAATATAATTGCAATTAAAATTATTGTTATATTTGAACATCATATTTATTTGTTATGTGAGAATTTTAGATAAGACTTGACATTTAATAGTTTCTGGCTATAAAACAAAGAAACAATGAATTTTAAAAATAGAATTCTAATTAATGTGTCTTGATATTCAGAGGTATGAAAATTAACATCAACAAACAGATTTTACTTTCAAAGAAAATAAGAATTTAAGAAACTTTCCACCATTAGTTAATTTCAAAATTCAAAGAAAGGCATATTTGATGTAGCAGATATACCTAATTTAAGATGTGTTCACCATTCTTTAAATGTTGTGATACAGTATTTCTTTTATGGAAGGAAATTCTACATATATACTGAGGAGTTAGCAGAGTATGTTCTGAGAGGACAGGGACTTCAACACGCAATGATATTTCCTTTCTTACCACTGGTTCATTATTCTCAGATGGCACAGACAGGCACTCAGAAGACTTTAGTTCTTTGCCCAAAGTCTCCTAACTGCTGTCAGAAAGAACAGAAGAGTCCAGAGCCTGGGCTTCTAACCACTGTATCTGATGATCTCCCCTTAATATCTCTTCTTTACTGAAAGAAAATGTCTACTTCCTGAGAAAGACTGATAAGAATCTACAAGGCATAATTTTCTCATAAAAGGGTAAGGATGAGCCAAACATGAAAACAGTTCCTCAGTGAGGAGATAGCTAACTAATAGGGAACTTGATGTAGCAATAGTCTACATCACTGAGATTACAGAGGACATGACTCTTACTAACTAGAAATTGTCATTTTTATGGGGGATGAATTAGAAGCAGAAGAGAAACATTCTTGGACATGAATCACAGTTCATGTTCTCAAGAATCGTTAAGAAGATATAACAAAGAGTGAAATTCTTGAGTCTTAGGTTTTGTACATAGTTGATTTTATTACATAATCAAATTGTTTAATAAATTGATCTCAATAATTTTCATATTAATAGATAAATGTTAACATTGCTCTATATTCCTGTCATTCTTTGACTTCATAAATTTTCACATTTTGTGTCATGTAAAAGGATATAACCTTTTAACAATTATCTATTGAGGTTTTTATGTCCGTTTTACTACTGTGGTACTTCCCTTCTTCTTCTTTTCCTTAGGAGATTTTTTTAAATGTTGGTTATTAATTACTTCTCAGTTATCTATTAAATAAGTAGCTTCTACCAGTTTAGGACTAACTGTTTTCACTGTTCTATGGGGTACATTTTTTTTAAAAGTTATTCTCTTTTAATTTAATAAGACTTATTTAACTTTGTTAATACTTAGATATAATGTACTTTGTAGAAAAATTAAGACCTGGACGATTGGAGGCTCCCATCAAAAAGATACAAAACAATGTGCAAATCCTGCACCAGCAATCGAGGTATCCAGGTTGTGTCATTAGGACTGACTAGGTGGCTGGCATGACCACGGCCCACCTAAGAGCCACATGGGGCAGGGAAGCCCTCACCCCTACCCAAGGGATGTGGTGAGGGAGTATGCTACCCAGCCTGGGAAACTGTGCTTTTTCCATGGAACTGTACGACCCATGGATTGGAAGATCCCACTCGTGAGCCCATGACACCAGGGTCCTGGGTTCCAAAAGCAAAGCTGCCCAGATTCTCAACTGGCTAGAATTGGCCTAAGCCTTCCATATTACCAGGGGGAGGGGGGGCCATCACCACTGATGTGGCTGCCTGCTGTCTAAGCCTTCTGAGCTCCTTGTGGGAGGGGCAGCAGTCAACACTGTGGTTGCCAGGTGTCCCTGCAGGAACTCTAACTCCAGCCAGGGCCTCAGGAAGAGAATTCTATCAGAAGTACAAAGAGGAGCTGGTACCCTTCCTTCTGAAACTATTCCAAGAAATCGAAAAGGAGGGACTCCTCCCTAATTCATTTCATGAGGCCAGTATCATCCTGATACCAAAACCTAGCAGAGACACAACAGAAAAAAAGAAAACTTCACACCAAAATCCCTGATGAACACTGATGCAAAAATCTTCAATAAAGTACTGGCAAACCGAAACCAGCAGCACATCCAAAAGCTTATCAGCCACAATCAAGCTGGCTTCATCCCTGGAATGCAAGGCTGATTCAATATATGCAAATCAGTAAACGGTAACCCATCACACATACAGAACCAATGACAAAAACCACATGATTATCCCAATAGGTGCAGAAAAAGTCTTTGATAAAATTCAACTTCCCTTCATGTTAAAAACTCTCAATAAACTACGTATTGGTGGACCATATCTCAAAATAGTAAGATATATTTATGATGAACCCGCAACTAATAGCACAGTGAATGGGAAAAAGCTGGAAGCATTCCCTTCGAAAACTGCCATAAGATAAGGATGCCCTCTCTCACCACTCCTGTTCAACATAGTATTGAAAGTTCTGGCCAGGGCAGTCAGGCAAGAAAAAGAAAAACAAACAAACAAACAAACAAACAAACAAACAAACGGCATCTAAATGTAAAAGAGGAAGTCAAATTGTCTCTATTTGCAGATGAAATGATCCTATATTTAGAAAACCCCATTGTCCAGTCCAAAAACTCCTTAAGCTGACAAGCAACTTCAGCAAAGTCTCGGGATACAGAATCAATGTGCAAAAATCACCAGCATTCCTATACACCCACAATAAACAAGTAGAGAGCCAAATCATGAATGAACTCCCATTCACAACTGCTACAAAGAGAATAAAATACCCAGGAATACAGCTAACAAGGAACACAAAGAATCTCTTGAAGAAGAACTACAAACCTCTGTTCAAGGAAATAAGAGAGGACACAAACAAATGGAAAAACATTCCATCCTCATGGATAGGAAGAATCAATATAGTGAAAATGGCCATAATGTCCGAAGTAATTTATAGATTCAATGCTATTCCCATCAAACCACCATTGACATTCTTCACAGAAGTAGAAAAAACTACTTTAAAATTCATATGGAACCAAAAAGGAGCCCACAGAGGCAAGACAATTCTAAACCAAAAGAACGAAGCTGGAGGTATCACGCTATCTGACTTCAAACTATACTACCAGTCTACAGCAACCAAAACAGCATGGTACTTGTACCAAAACAGACACATAGACCAATGGAACAGAATAGAGAACTCAGAAATAAGACTACACATTTAACATCATCTGATCTTTGACAAACCTGAAAAAAACAAGCAATGGGGAAAGGATTTGCTATTTAATAAGTGGTGCTGGAAAAACTGGCTAGCCACATGCAGAAAACTGAATCTGGAGTCCTTCCTTACACCTTATACAAAAATTAACTCAAGATGGATTAAAACTTAAATGTAAAACCCCAAACCATAAAAACTCTTGAAGAAAACCTAGGCAATACCATTCGGGACATAGGCATGGGCAAAGATTTTATGATGAAATCATGAAAAGCTACTGCAACAAAAGCTAAAATTGACAAATGGGATCTAACTAAACTAAAGAGCTTCTGCACAGCAAAAGAAATTATCATCAGAGTGAACAGGCAACCTACAGAATGGGAGAAAAATTTTGCAATCTACCCATCTCACAAAGGTCTAATATCCAGAATTTACAAAGAACTTAAAAAATTTACAAGAAAAAAACAAATAGCTCCATCAAAAAGTAGGCAAAAGATATGAATAGACACTTCTCAAAAGAAGACATTTCTGCAGCCAACAAACATGAATAAAAGCTCAACATCACTGATTATTAGAGAAATGCAAATCAAAACCACAATGAGATACCATCTCAAACCAATCAGAATGGCGATTATTAAAAAGCCAAGAAACAACAGATGCTGGCGAGGCTGTGGAGAAATAGGAACACTTTTACAATGTTGGTGGGAATGTAAATTAGTTCAACTATTGTGGGAGACAGTGTGGTGATTCCTCAAGGATCTAGAATCAGAAATACCATTTGACCCAGCAATCCCATTACTGGGTATATACCCAAAGGAATATAAATTGTTCTATTGTAAAGACATATGCTTGTGTATATTAATTGCAGCATTATGCAAAGTAGCGAAGACATGGAACCAACCCAAATGCCCATCTATGATAGGCTGGAAAAAGAAAATGTGGTACATATATATGGTAGAATATTATGCAGCCACAAAATGAATGAGATCATGCCCTTTGAAGGGACATGGATGAAGCTGGAAGCCATCAGCCTCAGAAAAATAACACAAGAACAAAACCCAAACACCACATGTTCTCACTTATAAGTGAGAGTTGAACAATGAGAACACATGGACACAGGGAGGGGAGGAACACACACTAAGGCCTGTTGGTGAGTGTCAAAGGGAGGGAGAGCATCAGGACAAATCGCTAATGCATGTGGGACTTAAAAACTAAGTGACAGGTTGATAAGTGCAGCCAACCACCATGACACATGTTTACCTGCATAACAAACATGCACGTTCTGCACATGTATCCCACAACTTAAAAAAAAAAAAAAAAATTAAGACCTAGGTTTTAGACACGGCCTAGAGTTATTCCTTAAGTCAAATCTATATAGTTATTCTTCTGCGATGTTTTCTAAATATTTGATAGCTCTATTTTTTCATTTTGAGCTTTAAGGTATGATAATATTTTGTATATAGTATGAAATAGAAATCTTATTTTATTTACTTTTTCTATGAAATTAATCGTTCCATCTTTGTTCAAATAACTCTGCAATTTTCTTACCAATCTGCAAACTTACTCTGTGATAAATCGGGTTTCCTTATAGGTGTGTCTATTTTTCCCATCTAGATGCTCTATTCTGTTTTATTGATTTATGCTTGCATCAATACCAATAGCCTTAATTACAAAATTTTTATAAGTCTTGATATCTGGTAGGAATACACTCTCCCTTCCTTTCTTTGCTTATTTTTTCATTTATTTAAAATGTTATTTGGTGAAGGTTAGCGTGTCTTATTAGAGTACGGTGAACATTAATGTATGTCATCACATGCTTGCATATGGAATTGCAAAACAGACTTCTCGAATTTTTCTCATAACATGAAAATGATTTTTAAAATACCCTATAATTCTTGCTCTAAAATTTGCCTCTAGTCTCTTTCTCTTCAGGGTAAATTTAAGTAACTTTTGTAACTTGTTTACTCTTGTCTGTTTAGTTTGTCAATATAGTTGACTTCTGCTTTTCACAAAATTCTTGCTGTTCTAGAACTAATATACAGATATCCTCAAGGTCCTTTCTGTCAATTATATAAAAATTTTAAAGCAAATGAGTAATATATATTAAGTTAAAATTTCTCAAGTGACATTTCAATGCTGTAACTTTTTCTATACATTAAAAAATATATTTGGTAGTTCCTCACTGCATTCAATAATTATAAAATTGTGATACCTGTCCACATTAACTTACTTTAAAAAAATATATTTTTATTAACAGGTTGAAAGTATTTACTAAATAAAAAACAATGGTCATAAAAAAGTCTAGAGGAAAAGAAGACCCAGTGGAGGCAAGCAGCACTCTCCTCTTCCACAAAGAAAGACCAAAATTGGAAGTGCCTAATCAAACATCACATAAAGCATCTGAAGGAGAACACTGGAGTGCAGCAAGCAAGTGACTGGAAACACTTGAGATAAGAAAACTTGAGATGGCAGCATAGAGAAGAAAGCAAAGCCATGATTGGCTTGGAATGAAGAAGGATTCCTCATAATGAGAAAAAATAAGCACGTGATCCCCAACAATACATATTCCCCTCATATACACCCGCCATCCTAATTATAGAGAGCCCCCTGTCTCTCACAAGCGCTGAACCTAGCACAGGGAGCTGTCTGGAGTTCATGTGACTACACTGTTGCAGAGAGGAAAATCACACAGGGTCCCGCCTACTCCCTGCAGAATAAACTGCTGCATCATGGTGCCATTTTGAGAGTGGAGCCAACATCAAGCTATATCTTTCCTTGTAGCCCAATAATTATTTCATCTCTACATCGTTGAGGCTCCCATATCAATTTAGATGGCTGCAATTTTATGACACCAGTTGAACCCAGTGGTATGGCTCTTTTCCTAGCACTTAAACCCATGCATTACTTTATGCCTCAGGGAACAGGGTGATTCAGTACATAAGGGAAACTGCCTCCAGGACATAAGGAGCTAAATTTTGTGCTTCCCACAGCCTGACAACTATCTGCCTGGGCCTGCCACCACCAAAAGCAACTCTGCCACCCGAGACAGTGGGGCCACTGCATACTTCTATGTACTGTCCAATCACAAGAAACCTGACACACCCAAATCACCACTGCCACTGCTGACACCCACATGCCTCTCCCAGAGGCCCTAGGACCAGTCCGACTTGGACCTACTGCTGCCACATCTGATGTCCACAAGAGCATATGGGATTCCAAGGGCTGTTCTATCTGAGGTCTGCCACAATGACAACTGATACCAGTGTTGCTATCCAGAAGTCTGATGACTAGCCCACTGAGTGCCCTACTCCTCAGCAAAGTCCCACTGTAGCCTTTACCAAGAACTATAGCCTAAATCATTCGGAACTTACAGGCACTACGGACACTGATTACAATAGAATAAATCATACAGGGACTATGTTACAGTGCTCACTCAAAATTAAAGCCAATCCACCCTACTCAACTGACATTATATTCTACAAGAAAAAAATTTTCCCTACAAGAACTACTCTACCACAATAGAATAAAACTAGAAATCAATAACAAGAGAAACTCTGAAAACTGTACAAATACATGGAAATTAAACAGTATACTCCTAAAGGATCATTGGATCAATAAAAAAATTTAGAAGGATGTAAAAAAAATTATAGAAACAAATGAAAATGGAAACACAATATACCAAAGCCTATGGGATACAGGAAAAACAGTACTAAGAAGGAAGCTTAAAGCAACAAACACCTGCATCACAAATAAACAATCTAACAGTGAGCTTCAAGAAACTAGAAAAGCAAGAACAACTCAAAATTAGTAGATAGAAATAAATAATAACAATAAGAGCAGATCTAAACAAAATTAAGACTAAAAAAATGTAGAGGACAAAATAAAATGTTGGTTTTTGGTAATGATAATTGAAATTAATAAACCATTAGCTAGACTAATTTAAAAAAGAAAGAAGACCAAAATAAATAAAACCAGAAAAAAAGGAAGCCATTATAACTAATATGATAGAAATAAAAAGGATTATTAGCTACTGCTGTAAACAACTATATGTCAATCAGTTAGAAAACCTAGAGGAAACGGATAAATTCCTGGACACAAATAACCTACCAAGATTGAAGCAGGAAGAAATATAAAACTTGGGCACTCAATAAGGAGAAGTAAGTTTGAATCAGTAATAAAAGTCTCCCTACAAATAAAAGCCCAGAACTGAATGGCTTTACTGCTGAATTCGACTAAACATTTAAGGAAGAATTAACAAGTCTTCTCAAACTATTCCTAGATATTTAAGAGAAATTAATTCTTCCTAACTCTTTTCATAAGGCCAACACTGACCTGGCACCAAAACCAAAGACAACAAAAAGAAATCTACAAGCCAAATCCTTGATGATCCCAGATAGTAAAATCCTCAGGAAAACACCTCAGCAAACCAAATGTAATAATACATCCAGAAGATAATTAACCAGAAGCCAAGCAGATGTATTTTAGTCATTCAAAGATGGTTCAATATTTGAAAATCAATCACTGTGATACATCACATCAAGAGAGTGAAGATAAAAAACATGATCATTTCCATAGATGCAAAAAAAAAAATCATTTGATGAAATTTGACATCCTTTCATGATAAAAATTCTTAACAAATTAGGTATAGAAGAAACATCCCTCAAAACCATAAATGACAAACCTATGGCTTACATGATACTAAATTATGAAAAGCTGAAACTCTTTTCTCTAATAATTGGATCTAATCAAAGATTTCCACTTTCACCAATTTTACTCGACAGAGTACTGGAATGACTAGCAAGAGCAATTAGGCAAGAGACAGAAATAAAAGGCATTCAAATTGGAAGAGAAGAAGACAAAGTGTTCTTTGCAGATGACAAAATATTACATGTAGAAATACCTAAAGACTCCAGCAAAAAATTCTGGGAACAGATCAACAAATTCAGTCAAGTTTTAGGATAGAAAATCAACATACGAAAATAAGTAACATTTCTAAATATGGCTAATGAATTTGCTGAAAAAGGAATCAATAAAACAATCCCATTACAATAGTTACAAAAAATAAAAATAAAATACCTAAGAGTAAATTTAACCAAGAAAGTGAAAGGTCTCTATAATAAAAATAAAAAACACTCATAAAATAAATAGAAGAGGAGACCCCCCCAAAATGGAAAGACATTCTGTGTTCACAAGTTGGAAGAGTTAATATTGTTAAAAGAATCATGTTATCCAAAGCAATCTACAAATTCAATGTAATATCTATCAAAAAGTCAAAAATGTTCTTTACATAAAAAGAAAAATAATCCTAAAATTTATCTGGAACCACAAAAGACTCCAAATAGCCAAAGCAATTCCGAGCAAAAGAACAAAGCTGGAGGTATCACACTACCTGACTTCAAAATATACTACAAAGATATAATAACCAAAACAGCATGGTATCAGTCTAAAAAGAGAACCAAAGATCAGTAGGACAGAGTAGAGAACCCAGAAATAAATCCATTCATTTACAGCCAACTGATTTTCAACAAAGGTACCAAGAATGTACATTGGGGAAAGCACAGTCTCTTTAGTAAATGGTGCTGGGAAAACTGGACATTCATATGCGGAACAATAAAACTAAACCCTTTCCCACACCATATACACAAATAAACCTCAAATGGATTAACTGCTTAAACATAAGTCCCCAAATTATAAAACCAACAGAAAAAAAACACGGGAAAATGCTTCAGGATATTGGTCTAGGCAAGTGTTTTATGGCTGAGACTTAAAAGAACCAGCAACAAAAACAGACATAGAAAAATGGTGCTATATTAAACTAAACAGCTTCTGCACAGCAAAGGAACCAATCAACAGAGCTAAAAGACAACATGTAGAATGGGTTGGAAGAATTAATGTTGTTAATTAGTAGTTAATGATGAACTAGCTAAAAAAGGAATAAAAAAAAACAATCCCATTTGTTGGCTGGGTACGGTGGCTCACTCCTGTAATCCCAGCACTTTGGGAGGCCAAAGCAGACAGATCACAAGGTCAGGAGTTCAAGACTAGCCTGGCCAGCATGGTGAAATCCCATCTCTACTAAAAAGAAAGAAAAGTTAGCCAGGCATGGTGGCATGTGCCTGTAATCCCAGCTACTTGGGAGGCTGAGGCAGGAGAATCGCTTGAAACCCGGAGGCGGAGGTTGCAGTGAGCCGAGATTGTGCCACTGTACTCCAGCCTGGGCGACAGAGTGAAACTCCGTCTCAAAAACAAAAAGCAAACAAAACAGACAAACAAACAAAAACAAAAACAAAAAAAAGAAAAAGAAAAACAATCCCATTTGAGATAGCTGCAAAAATAGCTAATTTGCAAACTATTCATCTGACTAGGGACTAATATCCAAAATATATGAGAAACTCAAACTCAACAGCAAAACATATCAAATAATCCCATTAAAAAGTGAGCCAAGGATTTGACTAGACATTTCTCAAAAAAAGACGTACAAATGACCAATAGATATGTGAAAAATGCTCCACATCACTAATCATCAGAGAAATGCAAATCAAATCCACAATGAGATATCATCTTGTCTCAGTTAGAATAACTATCATTAATAAGATAAAAAACAACAGATGCTGACAAGGATATGGAGAAAAGGGAATGTTTACACACTGTTGGTAGAATGTAAATTAGCATAACCTTTATGAAAAACAGTATAGAATTTAAACAGAAACAAAAAGAAAACAACAACAAATAAAACTATCATAAGAGCTACTGGTTATTTATTCAAAGGAAAGGAAATCAGTATATTGAAGGGATCCCTGCATCCTCATTGTTATGGCAGCTATACTCACAATAGCCAAGATATAAAATCAATCTAAGTGTTCATCAACAGATGAATGGATACAAAAAGTGGTAAATATACACAATGAAATACTATTTGTCCAGAAAAAAAAGAATAAAATCTTGTCATTTGCAGCAGCATGGATAGCACTGAGGTCATTATGTTAAGTGAAATAAGCCAGGCCTAGAAAGGCCAATATCATATATTTTTACTCACATGTGGGAGCTAAAAAAGCTGATTTCATGGAGGTAGAGAGTAGAATGATGGTTATCAGAGGCTGGAAAGGGTGGAGGGATAAGAGAATGGGTTACGAAAGGTTAGGTTACTAATAGATAGGTTAATGGGTACGAATATATAGTTAGATAGAAAGAATAAGTTCTGGTATTCAGTAGCACGGTAGGGTGAATATGGTTAACAATAATTTTAGTGTGTGTTTTCAGAAAACTAGAAGAGAAGATTCTGAATGTTCATAACACTAAGAAGTAATAAATGTTTAAGGTGATTGGTATGCTAATTACACTGATTTGATCGTTACACATAGAATACGTGTGTCAAGATATCACTCTGTATTCCATAAATATGTACAATTATTAAATATTAACTAAAAATAAAAGACAAAAATAATGGTTATATTTAATCTTGTGGTTTTAGTGATATATTGAGTACAGCTAAAATTTTCAAAAATCATTTAAAATTCGATAGAATTATATTCGACAGAATATGATAATTAAAAACAACTGAATTAATTGCAAATTATAGACACAGAAAGAAACAACTCTTTACACTATGTTCATAAGATTCTAACAATAGACACACAACTTCAATATTTCAGTATAATAGTTATATAGATGTTTGTGTGTAAGTGTGTATGTGTGTGTGATGTCTAAAGTATAAAAGTAAACAATTAATTCAACAGACATTTAATGAACATATATGTTTCAGAACCTGACTTTGCCATCACCTGGTTTAGAACAGATAAAAATACGTACGCTTGACCTTAGATATTTCCAAAGTTAATGGAGGGAAATGGATTCAATATGATGAGTTCATTGGCTATTCTGCAATGTAATATATGCTACAATAAAGGTATAAACAAAATATTTTAGAAGTATCAAGAATGGAACGATTACATGCCAACTCAGAAGATTATCTTTAAAATTCATAAAATTCATGCCAAAGCTATTTATATAAAAGTGACTAAAAATCCAGGAATTTTGCACTTGTTAAAAGATAATTTATTACATTTTTGAATATTCCCATCTAATATTTTTCAGAAAGTCTTTCTAGCTTTAGATCTATTCAAGTATTAAAATGGAAATTTTAACTCTATTGCTCAGAAGTTTGAACTTAAAATTTAAACTTAGAAAATATTTCATATTCTTGTAATTTTGCTGAATTTAACACACTTGTTCTGAACACCTCCTAACAGAAATGCTTCTTCATTTATACTTTATTTACCACAGAGGGAATTTGCTTTATAAAACACATATACACACATATATATGATTTACATATATTCATGCATATATTCAAATAAAATTACCTCTATTTTCTTTTGAAAATATTATTTAATAAATAATACAAAGCTCTCAGGGTTTATCTTGAAAATAAATAAAATAATAATTTAATAAATTATTAAATAAATAAGAAAATAATAAATATAATTAATAAATAATAATACTTTGATTAATATGTATTAATATAGGAACCATGATGAATATAAAAATAAAAATAAACCCAGGCATCTTATTTACTAGGAATATATTACTGCTATATTTATGATTAATATTTTCTTTTTTTTTTTTTTTTTTTTTTGAGACGGAGTCTCGCTCTGTTGCCCAGGCTGGAGTGCAGTGGCGCAATCTCGGCTCACTGCAAGCTCCGCCTCCCGGGTTCACGCCATTCTCCTGCCTCAGCCTCCCGAGTAGCTGGGACTACAGGCGCCCGCCACTGCGCCCGGCTAATTTTTTCTATTTTTAGTAGAGACGGGGTTTCACCATGGTCTCGATCTCCTGACCTTGTGATCCGCCCGTCTCGGCCTTCCAAAGTGCTGGGATTACAGGCGTGAGCCACCGCGCCCGGCCCCATGATTAATATTTTCAATATAAACACTATATGCCAAATACCTTAAGAATAATGCAGATTTTCATGAAATCAAAGAGCATGAGTCAGTTTGTGATTAGGAGTAAGAGAAAGTTCATATATTGGAGCAAGGCCTTAGAAAGTAGATAAGACTTTTCTACAGATTGGCTGCCCAGGTAAGTAGATGGTAAGATGGATACCTGCATGAAGAATTTTAGGGACTGTTATTGGAATTATAATTAATGAAACAGGATTACACAGTGGGAGAATTATGGCTGTCACATCTCAAGAAACCATCAACCAAAATCAAGAAGATCTTTGGGGCTGGTACAGCCCTTTATGTTTTTGTGGTGTTGTTGTTTTGAGACAGAGCTTTGCTCTTGTCTCCCAGGCCGGAGTGCAGTGGCCCATCTTGGCTCACTGCAACCTCTGCCTCCCGGATTCCAGCGATCTCCTGCCTCAGTCTCCCAAGTAGCTGGGATTACAGGAGCCCACCACCATGCCCCGCTGCACTTTGGGAGGCCGAGGCAGGCAGATTACTTGAGGTCAGGAGTTCCAGACCATCCTGGCCAACATAGTAAAAGCCCTTCACTGTTATCACGAGATGTGCCAATAAGCCAGAGAATTTACACTTACTTGTTGATGATTTCCTGGATGTGGGCTACCCTAAGAAAGAGTCATAACCTTGGGCATGGCAACTCAGACAATTATGAAGCCTTACAGCTTCTGCTGTAAGGGTTCTGCTATCTTACTTTCAACAGCTGGGAGAATGCATACTTTAGTCCAAAGAGGGAATATGGATGGCACACATGACAGCAGCCATTGTAGACTTTAACAACCAGAAATAGTAGGAAATGCAATTCCAGTAAATGTAAACAGCATTAATGTACGTTTCATACGTGTGGGAAAGTGCAGATTAGTTTCTGGTTTGCCTGTAGCTTAGAAAGCAGCAAAGAGAACAAAAGGCTAGAAAAGTAATTTTAATCACATTGAGACCCTTGAATATTATTTTTAGTTCTTTGAATTTTATTTTGAAGACACTTTGTTAGTATAACATTTGCATGGTTATTTAGAGAAGTTGATGAATGGGAGCTAGAATGAGAACTCGAAATGGACACAAAGTGCCTACAGTATTGAAGTATTCCAGGTGGGAGGTAATGAGAATATTTTGTGTATTATCAGTAGATATGAATGAAAAGTAGTTGATTCCAAAGAAAATTCATAAATAATACTAGCAAAAAATTCATGAGGTTACTGGATACTAAGCATTTTACAGGAATCATTTTATTTGTGCTTCATAGTAATGCCAAAAGAAAAATGCTATTATCATTGTTCACATTTTACAGAAGAGGATTCTGGAAAACAGACTGTTTAAGTAACACAAAGTAAGGTCACATAACTCGTAAGTGGTTGTACCTACATTCAAACATAGGCTATTTGACTCCAGAGTTAGTGTACTTACCGTGTGTGTGTGTGCGTGTGTGTGTGTGTGTGTGTGTGTGTATTTGTGTTGATGAATTCTCAGACTTGGCAACTAATAGAGTAATAATGCAGGAAAAATAAAGAAGTTTCCTTAGGTTCCACGCTAGAGTGGCAAATGATATTGTTAAGAAAATTAAAATCATAAGACAAGCTTTAAGCATAAAAGTATGAGTTTTGTTTTGATGACATACATATAATCTAAACATATATATCTATGAATTTGACAATTCATCTAGGTAAAAAATAAATATAATACAAAAGAGAAGTTGAGGTTAAAGTGTAAATTTTCAAAGTTTGCATATCAGAGATACACTGGAGACATTATGATACTACAGAACATAATTTTACATATAGTCTTGGAAATTTGATCAGTCATAATATTCCCAAATAAATAAATATTAGTATCTTTAGATGCTAACTGACCAATTACTATACCATTTACTACTGTTTCTTGTGCTATGATGGTTCAGTTATTGTCTTTCGTTTTATTGTTAGAATTATCTTACCTGTACTACTTGATTCATGATATCTTCTAATTAGACAAGTAATCATCTACTCTGATTTTACTTTACTTGGCCACCTTTTATATTAGCGGGTATACATTGCTCACTGACAGCTTTCAGAAGCTTCAGGAATGAACATGACATTTTCCCTATATACTTATACTCTCAAGTAATAAAGATATTTAAACCTTTGAGAGTTATGCAGGAAGAAAGGAATAATATTCCTGATCTTTACCCACACCCACCATGAATTGTTCGTAATTGCTCCTCATCTTTTCACCTGATTAATGCTTATCATTTGCTTCTTCAGGAGGGCAAATATATCCCGTATAACAATTCGGTACTTAGGTATTATTTTTTTAATAGAATTGTTTAGTGCCTTGAAGAGATAGTAATTTAAAAGGAAACACTTTTGATTTGAAGAAGTTTTACTTTATTAAGAGAGAAAGAAATTTTGTTGAAATGCTTGCAGCTGGACACTTAGCAGTATAAGACAAACTTGCATGACTGTAAACTGCAGAGTTTATACAAAAAGCCATTAAGTTTGTATGAATTATGACATGGATTCTACCCATGCAGACTAAGGAAGAAAACTCTTGTTGAGGCTCAGGAGTAAGAGGAAAGGACTAGAGATCAGAAGTGATTGTCTCAGTTTTCTCTTGTCAAAACCCCAGTGAGATGCAGATAGAAACTCAGCTTGGCATAGAGGAATCTGGCCACATTGTGCCTAGTGCTCTTCTCCTCCAGCATATCCTGTGGGTTCTAAAATATTTCAGATGATCAATGCATTAGTCAGAGTGTCAAGTCCAACATAAGATAATAATCCATTATAATATAAGCACGATAGCAAAACTAAGGTGAATAAGCATATTGAATAAAAGGGGGTGATAAAAAATGAATGTTAAGTTTCTTGTAAAATATAGAGGCAATGAGAAATTAAAGTCTATATACACAATAGTCTTATGATCTCTTTTATTTCTTATACAAAGCACTCTAATGTCTATAAAAAGAAACTATGGAGATGGGAGTGGAAACTGAGACTTGTAAAGGGAAGACTAGCTACTCATCTGCCACAGTAGTTCATGCCAAAAATGAAAGTAACTTTAACTAGGTGTGAATAAAGAAATTATGGGAGGTAATCAGATACATGAATTATTTTAGAGGTAAAATTTAAAAGACAAGTCATGAAATCGTGGTGAGCTACAGAGAAAAAAAGAAGGAAGATAGATCATATCAAAGTTTTAAGTCCAATCTTCTGAGTGGGTGGTGGTAAAATGTGCTGAGATGGATTCATAAAGGTACCAGAGTTTATGCTACTAAATATCTAAATTCAATAACTCATCTCTTTGCCTTATTTTCATGCCTCTCCAGCTATCTCCTAGTGATCATTTTTCTTCTCATGTAGCTTGTCTATAGGGAAAATAAATTAATGGTTAGACAAACACAAAAGTCTGACCTACCTCCTGTAATATCTCTCACTGTAAATTAATGAATTGCCTCTCTGGACTACATACTTTGTGTTTGTGAGTTAATCAGTGAAGGTTATCTTTTAAAATTCTAATCAACAATGTGAACTGACAAGTCTTATCATTTGGACTCCTTAGATAATACAGAAAATTTAAAAATACCTCTGCGAACTAACTACTCACTGGAAAAACCCTATACCATCATTCTTTCCATTCGATTTTCCATATCCATCTATCTTCAATAGACTATACAAGAAATATGAAATGCATATTTCTGATCAATGAGAACCTTTAACATCCTTTTGCAGAAATTAATGCAGAGAGCACTCAACTGACATAACAAATACAACATTTGTAAAGAAATATCAAAATTAATCTGAATTTCCTCAAGGTCTATAAATTCTTGATGACCTATTGCAGTATTTTATTCCACTGGAGAATCAATTGTCTTACGTTCAGACCCACTATGTCTCCTCTTTCTCTCTTACTCTTCTCTACTCTGTCCCCTTCCTGAAACATTTCTGGAAAGAATCAGTTTGCCAGCAAATTCTCTTCTTAATCCCTGAAGGCACTGAAGTTTTTCCAGAGATGATTGTTAGCCCAAGCATATAAAAAGGTTTGCTCTTCAGGAGATTCCCATTATTTGTTATTTTGAAAACCAACTAAAGCTCCATTGCTCCAGTAAAGCAGAAAACATTTTTCAATCATCCGTGGAAATCCCTTATCTGCAGTTTCCTGTCTATAGTTTAAAGAAAAAAAAAAAAAAATCATGGCTCTTACCATAATACAGTAAAAAACAGCTCTTTAAGCAAATGTATTGAGCCCACCTCAATTTTCTACAGAAAACATTGTAAAGAGAGGAAGAAGAAATATTTTTATTTTCACTTTCCTCAAGAAAATTTATTAGAGATTGAAAATGGTACTATCATTTATTTATTTTTCTTGTCACATAGATGTGACTCTATACTTAATACCTTTGACCATGTGTGTACTCTAATTAGCAATACACACCCAGACATAGTTTTTTGAATATTTGAGAAACTAAGGAGTAGTTCACGGTTTTGAACATTAACAGAATGCCATAAGTAAGTCATTAGGGATGAAATTATTTATTTATATATATAGATACAATGAAAATATTGTATAGGCATCCACGAAGTCACATGAATATTATATAAGAAAGTAATAACCCCAACAGTTTAACACACTCTAGTGGTGCCTGAGGGGCTGACAACCTCATTCAATCCTACCTCCTAGCACTAAGTTAAGCATTTACACCCTAATTTGACTAGAGAGATAGCTAAATTACACAACACAAACAATGACTGTTTTCTTCAATTGCTGGAAAAGGTCTATTTATATGGCAAAACTTGGTCTTAGATTTACTTCATTGTTTCAAACAGGTAGTGAGACTGTGGAGGTGGGAGACACAAGCACTGATATTCCTCTAAGTCTGGAGGCTATAAAAATCAAGTAAGGACCTAGAAAGAGGAAGCCAAATTACATTTCTTTAGCATATACTAAGGATCAGACTTTAGATTAGGTCAGAGCTTCTCACACATTAGGCAGCGTGTGAATCACGTGTTACAATGCAGATTCTCACTCAGTAGGCTCTGGCCTAATACACTCTCAGTGGAGTACCTGTGCTGCTCCTCACCTGGAAGCAAGAGGTAGGTAATAATTTTTTTAAATTATATATCTATATATTTATGTATTGGAAATGCTACAGTACTGATAAACATTTTCAATTAAAAAAAGTAAAATTGTGGCTGGGCATGGTGGCTCATACCTGTAATCCCAGCACTTTGGGAAGCTGAGGTGGGCAGATTAACTGAGGTCAGGAGTTCGAGACCAGCCTGGCCAATATGGTGAAACCCCATTTCTACTAAAAATACAAAAATTAATGAGGCATAGTGGCATACGCCTGTAGTCCCAGCTACTCAGGAGACTGAGGCAGGAGAATCCTTGAATCCCTGAGGTGGAGGTTGCAGTGAGCCAGATCATGCCACTTCACTCCAGCCTGGGTGACAGAGTGAGACTCTGTCTCAAAGAAAAAAAAAAAAAAGAGAAAATGATTAAGAAAGAAAACAGTTTTTTACTACACTAAATGTAAAATAATGGGATATTTTGTAGATTTCCTGCATAATCCTGTGGTAAATATTTCTATTTGAACTTGAAAATGGTAATTGTTAGTTGATTACTGAGTTCTTTTTCTCTTGATTTAGTTCTGGTGCCTTGCAGATGCAAAACTACATTTCTACTGCTCTAAGTTGACAATGACTCCTACCGATGTCATCAGTTATTTTATAGTACAATCTTAGATTTGCAACTTCCTTTATTAGCTTCTTTAATGGTAGATTCATTTTCTTTTCATGTAGATATCATGGAAAGGTTCATGAAAAGGAGTTTTTTTTTTTTTTAAATATTTGCCTGTCATTACTTGGTACAATTTTCTAATTTTTTTATAAAGAAAAATATTAATTTAATTTAATTTTTATATAATTTTATAAATCTAAAGCCCAATATATTGTTTAACACCAAATAGATAACTATCCACCAGGCTTTCTGTTTTACACAATTTATTGAATTGAATTGAATTCAATTCAATTCAATCAAGCAATTATTCAATGTTTATATTGCACCAGGTACCATCCTAGGAACTATTGATAGCTATGATGATTAAGCATGTTTTTAAGTAACACACAGGATAATAAATTAAACAATCAAATAAACAACTAATGTAACAGAAACTATTAGATGTATTTATAGGTACAATAAGATTTTGAGCAAATAAAAATAATAAGAGCTATCTCAATGTTAAATATGTACTCTAATATGTAAAGTAGGAGTTATTTTGTGTGGATGGAGTTAGTGGATGGAAAGTATATTTTTAAGACTTCAAAAACGTGATCATTGAGTTGGACATTGAGGATGGATAAAGCTGTACCCAGTGGATGAGGATTTACACTGCTTTGGGCAAAAAGAAAAACCTAAGTAAAGTGAGGAGGCAGAGAGTGAAGAAATGATTCAGAGGAAATCAAGAAGCCAAAAATGACTAACATTGTCGGCCAATGGTTAGGCATGTTTAAAAGGCAGTAGGAGATACAACTTTTAGAAAGTATTTAGATACAATGGTGAGGACTATTGAATATAAGATAAATAAGAAGTGCCATGCTTTATTATTTTCTTTTACATATTAATGATATCTTTATGATAATTCATTGGATGATTCTTATTCACAAGAATAATTTATTCATTTTGCTTAATAAGCGACTAATAAATATAAACAAATACCTTTTCATTTTCCTGTATTCATAACTAAGGCAATATCTTAACTATTAGAAGTACATATTACCTTTGATCCCTTATTATTTTCTATATTTAATTATTATAGATATACTCATTAAACTTCCCACAGGACTGGAACGTGATTATGCAATATACAGCTTTTAAAACAAATTCTTTTATAGAAAACAACCACAGAGTAATACAATATTTTAAACACCAACATGCATCTTCAACAGAAATTAAATTTTCTGAAAGAAAATATTTTTCACTTTAAAAATCGGGAACTTAAAATTGAAGATATTGATAGTACATGTAATTGCCATTATGCTAATTTATCTCTAATTACGCAATTTTAAACATATTTTGATAAGCCATTATATTCAACTTTGTTTCAGAAAGCCAGCCTTCTTTAACCCATAAAATGATCTAAAAAGTAGGTAGAGTGAGAAAATAAAAATAACAGTGGGAAAAAGCAAAGACATGAATAAGGTTAAAATTATTAAATATAATGGTTTCATATATACTAAATTTGGGTTTATTATTTAAGTTAATTGCTCCTCCTTCTAATACTGGTATCATGGCCTATGCTTTCAAAAATTGTTTGCATTTTTCTCTCTGCCTTTCTCTATTAATTTAATTCTTTTATTATATCACTTCTGAGCAACGTATGCTCCAGTGTGGAAGGAGTTTTTTTCTAATAGATAACCTTGTTCCATTTGTACAGGATAAAAAATTTATAGTTTTAGGTCTGACATCTTTTTTTATAGCATGCTTTCTATTTGATAGTTTTCTTTCTATTTTTTATTACACTATATTGCTTCCTGAATCAATTAGGGTAGACTAAACTGTTTTAACAAATTGATTTAAAAAATGGCCCTTTATATAAAGCTTATTTTTTGCTGATCTAAAATCATTACATTTATTATTTTCTTACACGTCTTATATCTCCTCAAATAGCCTGCAAGTTCCATGAAAGCAAACATTTTAATGTCCTCAAAATCTTTTATTAATTAAAGACATATTTTAACATTTGTTTGTGTTTTCTTGCCAAATCTTGCAGGTTCTAGTTTTAGTCATAGGTTTAAACATATCTCTTTCTCTTCATTTGTCCATTTATGTTGCTTTCTTACTTGGCTAATTCATATCATCAGAATTTTGTTTTTGGTGTCTTTTTTTTTTTTTAATTTCTGCTTTAATGTAAATAGATTTTTCTAGCTAGTCAAGTATTCCCTATTTTAAACTTCAGTTGCATTTTGTGCAAAAGTCTCTCTTACAAAATTAATATTATTAATACCTTGATTCCTTATGAACAATATTTTGCCCTCAAGGAGTCCTGAAATAGGAGAGAATACAAACTACACACTATTTTGACTGAAATCCTGGCTGTTATTTAACTCCATGAGGTGTTCAGCTTCAGAGGAAAACACAACAGAGGTTCTAAAATTAGGCCAATGTTTTATTTTGACCAAGACTTAACATGTCCTAAAAGACTAAACGGCCTGCAACCTATCGCTAAATTTCTAACCCGTTTTCTAAATTTCTTCATATTATTCACTGGGCTGTAGCCATTCTAGTCTTATTGCTTTTCCCCAAAACATGCCAGACTCACTCTCATTCCACAGTATTGGTACTTAATGTCATCTCTGCTTGTAATGATTTTGAAAAGAAATGTTCAGCTAGCTTGCTTCTCCACTTCATTCAGACCTCTGTTCAAATGTCATGTCATCAGAGAGGTTTTCTCTAATAATCTTTCTTAGGCATCCTCCACTGTATCAATCTTTATCATTCATCCCATTTTACTCATCATCGTAGCACTTATTATTAGAAGTAAATTAATTAATTTTGTTCTATAAAAACATAAGCTCTATGAGAATTTTTTGTATGTTTTGTAAACTTCTGTTTTCTAGGATCTAGGTCAATATCCACCCAATAAACTTGGTTGTTTCAGTGATAAATGGATGTTCAACAAATTGTAGTTGATAAACCCCAGCCAAATACTCCAAGTGCTTATGCAGATGAATATTTAACACTATATGGACAGTTTACTACATTTAAATTCATAATACCCAGATTGGGTTGATAATTTAAGAACAAACATGTTTTTAATACCTTCTCATGCCTTGATATAAAATATCATAAAGTTCTGAGATCCTAAACATGAGTAAAGCACAGCTCTGTAATTAAGATATTCACAATCTAAGAAAATAGATGACTAGGTGCATGTATATTCCAAACTATATAAAATCTCATGCCAGATAACAGTACTTTTGAGGTCTGAGATTATATATATTTTTTTCATACAAAATTTCTTTACTCAATCTAGTACAAAAAGCCCCCACCATTGTTGACTTTTATTTACTCCTTATTTGTTGCCATGGTTTTTTTTTTTTTTTTTTTTTTTTGACAGATTACATCTGTCTATAATCACCCACCACGGGCAAAATTCTCTATCCAAGTAGTAGCTCTACAAAAAGGAAATTAAAATTCTATCCCATGCTGATCATAACAGTGGTTTCTCCCTATTTATATATATAGCTTTCTTTAAATATAAAGTAAAAAGATTCTTTGTTCTGCATTCTCCAATCTGGGTATTTGGCTCTCAATCCTTGTTATTTGTCCAATTTTCTCAAAGTACATTTTGGAAATAAGACAAAATTTAGGCAACAATTTATTTTGAAATCCATTAGAGTTATTTGTTTACATTTAAATGTCTAAAATTATGTATTTTTTACTTCATTTCACCCATCTCTAAGGGCAATATTTATTATAATGCAAATTGCCACTGTTGAGCTATATCTTTTCATCTTTATAAAACAAAAATTATTAAGTATTCATTTTGTAAAATGCAATATCTTTATGCCAGTCATTCAAGTAATACCATGCTAGATCACTAATACTGCTATATTTACCGTAATTGAATTTCTCTAAAAGAGCAAGCTGTTAGGACTATTAAGTGCCCAGTCAAAAATTTCCCATATGTCTCAATTAAAATGTGGCAGCTACACAGGATAGATAAACATATGAAACTTGAAGTCATACGAAACTCCAAACTTCTGCTTTCAAAGGAGTAATTTAAAACATCTAATTCTTTATTTAAAAATGTGTATCAATATATCTTTTCCTTGCAAAATATCCATGATTATCACATTTAGTCTCTTGGGGCAAAGCCAAATAAAACTCGAACGGCAGGAGGTCTTTCTCTTTTATGAATTGTTTATAGAGATTTTCAAACATTCTGTGCATTGGAATAAAGTTACATCATAACTATAACTCATCACAGTGATACCAAATATGCGCAAAATCAGATTATAAGTCATAATCATCTAATAGCTGTTAGGGTTTGTTTGATTGCTTCAAGGAGCAAATTAGTTATCACTTGCAGCAAAGGTATTTTTCATTGTTTGAGTTTCAGATTTCTTGAATCATTTGTCTTTTCACTGGTTTTAAATTTTTATTCTCCTTGATATCCTAACAAAATGGGAATTTTTCCTGAACAAAGACTGTGACTTTATACAGATTGAATATAACTGTGAATAAATGCATGTGTATCTGTGTGTGCATTTTTTAGGTTCTTTAGAATACCTATTTTACAAACACACCTATTGCTTTTAGTATGTGCATTTGTATATGAAAGCATATGCATGTGCATGTAAATGCTGCATGGAAAATGAGGATGACAGATATTTTCTAATATTAGGGCTTACCAAAGCATCAGTAATGTACTTTTAAAAAATAAAATCTGCCATAATTAGAGATTCAATTGTTCTATTATAATAAAAAAAACACTAAAACAAAATTCACAAATGTTGATAATAATCACTGTCCATGAAAATTAGAATCTTTGGCAAATTTATTTTTGAAGGAACTCAGAAAATAACCATTTAAACACATTGATAGTGATGCGCCAATGGAGCATACATGTTTTTGTTTAGGCTCCATAGATTCATGTTGCAGAATTTAATCACAAATATCTCTAACGTAATGCATAACCAATGAAGTATTAGACATGAAGCTATATTTTTAAATTCTAAGAATCTTAAAGTTGTAAGAACATCAGAATATTTGCGTGGGAGGGTTTCTCACTTCTGTATCCAACCACTTGCCCATTTAGGAGTTTTTTACATGATTATCAGTCAAAAGTGCATTTTGATGTATTATGTCATCTGGTGAGAACAAAACAATCTCATACCTATGATGGCACTACAGCAATTTCTCAGTGCTGTGCCTTTTAACTTTTACTGTGTTTGCTTTGTTTGTTTGTTTTTGTTTTCATTTTTCCTTTTTTTCTCAAGTTAACTTTGAAGTCAGAAAATGTCCAAATGGTCAGGGATTATTCTGTCTTGAAATTGAATGTATGCCTCCCCTAAATTTTCCTGGCAATTGTACTATTTGCTCTGATATTGTTCAAAATCACTTAGTGCACTTAGTTTTCACTGTGATAAATATATTCATCTCTCATTAATATTGTGTGTTTAGATGTATTTCATATACTTATTTTTAAAAAAATAGGCCAGACACGGTGGCTCACATCTGTAATCCAGCACTTTAGGAGACCAAGGTGAAAGGATCGCTGGAGCCCAGGAGTTCAAGATCAGAGAGACCCCAGCTCTACAAAAAATAATGAAAAGAAAAAAAAAAATAGCCCTGTGTGGTGGTGCATACCTGTGGTCTCAGCTACTCGGGAGGCTGAGGTGGGAGGATCACTTGAGCCCAGGAGATCAAGGATGCAGTAAGTGATGATCATGCCACTACACTCCAGCCTGGGCAACAGAATGAGACTCTCCCTCCAAAAGAATAAAAATAAAATAGAAAAAATACTATTGTGTGCACACTATGAGTCAGTTTCTAAGACTGCAAACACCTGTGCTTGTGAAGTTTGCAATACAGTAAAGAAGACGGGCAAATAAGAAAGCAAGCAAGGTCCATTGCTGGAGACGAAAAAGCCAAGGAGAAGCAGAAAATGTAGGTTACGGGACTGAGAGTGGGTCATCAGGATCAGCTTCTTTGAGGTGACTTTAGGTCAAAACCAGAAAGATCATGATTTTTAGCTTGTGGGAAAAGCAAAAGGAATGAAACTTCAGGCAGAAAGAGGAACAGGAGTGAGAATATTCTCGACAGGAAGGAGCATTTTACTTTCTGCTTTTGGCATTCAAATAAAATTTCAATATAAGCAAACTACAGCAATTCCATGGATCATTGACCGCAGCGTGATGCTCATTACAAAACAGGCATTTAATAAAGATTTGTTGAATAAACTTTGCATGTACTGAGAAATATATCAATGCTCATAACCATGACTATTGCTTTAACAATTGGAAAGAATAGAAAATTTCAAACTTGGGATATTTACTTATTTTATTGTTTTAATTTTAGAATTGAGTAAAACATATTCTTAACTTCATGAAAATTGTCAATAGTTTTGAAAAGAAACATCCCATACATGTATATATGTCTGTTTATTAACGTACACTTACTAGCCTAAACTTTTTATACCATTCTCCTTGCTACAAGCACTCATACTTATTTTCATGTGTTTTTAGTGCATATATTTTATTATAGACACTAAATTTTTTATTATAAATTGTTTGTTATTTTGAAATTGATTTTAATTTCTATGGATACTACGTTGTTATAGGTTTCTTTCAGCTTCTCCACTTACAAACCTAGTCTATATTTCAAACAGATTTATTGAGGTATAAATGATGTGCAATAAACTGCATATATATGTGTGTGTATATAGTGTACAATCGAATGAGTCTTAGCATATGGATATACCTTGGAAACTATTACTACAAGAAAGTGAGCATATCCATGACCCTCAGAAGTTTCCTTGTGCCCCATGGTAACCCAATTGCTCTCTACTACATTCTTCCATCCATGAGCTTTGATTTGTTTTCTGCCAGAATGGATTAGCTTGTACTTCTAGAATTTTATTTAAATGAATTCATAATATAAACTTTTTTTTTTCTGGCTACTTTCATGCCACATAATTATTTTGAAATGCATGCATATTGTTACATGTCCCAACAGCTCATTTGTTTCATTGATGGTAGTATTCTTTTGTATGGCTATACCACAGTCCGTTCATCTGTTCATCAATTGGTGAACATATGAGCTATTTTCAATATTGATGAACAGAAGTAGAGTGTGCATGTGTACATAAAACTTTTATTTTTCTTCAATAAATATCTTGGAGGAAAGTGGCTGGGTTGTATGACAGATGTATGTTTAAACTTTTAAGAAAACTGTTGAACCATTTACTCAGGTAGTCGTTTCCCTATTACAAACCAATAAGCAGTGCTTGTGAATTCTGGTGCTTCTGCATTCTTCCCATAATCTGGTATGGTCAATCTGTTAAATTTTAGCTCTTTGTAGTGTGTGTGTAATGAGCTTTCACAGTGGTTATCATTTCAATTTCCCTAACGGTTGATAATGTTAACATCTTGCACATTTTGTATCCTTGTCTTTATCAAAGCGTCTCTTCAAATGTATGCTGTGTTTTTTTGCTATTGTTGTTGTTTTGCTCATTTTTAAATTGGGCTGTTGGTCTAACAGCCCAGTTAGGTGGAAGGGTTTTTACACATGGGAGATGCAAGTTCTTTGTTGGATACATGTTCTGAGAATTTTTCATGGTGTATTTTGATGAACAAAAGTTCGATTTTGATGAAGTCAAATTTACTGATTTTCAATAACTTGCTTTTTGTATACTATTAAAAAATGTTTCCAAGACCAATATCACTGTGATTTTCTCCTACGTTTACTTATACTAGCATAAATTTTACTTCTAGCATTTATTTTTATTTATTTATTTATTTATTATTTATTTATTTATTTATTTATTTATTTATTTATTTATTATTTTGAGACGGAGTCTCTCTCTGTCGCCCAGGCTGGAGGGCAGTGGCCAAATCTCAGCTCACTGCAAGCTCCGCCTCCCGGGTTTATGCCATTCTCCTGCCTCAGCCTCCCGAGTAACTGGGACTACCGGCACCCGCCACCTCCCCTGGCTAGTTTTTTTGTATTTTTTAGTAGAAACGGGGTTTCACCGTGTTAGCCAGGATAGTCTCGATCTCCTGACCTCGTGATCCACCTGTCTCAGCCTCCCAAAGTGCTGGGATTACAGGCTTGAGCCACCGTGCCCGGCCTGTAGCATTTATTTTTATGATCCATTTCAATTTAATTTTGATTGCAATAAAGGATAAGATGGGTTCATTATTTTGCTTATGGTTATCCAATTTTTCTGGCCCAATTTGTTTTGAAGTTTATCTTTTCTCCATTGAACTGTCTTGGTAACTTTGTTGAAAAGTAACTGCCAATATATACATGTGAGCTTACATCTGTGCTCTCTATTCTGTTTCATTGTTAAAGTATGTACCTATCTTCATATCTAAACTCACTAGGTAACCATGGCTCTAGGATGTCTTCAAATCCGGTAATGTAAGTCTTCCAGTTTTTTCTTCCTTTGAAAGTTGTTTAAGCTATTATAATTCTTTGCAATTTGATACAATCTTAAAATTAGCTTCTCAATTTCTACCAAATAATTATTTTTCATCTTTACTCTGCAATGTTTCTCTGTTTCTGGAAGGCCATCCCATACCCAGATCACTGTCTATCTGCTTTCATGTTTCTTGTTTAGTTTCTTTTAAAAATACAATTCATGAAGATTTCCTTGGATCCAACACTCTTTGCTAGTTCCGTAGAAAACTATGATTGTTGTGTTTTTCTATTTCTTGATACTGCAAGAAAACAAGGTGCTTTGCATTATTGTAGAAACATTTGGGCCCTAGAGTTTTTAATATAGCTTAAACTTTCTTTCATGCCTATTGGCTTACACAATTTTCTGTTTTTTCTTGGGCTAATTTTAGCTTTTTATGTTTTTTCAGAAATTCGTCTGTTATTTTTCCAAATATTCAAACTCATGAGTAGATACAGAGATAATAGTCTTTATTTGTGTGGTTCTATATGCACACATTTTAGTTCCCAAAGTTTACCTAAATAATACCAGTCCTCCATCTACCATGGTTCACATTTTGGTTACCATGACTGAAATAACTGTAAATAATCACATGTAGTCTGAACTTTGCTGCTAACTCTTCAATCTACAAATCACTGTATAAATAATAAATGTATATCATAATTAGTGACCAATCATCACATTCCTTGTCTGCAGTGAATAGTGATTGTACATGTATTATTTATTTCAAAAATAGACCACAAAGAATGTTGTTGTGCGCCTCCTTGGCCCCCAGTGATAAGCCCAAATGGTCGCTTACAAAATAGATAATCCAAAGACAGAGTTGGTCAACAAAGGTACAAGTGTCAGAAAAACACAGAACATGAAATTTGAATGGAATGTATATGTAGTTATTCTATAGCTGACCATGAGAATGTTGATACCTCCACCTTTCCAGAGACTCCAGATAGGCAGACACAAGAACTTAACAAAAGTAAATCTACCAATACAAATTAGGAAAGTGTGTTCAAAAGGATGAGGATGTCTTAGAAGAAATGACACAAGGGGGAAATCTTTATTTTAAAGGGACTCAGAGATACTCCACAATATTGCAAATGTGATAAAATGCTGAATCAGACCCAACTTATAAATGAACAAGTCAATTCATCAGTGTATAGAAAATAAATGTTCCCTTCTCATAATAAGCTGTAACATGAGAATTAGAAAGAGAGCAATGTTCCAAGTTCTCTTCATAATTTTTTTTTTACAAAGAAATATAACATATTGATGCTCGATGTTTCTGTTTTAAGTTAGTGTGTAAAAAATTAGTTTTATGGTTTTAAAATTTTCTTGTACATTGTTAACTAACCATAAGAGGTTTTAATGTGACAAGTTAATTTAAAGATTATAGAAGAATTGTAATTTTCTCAGTTGATTACTCAGATTGCTTTACATGGTTTTGGCTTGCTGGGCTTCAGCTTGCACAGCCGTTTTTATGGTTCTACAGTGCCATGCTAAAGTGGGGATCGCCTGTATTTGTTTATGACAAATCATCATCCTTTTAAACCTCTGTTATCTATAGCTATTTACCTTTTTTCTGTATGCTATTTTTGCATTTTTTCCTGATAAGTATTTTCAAATATCTAGCTTATAATTTTTTGCAAAGGCACAACTGCTAGTCTTGTTCATAGTCTCATATTTTTTGTGTTTGTTTCCAGTTTCTATTATTACTTCTATTGTTTTATCATTTTGTTATTTTTTTCTACTTACGTGCTTTCTCCATTACTCTTTTGACATACAAGAAGTATTTGTAGAACTCATATGGATTGTTTTTCTTATTTCCTAATAAAGCATCTATTAAAGTGCCTCTCCCCAGTAGAAATATAATAAATATATATTTTAATATTAAATAAGTTAATAAATTTTAATGCTCTTTGCCAATCCCTTCCACTTTTTCAACTAAAATGAGCTGAAACTTCTAAAGTTGGGGATTTTTGTGGAGTTACAGTGAGATTTTTTGTTGTTGTTGTTGTTTTTAGTATACTTTATGTTCTAGGGTACACGTGCACAACGTGCAGGTTTGTTACATATGTATACATGTGCTATGTTGGTGTGCTGCACCGATAAACTCATCATTTACATTAGGTATAGCTCCTAATACAGTGAGATTTCAGAAAAGTCAGAAAGTATCTTTTACTCATGCTTGTGACACTAACCATATAATGTTGAGACAATTGTACTACCCTCTAGATCAGTTTATTCATGGATTTAAATAACTTTATACTATAATTCTTTCCTCTGAAATGACATGATTGTAAGTTTTGGGATAAGGACTATGCTGTATCTTTAAACCACATATAAAATTTTAGTAGTTACATGGAATATTTTTTCCCTTGGAACATAACTGATTCTCTAAACCTTTTACTGTTTCATTCCTTCTTCAAAGACATATATCTGCTGTTTTTAATTTTCTCTTTATTCCTAAATATGTTTGGGAAGTGATTCTAAATTAAATATACTCTCCAATAGTACGTTTGCAGTAAGGATTTAATAAAAGGAAGCACTTTAGGTGTTTCCCATGAAAGGAATTTAATACAGACGACTTAGAAATATTGCAAATATGGATAAGAGAAACTCAGGGTTCACTGCAACTGTCACTGCACTTCAGAGATGAGGATCCTACTTTAGTTTCCACAGTCCCCACAGCAAGTCTGCCTACAGATTCTACACATATGTTGTTAGAGCCTGAAATGCTGAGTCTAGATGCCTTTAAGCATCCTAGAAGCATCCACTTTTTGTGGCTTGTTTCTAGCTGAAACAACAAGGTGGCTTTTGGTTTACTTCTGCCTTCTATAACTCACAGAAGTAAATTAATTCATACCTATCATCCCAGTTGCAATAGAGATTACAGAACGTAGGTTTTGAACTTCTTTAACTTCTTTAAATTGCAAAAATTGGAATGGTAAAACCTAATGTGTTTACTACACGGTTACAGCTAACAAGATTGTAAAGTAAATACCTGTAAAGGGTACAGCTGGGTTTTTTTCATTGTATATTGCTAATTTTTTGAAACTCTCTAGTAAGTGTACATCTCATTAAAAAAGCAAAATAGATTTTAAAGAATTAAAATAGTTTTTTAAAAGACTGCCTCAATGAATAGATTAACGTATCAAACTTTAAAAAATGTACAGGAATTATACAGATCAGTGTGGTTTTCAAATGATTGACAGGTAGTGATTTTAAGCTTAACAGTACTATTTTACAGTTATCCACAAAACTCTAGTGGCTGGACGCAGCTCAGAATTTAGTACTTAGGGCTTGTATCAATAGAAATGTCACTGCAAGGATTTTTGTTGAAACTTATTTAACTCATCTAATATGATAAGAATTTGAAAAGTAAGATTTGTAATTTTCTCAACTAGATTGGCTATTTATAGTGCTGAACTTCAAAACATCCACAAAAATGTCTTAAACATAATCTGAACAATCAGTGGGCATTATGCTTTGGGTTTGGGAACTGGGAGCATAGCCAATTGGGGTGGAATTTTAATGACTGCTTTGCTACTTTTACTGTTTACTTTAAGCAAATTTTTCTTAAAAAGAGCTGGATTGGCAGTCTCAGAGATCAAAGTTCTCTTTTTATCAACCGAACAGATATAGCACAGGGAGTAAAAATTTCCCATCTGCCGAAACCACTGCTCTGGAGATTTTACCTACAAAGGATGAGAGGATTTTTCAAGTTCTTTACCTTTTTCTTTCTCGTGAGAGGATTTCTCATTCAGTGGCACTCTCACATAGGCAACAATGTTTTTTGAATTAACAAAGCTACATAAATTTCACTGGCTTTAGGCATCTTTCCACTAGTACTTAACATATCATATTTGGATATTATTTTGGAATCTACCATACGTTTTAAACCTAATAAAATGTTTGTAGCTTGTGTTACCATTTTGCTAATTAATAAAGTGAATCGAGATAATTAAGTTACTTCTCTAAAACCACATGGCAAATTAAAAATAGTGCTTGAGTGAATATTCATAGATTCTGATCATATAATGCAACAGTAAGCAAAAGAATTGGCAATGGATTTGTAGGATACTATCATGCATGTAAACCACATTTAATATGATCATCGAAACTACTAGAATAAGAGCCTAACTGAAAGTGAATCAGAAAAGGAACAAACATAAGAAAGCTCTAGGGAACCATGCTATATATTTCACATATATTACTATTAAACAAATATGCAAAATGCTTGTCATTTTTAGGAAGCATCTCTGAAATTAGAGTGTATCTTACTATTGAAGATTTGTCACAATTAATTGTTAGTATTTATTATAGTTTCTTCGTGGTAAATAAAACAGTGATATCCTTTACAATAAATGGTATTTCAGATTAGATGAAATTCAATAACGATGATTATCTTCACTCTAGAGAGAGGGAAGATGAGGATCAGAGAAGGGAAGTAAAATTTTTCAAGTAATTTTTTGAAACTGGTAGCCTGAAACTGAATCTTAGTTAATGTTATTCTGAGACCTACCCTTATACACACATGACGTGCCAACAGAGAGTATCGTATATGACAGTAAAGGCAAACTGAATTGGAGATTTTCATAAGATGTTTAATTACCTTGCCTCATGTTGTAGATAAAGCTGCCTGAGGTCAGACAAAATGATTGATTTTTCAAGTTTGTAGATATGGTTGAAGTCTACACAATCATTAATGGTATGTGTTGAAAGTTGATTTCTTTCTTTAATCAGGATTTCATAGAGTCAGGCATTCACTATTTAAAAACTGGCATTAATACTTTTAGGACAAAAGTTTAGACAGATGTTGCAACATTTCTAATATATATAGGAATTGCTATGCCAAAAAACCATTTAGGAATGATGAGTATATCCTTTACTGCATCTTCTGGACTTGTCAAAATATGTGTTTGCAGTTTCAAAGATACGATACTGAGCAAGTGTTAGTAACGAAGGATGAATGGTAGTGAGCACAAGAGATACAATATATCCTACTATCTACACAATATAAATCAGGCTTCAAATATTATTACTTCTACTCTGAGGAATAATATTAGAATAGGTAATGCATTGAATAAAATAATGCAAAGATGGAAGTCTGGAGAATTCATATTTATTATTATTATTATTATTACTTTTTTGAAGACAAGATCTCGCTCTGTGGTCCAGGCTGGAGTGAAGTGGCGTATGATCATAACTCACTGCAACACAGAAGCCCTGGACTCAAGTGATCCTTCCGCCTCAGCCTCCCAAGTGCCGGGACCAGAAATACCGGTCAGTGTGTGTGGCTAATTTTTTTATTTATTTTTGCGATGGAGTCTCACTATGTTGCGCAGGCTGATACCAAACTCTTGGGCTCAAGCAACTCTCCTACCTCAATCTCCCAAAATGCTGAAAGTACAGGCTTAAGCCACAACACCTGTCCATATTTCATTATAAAACTCAGAAGGTCACCATCTCTATGAAGACAGGACGGTGCCAATTATTTTAATACCCTAATCCTCATTGTAGCTCTTACTCCTGGCAGTGTGACTGCCACACTTGTTCTTACTAAGTATTGTTGTCAAATGGATTAATTAATCCAGCAAAATAATTTTGAGACTCTAGTGCTATGCATAGAAAGAGAAGACACTCGCAAGCTATTTAAAAAACAAACAAGAAAACAAACAAACAAAAAAAAACATGTGGCAGACAATTTGCAGCGTAATTTGGAACCATTAACTCCCTTGAGTAATTCTGTTAAATGTCAGAGACTTCAAAATACAAGCCTCAGTGACAACGAAGGTGCCTGTGGCTCATTCTCATGGTTTAAATATGTCATTAAAAAAAAAAAGTTCTGTTGAGATAAATGCATATGTTAAATTACCTCCTAATCAAATAAATATTGATTGACTGCATAATATGTGAGAGGCACTATGCAAGGTTTTGGTGATACAGAATATACACACATTTACACAAACACATGGACACAGACCAAATATGAAAATAGACTTATAGGCCACCTAGATTAGTTAAACACTCTGTAACTTTATGATACAAGAGGCACATGGCATAATAAACATCATTAATGGATAAATTAACCCTACAAGTAAATCTGGTAATGCTTTTTGAGAAATAAATTTGCCCGGTGACTTTAAAGATATGCTTCCATTCTTTAAGTATTCAGAGGGATAATTTCTAGACTATTGATTGAGCAGTTTGATAGGTTAGAATATATGTGTGTGGGCCGAGCACGGTGGCTCACACCTGTAATCCCAGCACTTTGAGAGGTCAAGATGGGTGGGTCACTTGAGGTCATGAGTTCGAGACCAGCCTGGCCAACATGGTGAAACTCTGCCTCTACTAAAATAATGATGGTGATAATAATAATAATAATAGCTGGGCATAGTGGCGGGCACCTGTAATCCCAGCTACTCGGGAGGCTGAGGCAGGAGAATTGCTTGGACCCATGAGACAGAGGTTGCAGTGAGCAAGGTTGAGCCACTGCACTACAGCCTGGGTGACAGAATAAAACTCCATCTCAAAAAAAAAAAAAAAGAAAAAAAGAAAAAAAAAAGAAAGAAAAGAAAAGAATATATGTATATGTGTGGGTATGTTGTCCAGATTGGTCTCAAACTCCTCACCTCAGGTAATCCACCCGTCTCTGCCTCCCAAAGTGTTGGGATTACAAGTGTGAGTCACCACACCAGGCCTACCTATGCACCTTCTAAATACCTTCAAAACTCTCGTTGTACTATATATGTTGCCTTTCTTCCTTCTTATTCCTTTTTTGAGAAAGGGATGCTTTTAAACCTTTGTTTAAAATATTGTCTTTAACTACTTTGGACATTAGTTTTCATAAAAATATTTTACCTTTTCTTTTCTTTTTTTATATTTCAAATATATATTTAATTTACTTTCAAATTAAGTATACATTTGAAAATTGTGTTGTACAAATGTAAAATATGACTGTCAATTTTCTAATTTTTTTTATTATACTTTAGGTTCTAGAGTATATGTGCATAACATGCAGGTTTGTTACATAAGTATACATATGCCATGTTGGTGTACTGCACCCATTAACTCGTTATTTACGTTAGGTATATCTCCTAATGATATCTCCTAATGCTCTCCATCAGCCCTCCCCAATCCCACTACAGGCCCCAGTGTGTGATGTTCCCTGCCCTGTGTCCAAGTGTTCTCGTTGTTCAATTCCCACCTTTGAGTGAGAACATGCAGTGGTTGGTTTTCTGTTCTTGTGATAATTTGCTGAGAATGATGGTTTCCAGCTGCATCCATGTCCCTACAAAGGACACAAACTCATCTTTTTTATGGCTGCATAATATTCCATGGTGTGTATGTGCCACATTTTCTTAATCTAGTCTAACATTGATGGACATTTGGGTTGCTTCCAAGCCTTTGCTATTGTGAATAGTGCCGCAATAAACATACATGTGCATGTGTCTTTATAGCACCATGATTTATAATCCTTTGGGTATATACCCAGCAATGGGGTAGCTGGGTCAAATGGCATTTCTAGTTCTAGATCCTTGAGGAATCACCACACTGTCTTCCACAATGGTTGAGCTAGTTTACAGTCCCACCAACAGTGTAAAAGTGTTCCTATTTCTCCACATCCTCTCCAGCACCTGTTGTTTCCTGACTTTTTAATGATCGCCATTCTAACTGGTATGAGATGGTATCTCATTATGGTTTTGATTTGCATTTCTCTGATGGCCAGTGATGATGAACACTTTTTCATGTGTCTGTTGGCTGCATAAATGTCTTCTTTTGAGAAGTGTCTGTTCATATTGTTTGCCGACTTTTTGATGAGGTTGCTGGTTTTTGTCTTACAAATTTGTTTAAGTTCTTTGTAGATTCTGGATATTAGCTGTTTGTCAGACGAGTAGATTGCAAAAATTTTCTCCCATTCTGTAGGTTGCCTGTTCACTCTGATGGTAGTTTCTTCTGCTGTGCAGAAGCTCTTTAGTTTAATTAGATCCCATTTGTCAATTTTGGCTTTTGTTGCCATTGCTTTCAGTGTTTTAGTCATAAAGTCCTTGCAGATCCCATTTGTCAATTTTGGCTTTTGTTGCCATTGCTTTCAGTGTTTTAGTCATGAAGTCCTTGCCCATGCCTATGTCCTGAATGGTATTGCCTAGGTTTTCTTCTAGGGTTTTTATGTTTTTTATGTAACATTTAAGATGTTAGACCTAAAACCATCTTAATGTTAACACTAAGATGGATTAGCATTTAAGCCATCTTGAATTAATTTTTGTATAAGGTGTAAGGAAGGGATCCAGTTTCAGCTTTCCCAGCACCATTTATGAAATAGGGAATCCTTTCCCCATTTCTTGCTTTCATCAGGTTTGTCAAAGATCAGATGGTTGCAGATGTGTGGTATTATTTCTGAGAGCTCTGTTCTGTTCCATTGGTCTATATCTCTGTTTTGGTACCAGTACCATGCTGTTTTAGTTACTGTAGCCTTGTAGCATAGTTTGAAGTCATGTAGCATGATGCCTCCAGCTTTGTTTTTTTGGCTTAGGATTGTCTTGGCAATGAGGGCTCTTTTTTGGTTCCATATGAACTTTAAAGTAGTTTTTTCCAATTCTGTGAAGAAAGTCATTGGTAGCTTGATGGGGATGGCATTGAATCTATAAATTACCTTGGGCAGTATGGCCATTTTCACGATATTTATTCTTCTTATCCATGAACATGGAATGTTCTTCCATTTGTTTGTGTCCTCTTTGATTTCACTGAGCAGTGGTTTGTAGTTATCCTTGAAGAGGTCCTTCACATCCCTTGTAAGTTGGATTCCTAGGTATTTTATTCTCTTTGAAGCAGTTGTGAATGGGAGTTCACCATGATTTGACTCTCTGTCTGTTATTGGTGTATAGGAAGTCATGTGATTTTTGCATATTGATTTTGTATCCTGAGACTTTACTGAAGTTGCTTATCAGTTAAGGAGTTTTTGGGCTGAGACGATGGGGTTTTCTGAATATACAATCATATCATCCACAAACAGGGAAAATTTGACTTCCTCTATTCCTGATTGAATATCCTTTATTTCTATCTCCTGCCTGATTGCCCTGGCCAGAACTTCCAACACTATGTTGTATAGGAGTGGTGAGAGAGGGCGTCCCTGTCTTGTGACCTCGGTTTTCAAAGGGAATGCTTCCAGTTTTTGCCCATTAGTATGATATGGGCTGTGGGTTTGCCATAAATATCTCTTATTATTTTGAGATATATCACATCAATACCTAGTTTATTGAGAGTTTTTAGAATGAAGGGCTGTTGAATTTTGTCAGAGGTTCTGCATCTATTGAGATAATCATGTGGTTTTTGTCTTTGGTTCTGTTTATATGATGGATTACGTTTATGGATTTGTGTATGTTGAACCAGCCTTGCATCCCAGAGATGAAGCCCACTTGATCATTGTGGATAAGCTTTTTGATGTGCTGCTGGATTCAGTTTGCCAACATTTTATTGAGGACTTTTGCATCGATGTTCATCAGGCATATTGGTATAAAATTCTCTTTTTGTGTGTGTGTGTCTCTGCCAGGTTTTGGTATCAGGATGATGCTGGCCTCACAAAATGAGTTAGGGAGGATTCTCTGTTTTTCTATTGATTGTAATAGTTTCAGAAGGAATAGTACCAGCTCCTCTTTGTACCTCTGGTAGAATTCAGCTGTGAGTCCATCAGGTCCTGGACATTTTTTGGTTGGTAGGCTATTAATTATTGCTTCAATTTCAGAGCCTGTTATTGGTCTATTCAAGGATTCAACTTCTTCCTGGTTTAGTCTTGGGAGAGGGTGTATGTCACCAGGAATTTATCCATTTCTTCTAGATTTTCTAGTTTATTTGCATAGAGGTGTTGATAGTATTATCTGATGGTAGTTTGCATTTCGGTGGGATCGGTGGTGATATCCCATTTGTCATTTTTTGTTGCATCTATTTGATTCTTCTCTCTTTTCTTCTTTATTAGTCTTGCTAGCAGTCTATCAATTTTGTTGATCTTTTCAAAAAACCAGCTCCTGGATTCATTTATTTTTTGAATAATATGGGAGACTTTAACATCCCACTGTCAACATTAGACAGATCAAAGAGACAGAAAGTTAACAAGGATATCCAGGAACTGAACTCAGCTCTGCACCAAGTGGACCTAATAGACATCTACAGAACTCTCCACCCCAAATCAATAGAATATGCATTCTTCTCAGCACCACATAACACTTATTCCAAAATTGAGCATATAGTTGGAAGTAAAGCACTCCTCAGCAAATGTAAAAGAACAGAAATGATAACAAACTGTCTCTCAGACCACAGTGCAATCAAACTGGAGCTCAGGATTAAGAAACTCATTCAAAACCGCTCAAGTACATGGAAACTGAACAACCTGCTCGTGAATACCTACCGGGTACATAACGAAATGAAGGCAGAAATAAAGATGTTCTTTGAAACCAATGAGAACAAAGACAAAACATACCAGAATCTCTGGGACACATTTAAAGCAGTGTGTAGAGGGAAATTTATAGCACTAAATGCCCACAAGAGAAAGCAGGAAAGATCTAAAATTGACACCCTAATATCACAATTAAAAGAACTTCAGAAGCAAGAGCAAACACATTTAAAAGCTAGCAGAAGGCAATAAATAACTAAGATCAGAGCAGATTTGAAGGATATAGAGATTATCTTTTATTTTCTATTTGCTAATTTAGACACAAATTTTGTCCCCTGTATTTGACATATGAGTAATATGCAACTTACTATAACAGAAGCAACACTGCATGAAAGTTAGGAGAATGAGGGTCTGCTGTCAACTTTAACACCAGTTCAATATCTGTCAGGAGCATAGGTTCACACCTAATATTGGTTCTAGCCTTCGTTCTCCTTTAAAATAGTGTGGCTAAACTCCATAATCCCCAAGAGTAAGTGTAGATTCAAGATTGTACAATTTTAGGAATCTATCACTCTAATTTACTTTGGTCTATTTATTTGGCCTTATATATATTCACCTACCTATACTCACTTTTGACAAAAAAAGAAAATGTCTGAAGTCATGGCAAAATGTACAATAGGAAAATCTGATTGAAAAAATAGCAAAATGATGAAGTCAAAAGTTGTTTGTCATTTTAGAGGTGTTGAAGATTCTGTGTTGACTGTATTTTCAAATCACAAGAAGAAAAACTGAGAAATCAGTTAATTCTAATAGTTCTTATGGCATGTTTTTGTCTGCATTTTTCACCTTGTAATCAATTTTCATTGTGGATTTTCTTTTTACTTATATGTTTTATATTCTTACCTTAAATACTTTATTGTTCTGGAAAAGCAACTACCTAAGTAGTTTTGTTTGAAGTATTACATTTCTACACTTTTTGATAAATAGTAGAGATATTTCTTTCAACGCATCTTATGTGTTCATCAGTGCCTGGTGCAATGAATCAATCCATTTGAAAACTCCAGTTATTGGAATCCTTTACTAGGTGTTAACTCTTGCCCAGATATTTTTTTATTCTGATTTTTTTTCTTCTCTGACATGGCAGTAGATATATGAGTAGTCATTTTCTTACTCTGTCATATTTATATTGTTGTAAAGAATGATTACATCTTTGTTTTCAAAGAGACTGTATTTTGCTGTGTATCACAATTTTTTTTAAGAAACAAAATTAGCTATAGGAAAGTTAATATATTTTTGTGATTATAGATCATTATATCATATTTAGAAACTTTAGGCCAATGCTTATTGTTCCTTTAATTTTTTATGCAAAAATGCAAATGTTAAACTACTGAAAAAAGTCTGATGGATTTAACTTTTGTATACACATAACTTTTCTATTAAAGGTCTAGACAATTAAATAATTTTACATCCCATAGAAAGAATTTCAGTGAAATTGTATTAATTCAACAAATATTTATTGATTATATACTGTGTTCTAAGCTCTAAGTTGGATACTAAGGATGCAGTCAATATATGCATAAGTTGCCAAGAGTAAGCAGAGAACAACTAAATTATTTGGATGTCTCTGAGGGAGGCACTGAGTAAGAGAGCCTTCCAGGGAGAATTAAGATGTTAAAGCTTGAAGAGTGATATGGTTTGGATCTGTGTCCCCACCAAATCTCATGTCAAAGTGTAATCCCCAGTGTTGGAGTTGGGGCCTGGTGGGAGGAGATTGGATTATGGGGGCAGAGTTCTCATGAATGGGTTAGCACCATCTTCTCAGTGCTGGTCTCATGATAGTGAGTCAGTGAGTTACCCTGAGATCTGGTTGTTTAAAAGTGTGTAGCATCTCCCACCGTCTCTCTTTCTCCTGCTCCTGCCATGTGAAGTGGCTCGCTCCCCCTTTGCCTTCCACCATGGTTGCATGTTTCCAAAGGCCTCCTCAGAAGCTGAGCAGATGCTGCCATGCTTCCTGTACAGCCTGTGGAACTGTGAGCCAATTAAACCCCTTTTCTTTAGAAAGTACCCAACCTCAGGTATTTCTATATAGCAGTGCGAGAACAGACTAATATAAAGAGTAAACTGGAATTATCAAGGGGTGGCAAATAGGGGTCAGGAGGTGAGTTTATAACTGAAACTTTCCTTTTCTGTAGCAATGCTCCTCTCCCCAGGATCATGGATACCAGAAGTGCTAGAGGAGTTAACCCCCTCTCACGGATATCATCAAACCACACTTCCATCACTCTTTCCTAACAACCCCTCTTCCTAGAACATACTTAATATGGGGTATGTTAACCTCTCCCCATGCTCACTATCGTCACCTACTAATCCTTAGGGCACTCTTTGATATGCTTTGGAATATTTAAGTACTTTATATGTGACAATTATTTTCCCTGCCCTTACTCCTATCATAATTCTCAAGAACTTAACAGTTAATAAGTATTCTTGAACTGGCCTTACAAATCTTGATTCTCAAAATTAATACCCTTCTATTATATTTAATTTATTCCCATCTTTCCTCTCTACAGTGCATACTTATGATTTTTTTTTTTTAAAACCAGTGATCTCATTATCACATGACTTTAACAACACTTGAGATTATATAACCTTTTCATATTTCCTATGATCTTTTCTCTTTTCTTGCCTCCATTCCCAGGCTGCTCACAATCAAAGATATTATTTGTCATAGACAGAGAATATTTCCTGTTGTACAGCTGGGATAGGCCAGTTCCAGGGACTGCCATCTCAGGAGCTGAAGGTAATGTCTATCAAGAATATCAAAGAGAATTTGGGGATAAATACAAAATGAGTCCTTGGGAAGTGCTGTAGGTCTACACTGAAGAAATAAAATATGTCCATCATATCTAAAGGAGAGTTACTAGGTATATACAAGTGTTACAGCAAGGTGTTATTATATGAATATATAATAAACAAAATGAAAGCTATTATCCTCAGAAAAGCAAGAAAAAATTGAAATATTAACATGAAACAAATCTGAAGTCTCTTTAATTAACATTTATTTCAATTTAGCTGCATGTTATATGGGAGGACAAGAAGGTCTAAAGTTTAAGTTTGGGTCAATCCCTAGATTTCCTAAATGCTTGATTGTCTGATCTACTTACCACATTATGGGTAAGTAGGTATCATGGGTAGATAACTTATGGCATTATTTTCATTCGTTTATCCCACTAGTGCTCATTTTACTCTCAGTTTAGAATAAAAAGAATAAAAGTCTTTTTATTCTTAAAAGAATGACTTTTCTTTTCATATACCTAAAAATGTGTTTTATTTTTTACTCAGAATTTATTCATCTCCTCTAATCTTCTTTTGGTTCTTATTGTTTTGCATTCAGGGAATGAATACCTTTGCAAATTTGATGCGTGGGTATATTATGTAACGAGGGAGTTTGGGCTTGTAGTGTATCCATCATCCAATAGTGAATATTTTATCTAATTGGTAACTTTTCAGCTCTCACCCTCTTTTACACTTTTCTCTTTTGGAGTCCTCCGTTTCTATTATTTTCAACTTTATGACTATGTGTGCCCGTTTTTTTAGCTCTTACATATAACTGAGAACATGCGATATTTGATTTTTTTTTTCTGAGTTGTTTCATCAAAGATAACATCCTCCAGCTCGACTCCTGTTGCTACAAAGGACATGATTTTCTGTATTTTTGTGACTGCATAGTATTCTGTGGCATATTGTGTGTGTGTGTGTGTGTGTGTGTGTGTGTGTGTGTGTGTATTACATTTTCTTTATCCAATCAACCGTTGATGAACATGTAGCTTGATTCCATGACTTTGCTATTGTGAACATATCTGTGATAAACATTCAAGTGCAGATGTCTTTCTAATAAAATGATTTCCTTTGTGTAGATACTCAGTAGTGAGATTGTAGTGAGTTTGCACATTTCAAACAAGTAGTGAGCTTTGTTGAATAGTAGTTCTGTTTTTAGTTCTTTGAGAAATCTCCATACTGTTTTTCATAGAGGTTGAAATAATTTATGTTCTCACCAAAAGTATATGTGCTCCCTTTTCTCCATACTTATGGCAGTATCTGTTCTCTTTTGACTTTTTAATAACTGCCATTCTAAGTTGATATTGTAGTTTTAATTTCCATTTCCCTAATAATTAGTTATATTGAGCATTTTTTCCTTGTATGTCTTCTTTTCAGAAATGTCTATTCATGTCCTTTGCCAACTTTTTAAAGGGGTCATCTGATTTTTTTTCTTTTTGAGTTGTTAGAGTTTCTCGTGGATACTGTATATTAGTCCTTTGTCAGAGGCATTTGCAAATATTTTCTCCTGTGCTTGGTTATTTGTTTTCTCCTATTTCTCAGTTATTTGTTTACTCTGTTTGTTACTTTTGTTCTGCAGGAGATTTTTAGCTTAGTTAAGTCTTTTTTGTGTATATTTGTTTTTGTTTCATTTGCTTTTGAGGTCTTTGTCATAAATTGTTTGCCTAAGCCAATGTCCAGAAGAGGTTTTCCTAGGTTTTCTTCTAGAATTTTTACAGTTTCAGGTCTTATGTTTAGGTATTTAATTTATCTTGAGTTGATTTTTGTATATAATGAGAAATGAGGGTCCAGTTTTATACTTCTGCAAATGGTTATTCAATTTTCCCACTTATTGAATAGGGTGTCCTTCCTTCATTTTTTATTTTTGTCAGCTTTATTGAAGATCAGTTGATTGAACATGATGAAACCCCATCTCTACTGAAAATACAAAAGTTAGGTGGGATTGGTGGCACGGGTGTGGTGGCTGCACCTGTAATCCCTGCTACTGGGGCAGCTGAGACATAAGAATCGCTTGAACCTGGGAGGCAGAGGTTTCAGTGAGCCAAGATCATGCCACTGCACTCCAGCCTGGGAGACAGACTGAGAATGGGTCTCAAAAAAAAAAAAAAAAAAAAAAGAAAAGAAAAATCACTTAGTTGTAGGTATGTGACTTTATATCTGGGTTTTCTGTTCTGTTCCATTGAACTATCATTGTACTAGTAACATGTTGTTTCTGTTATGGTAGCCTTGTAGTATAATTTGAAGCCAGGTAATGTCATGCCTCTGGCTTTGTTCTTTTTGTGTAGGATGACTTTTAGTAACTTGGGTTCTTTTTGGTTTCATATGAACTTTAGAATTGTTCTTCTAATTCTGTAAAAACGACATTGGTGATTTGATGAGAATCTACAGATTCAGTAGATTGATTTGGGCAGTATGGTCATTTTAACAATATTAATTATTCCAGTTCATGACCCTGAGATGTATTTGCATTTCTTTATATCACCTATGATCTTTTTCTTTTTTTTTTGGAGACGGAGTCTCGCTCTGTCCCCCAGGCTGGAGTGCAGTGGCCCCATCTCCGCTCACTGCAAGCTCTACCTCCCGAGTTCAAGTCATTCTCCTGCTTCAGCCCTTCCCCCTCCCCCCTCCCCCCTCCCAGCAGCTGGGATTACAGGCACCTGCCACCACACCCGGCTAAAGTTTTTTTTTTTTTTTTTTTTTTGTATTTTTAGTAGAGACGGGGTTTCACCTTGTTAGCCAGTTTGGTCTCGATCTCCTTTTAAAACAGTGTTTTGTTATCTTTGTTAAGATCTTTCACCTCCTTTGTTAAATATATTCCAAGGTGTTTAATATTTTGTGGCTATTACAAATGGGATTGCATTCTTCATTTGGCTCTCAACTTGAATGCTAATATAAAAATGTTACTGATTTTGATACATTGGCCTTGTATTCTGAAACTTTATTGAAGTAACATTTATGAAGTCTACAGGTCTAATTATGTCATTAGTGAACAGAGATGATTGGACTTCTTGTTTTCCAATTTGGATGCCTTTTTGGTTGTTGTTGTTGTTGGCCTGAATGCCCTGGGTAGGACTTCCAGTACTATGTTGAATAGGAGTGGTAAGCCTAGACATCCTCGTCTTGTTCCAGTTCTCACAGGGAATACTTTAAACATTTTCCCTTTCAGTATGATGTTGGCTGTGGTTTGTGATAGATGGCTCTTGTTATTTTGAGTTATGTTCCTTTGATACTTAGTGTGTTAAGGGTTTTTATAATGAAGCATTGATGGATACTATTGAATGCTTTTTCTTCATCTATTGAGATTATCATATGGTTTTTGTTTTTAATTCTGTTTACATGGTGAATCACATTTATTGATTTATGAATGTGGAACTTTTCTTGCATCACTGGAATATAACCCAACTGACTGTGATACATTATGTTTTTGACGCGCTATTTTGATTCACTCTACTAGTATTTTGTTGGGGATTTTTGCATCTATGTTCAACAGGAATAATGGTCTGTAGCTTCCTTTTTTTATTTTGTCTTTGCCTGATTTTGGCATCAGGTTGACACTGGTTTCATAAAATGAGTTAGGAAGGAATCCCTTTTCTTCCATTTTTTTTGGAATAATTTTAGTAAAATTGATACTAGCTCTGCTTTGTAAGTCTGGTAGAATATGTGGTGATGTCCCAGTATAAGCATTTTCAAAAAATTCGTAGGTGATACTAATACTGCTGGTTCATGAAGCATACATTGAGAACCATTGCTTTAATCTCTTCAAATAAATCGTTATCTTGATGTTTTTATTTCTGCTGATGACATTTGTCATCATTGCCTACAAAATGAAGTTACGTGGTGTGATGGTTAATATCAGGTCTCAACTTGATTGGATTGAAGGATGCCTAGAAGGCTGTTAACATGTTGTTTCTGAGTGTGTTTGTGAAGGTGTTACCGGAGGAGACTGACATTTGAGTTGGTGGACTGGGAGACGAAGACCCACCCTCAGTGGGAGGGGGCCCCATCCAATCCGCTGCCAGTGTGGCTTAGGTCAAAACAGGTGGAAGAAGGCAGGATAAGTTCATTTGCTGGGTCTTCTGACTCTCTTTCTTCTTTCTGTGCTGGACACTTACTTCCAGTCCTCCTGTCTTTGGACATCAAACTCTAGGTTCTTTGGCTTTTGAACTCTAGGACTTGCACCAGCAACTTCCTAAGGACTCTCTGGCCTTGGGCCACAGACTGTCGGCTTCACTGTCAATTTCCCTGGTTTTGAGGCCTTCAGATTTGGACTGAGCGACTATCAGTTTTTCTCTTTCCCCCGCTGGCAGATGGCTTATTGTGGGACTTCACCTTTTAATCATGTGAGCCGACTCTTTCTAATAAACTCCCTCTTATCTATACATATATCCTATTGGTTCTGTCACTCTGGAGAACTCTGACTAATACAAATGGTAAAGATTTCAAAACCTCTGTTGATCAGGTTCTCATTCCTCAGAAATACCGTATAAAGTTACCACCCTCAAAACATATGTGACCCTCTAAGAGTGACTAATCCTTTAAAAAATTTGCTCTTTCTGTGATATATTACTTCTTCTTAGAGAAATTCTCCAAATATAATTCAAAGTAGAAAAGAAAAAAATTTTAAAAATACATAAATCCTTTAAATACCCTGAATTTCAATCTTTCATTTCTATTTAATTTTTGGACATTTCTACCTGGATATCCTGCTAGCTAGCAGCTCAGATTTAACAAAACAATAAATGTTAAGATATCAGCCACAATGTGCTCATCTCTTTTTCTCATAGCACTTAACCTACTGTTTTAATTAATATGTATTAATAAATTGTGGACTATAATAAGTGTCTCAAATTGAAATATAAATAGATACTATTTGTATATCATAGGCCCATAGACATTCTGCCAAAATTTAAATATAGGTCAGGTATGTGGAGAACAAATGTCAGCTTCAATCTTAAGTGTTGTATATTATGGGATGTGTTCTAGATGAACAAAATTACTGTTTCCCACGTTTGGATAGAGACCTCTATGTGTATGGCCATGAATTATTATTTAAAACCTCTAATAGAAGTGAGTGACTCTTTTTTTATTATTATTATTTTTAAATTTGAGATGGAATCTCACTCTGTCACCCAGGCTGGAGTGCAGAGGTGCAGTCCTGGCACACTGCAACCTCCGCCCCCTGGGTTCAAGTGATTCTTCTGCCTCAGCCTCCCGAGTAGCTGGGACTACAGGCATGTGCCACCATGCCCAGTTAATTTTGTATTTTTAGTAGAGGCGGAGTTTCACCATATTCGCCAGACTGGTCTTGAACTCCTGACCTCGTGATCCACCCACCTTGGCCTCCCAAAGTGCTGGGATTACAGGCGTGAGCTACTGCTCCGGGCCTGGTGACTCTTTTTGTTGTTGTTGTTGTTTTCTGTGTGTGTGTGTGTGTGTGTGTGGTGTGTGTCTGTAACTGTGTGTGTGACAGGGTCTTGCTCTATCACTCAGGCTGGAATGCAGTGGTGCAATCTCTACTCATTGGAGCGCTGACCTCCTGGGCTCAGGTGATTCTCCTGCCTCAGCCTTCCAAGTAACTGGGGCTACAGACATACACTACCACACCTGGCCAATTTTGTTCATATATTACCTGCTGATCTCAAACTCCTGGAGTTAAGTCATCCTCCTGCCTCAGCCCCCACAAAATGCTGGGATTATAGGAATGAGCCACTGCAGCTGGCCTGAATGACTCTTATAGAATAAAAACAATATTTATGATATTTATTAAGATAGTAAGGCAAATTTTATTCAGGACTATTTCAATAGCTTTGGGGACAACTTCAATGAGGTTTGGCAGTACAGGACACAAACTGGGCTCAATTTAATGCAGACAAATGCAGGTTTATAGTCCAGAAGCAGGGTGTGGAACAGTGAAGGAAACATTACTGTGATAAAACATCAAGGATAGCGAGGTTCTTGCTAGACTCACTCACAGGATTTTTGCTGAATATAGTCTAGTGTGATAAGATATTGAGGGTGAGGGATGAGAAACTTGATCTGATATCAAGGGTGGAGGATTTTCACTTGACTGCCCCAGAAGAATTCATGTGAAAATGCACTAAATAGGCCAAGGACAGAGCCTAAGGCAGGGGCCTTGAGGGCTTAGAGGAGCATGACTTTAGTTAGATCAAGGAGAGAGTCTTTGTCATTCTCAGCCTTAAACATGATCTCTTTTATAATAAACAATATTTAAGCAGGAGGGTATATTCCTACACAAAGGAGGGCAAAATAAACTGCGATAACAGTACATGGTGCCCCTGTCCTAAGCACAATTCCTCTAAAGCGTGGGAATTTAGAGTTGCTAAAGGGAGAATTAGGAGATGTTCTGTCAACCATCAAAGAACATGTTTACACACCAAGAAAGCTGAACCATGAATACAAATTGCTCTGAACAAGGAAATTACTGATCTTACACGAATTAGTAATACCTTCTCCAGGAAGAAAATCACTCTGGAGGTTTGGCAAATGGTAAATGCCAATGAGCTACTCACAGGCTTGTCCCAAAGAATAGCCCACTTCCAGATACAAACATACCTCCTTTTTGTTTCCTTTTTCTTTTCTTCACCAGTATCTGCACAAAGTTACTTGATATCGAAATTGAAATTGAAAATGGTTGCATGTCCAATTCTATTCTCCAGAATGGAAACGATCTTGCTTTTATTTTTTCTATCTCTCAGTTGTCTTTTATTACAAAAGAAAAGAGGGAACATTTTGCATGCTCTTCTACAGAAATCATTCTTTTGAGAGCTTTCTTTATTCTGATTTCTGTTAGTTTTTCCATATCATCCTGTTGGATCTTATAAATGTCAAGAGTGTCAACTACTTGAATGCCTTTGAACTCCCTCAGAACTTCCTTCCCTATAGTTATTCTCTGATTGTTAAGCTAGCTTTCCATTGATCTGTTTTCCTCACTCCCTTTCTTTTAAGCTTCTTCCTATGTTAGTCACTACTTCTGTTTACCCACTCAGATACTAACTCCCATTCACTTTAAACCACTTTTTATTAGAAGTCATGCTGACTCTGCCATGCTCGCATGCTGTCTCTTGGCAGCTGTCCTCTCAAAGCTTTAGATTATTGATCATCCTGCAGATGATAAATTAAGCTGAAATTCCTCTCCTTTACTTCTGATGCTATCCATTTTTAAGTTTGAAATCAGCATTTCCAATATGTTTTACTTTATAGAAAGTATTATATGCGTTAGTTGATGGATTGTTTATTAAGTAATATATTCAAAAAGAACCTATAGAATTTGAGAGCTCTAATGACCTTGAATTTATTTTGTGTATAACTTAAATATGAGGAAGATGAGACTTAGAAACATTGTGATATGAAATAGGTTTAAGTTGTAAATTAGTAAATAAACTAGAAAAATAGATCAGGTTTTGTGATTGCTGATTTAATGACCCTTCCACTTCATTAGTATGAATAGCTTATTAATGTATGTAAATATTAACAGCATTACTTGATAATATAGACCATTAAAACCTTTATGTATATATACTATATAGAGTTTGCTTAAATATATGAGTAGAAAAATACTCTATTTCTTATATTTTGTTATTCTCCAATAGTCCTGTGAGAAAATGAGAACCAAGTTTTTACTCTCGAGTGACATCTCAAAGCCAAACATATTAGTAGCTTACCAATTAATTAGATATTGACAAGTTACCAATATTTAAACATGGTCATCTACTGTTTTAATTTTACAAATTTTCTTTGCCTTTCTTCTTCAACCAGAAAAATCACCAATAACTTCTTTGATCTGGCTACATTTTTTTTTTTTTCAGTTTTTCTTCATTGCTTGTGTAGAGGAAAAAGGTTTTCCTCAACCCTATTAGAGTCACTGGCTAGTTCTGCAAATAAAATGGACAAAGATAGATTTATAGGAGAAAAGTGTATGAATTTCTCTAATGGATTTCACATAATACAGGAGCCTTCATAAGGAAATGAATATCCAAAGGGACAGGAGATATCTGAGTGTTTTTAGCTAGGTTTAATAAACAAATGAATGGTTGTGAAGTATGATTGTCCAAAGGGCGTATAATCTAATGATATCAAGCTGGGAGGAACTTAGGCCTATTTGTTCAGGTTCTTCTCTGTGTCTCTGTGTCTTCAGAGATAAGGACATTCCTTCGTTTTGGGTATAGGGTAGGCACCTTTCACACGGCCCTTACGACCTGATTTAAAGATAAACTGGAGCTTTTTTTTTCTTGATGGCTTACTTTGTAGAAGGCCAGATAGTCTTTTCTAGGTTTTAAACCCTGCTTCAGGGAAGAAGGCTGGGAGAAGGGCAGAGGAATTTATTTTTGCTTCTGTTATGTTCTCAATTTATTTCAGCCTAAAATACTCAGTATGAAAAGGTGCCATATTTTGGGGTAGCATGTCCTGAGCCCCCTTCACTTGAAAAAAAAATCTTGATATTAAGATTCTTGGCTTGAAAAATTAGTTATAGAAATTGACTAGTAGTGAAAGAGTAAAGAATCTGAAACACTAAAATGCTGCTCCAGAGGTCCAGTTGATTTCCAGACCCCAAAGTCCTCATGTTGTAACAATTGGATTCATTTGTTTCACCTTAAGTTCTAATCTGCTTTCAAAGACCAATATTGATTTTAGAGGAAGAAAATTACATTTAATAATTTTTAAAATAATTATATAACTTTGAATTCGGGATTATGTTTGCTAGAGAAACTTTTATTTGATTCTAAAACACACTCACTATTGGTTACCCAGGAGTGAAAAATGCCTCCCTGTGATTATGTTATTTTATTGATTATTTGTCTTTCCATATCTCTAGGCCTCACTTGCTGAATCATTCTGGACCAATTGTTAGGTGCTCAAATCATATCATTTTGCTTCAGCTACCTCTCAGTTTACAGCTCTCTAGTTTGTAGTTAAAATACTCTTGTCATAGAATTCCACAGAGAAGGAACTCTGTGATAGTAGGAGCACAGCTGCTGCATTGGCCATGCTTTAAAACAGTGCACAATTCAGGAGTGCACTTTCTACTACAAGTTTTTTCAGTTGGAAGAACATTTTCCAAGTTCCAGATCGTAGCATTCTAAATGTTCTCCATCCCTTTGATCTCAAGTGAAATTGAACAATAACAGATTAATGTTATTAAATGTTCCATGAAATTTTGCATTTAATTTTTTTTTTTTTTTTTTTTTTTTTTTTACTTAATAGATATAATGTACATTATTCAAGTGATGGATATTCAAAAAGTCCTGACTTTACCATTCACAAGCTATGCATGTAATTGATTAATTGGACAGACCCTTCTTGGCCAAGGTGATCCCTGAGAAACCTGAAAACCTGAATTTCCAGCCATGATTGGAAGGGAGATCTGATATACTTCGTTGCACCCTCTCCCTTTTGGAATTTAGGCACAATAACATTAAGGTTAAAATACACATCATAAGACTGACAAAATCCTTTTTGTGGCAATAAGATATCAAATTATAAACAAAACTGAAGGCTATGCAAGACAAGAGTTAAGAGATACATCCTATTCACCATAAGATGTTCTTTTTTTTTTTGAGACTGAATCTCGCTCTGTCGCCCAGGCTGGAGTGCAGTGGCCGGATCTCAGCTCACTGCAAGCTCCGCCTCCCGGGTTCACGCCATTCTCCTGCCTCAGCCTCCCCAGTAGCTGGAACTACAGGCGCCACCACTGCGCCCGGCTAGTTTTTTGTATTTTTTTTTTAGTAGAGATGGGGTTTCACCGTGTTGGCCAGGATGGTCTCGATCTCCTGACCTCGTGATCTGCCCGTCTCGGCCTCCCAAAGTGCTGGGATTACAGGCTTGAGCCACCGCGCCCGGCCAAGATGTTCTTAAATTTGTTACAATTAACCTGATGTAATGTGACTTGCTTTTTAACCCGATTCTGGTATAGCATCACATGACAGATAGCATATGCTGAAGGAAATAAAAATGTTTTACCCTAAAATCTATTTCTTTGACCTATTTTGAAATGGTCCTGCAAAGCTGTCTTTTGTGAGGGAAATTCGCATCTGTAGAAAATTTTCATTAATGCAGCCAGGCCCTCCTTTTCTAGGCCTTTCCCAGATCTAGGAGAGATTAACTGAGAGTCTGACACCTTTAAAGTTCTGAAAAGAGACATTTATTATTTTCTCTGAAGACTACCTACGAGGCTTCATTTACATATCGGGGGCCTTGGCTGTCTCTCTCCCCATCCTAGTTCAAGCATTCCGGTCCACTAACTTCAAGTCTTTAGGCAATAGCTTAACTTTCTAATCCCGTTGTTAACTAAAGAATCCCTGAAACCCACCTATGACTTGTAAACCCCCACTTCAAGATAGTTCAACTTTTCGGGACAAACCAATGTACACCTTTCTTGTATTGATTTATGTCTTTGCTTATAACTGCTGCCTCCCTAAATTGTATAAAACAAAACTGACCCCACCAACGTGGAGTCACTGATTCAAGGCTTCTTGTGTTTGTGTTTTCTCTGGGCCATGATCACCCATATGGGCTCAAGATAAACCTCTTTAAAATACTTTAGAGTTTGGGTTTTCCATTAACAAATGGGTTTACACATACAAGTAGAAAAGGCAAAAAGAGGGAGATTGACACAGGAGGATCACTTGAGGTCAGGAGTTCGAGACCAGCCTGACCAACATGGTGAAAATCCATCTCTACTAAAAATACAAAAATTAGCTTGGTGTGGTGGCACACACCTGTAATCCCAGCTACTTAGGAGGCTGAGGCAGGAGAATGACTGGAACCTGGGAGACAGAGGTTGCAGAGATTTTGCCATTGCACTCCAGGCTGGGAGACAAAGAAAGACTCCGTCACATACACACACACACACACACACACACACACACACACACACACACACAAAAGGTGAAAAGAAAATAATGAAACACTTATAGGACAATTGGAAAATGTCAACACTGACTAGGTATTTGTTAAGGTTAAATGATGATGGTATTGTTATTATCTTTAAAAGGAGTTCTTGTTTTTTAGAGATACTTATTGAGATATTTATACATAAAATAACATGCCTGGGATCTGCTTCAAAATAATCAGGGTCGAATATAGAAGAAGCACAAGTGGCCACAAATTGGTATTTGTTGAGGAAGGATAATTAATGCTTGGGAATTCACTGTTGTCATTTCTCTACTTTGGTATGTTGAAAATATCATTTTTTTTCCAGTCTTTTAAATTCCTGGGAAAAATTATAAATAAATAAATAAAAGCAAAATAAACATTGAGAAAGAAAAGTGTTTATTTTTTAAATGTATTTTTTTTTTTAAATAACCAACCAGGCTTTAGAATAGAATAAACACACACACACATGCAAACCACACATACACATATTAAATTTCTAATCTGATATTTAAGTGTAGATGGTTCAATTGAGTCAAATCTTCTAAAAGTAAACTGTGTTTATGTTTTAAACTACATTTGCAGTTATCATATTACTAAAGCATAATATTACAATTGTAAATGTAAAGTTTCCCCTTTGGGACAGCTAAACAACGTACAGAATCATGAGTAATAATCCTGAAACTCACAAATTATAATTTGATTATAAAATTATATTTGGCATTATTATGAACTTTAAAAAAAATTGAAAAGAAACAAGCTGTACTTTATTTTCTGTTTTGTTCTTTCTTATATGTGAATTAATTTGTTCAAAGATGAGCAATAAGAACTACAGTACCATTATTTACATTTAAATCAGTTAATATACCTCAAAGTGTATTCCCTAAACCAGCATCATCAGTGTCATAGAGGAATCATGCTAGTTACCTTGTCTCAACCCAAGATCTGTTGGATTAAAAACTGGTGCTAGGACCCAACACTGTTTTACCAGGCCCAACAGGTGATTCTGATGCAGTACAATTTGAGAGCCACTGGGTTAAATTAAAAGAAAACAATAAAAAACAGCTCTTAATCAGAAAGTCAGCTATTCTCAAATAGTAAAAACCAATGAAAACTTTAAAATGAAAACTGAGGTTTACAGAATAAAATTAAAATAAAAACTAACATTAAATAAAAGATGAGTAGGTCTTTATTTTTCATAAATTTTTTTTTGAAATTCTAAAATGTGTTTGCTTTTCATAATCTTAGAATGAATTAAAAATTCTAATGAAAGTTATATGAATTTGAAAACTGGATCTCATATGATACCCTATGCTTGTTGAATATGATGCCTTCATTCATAGGGTCAGGTTATACATAATTATCAATGGCCAGTTTGCTACTCATATATAAAACAATATAATTTTAAAACCATAGAAATGAATGTTTGGTAATTAGCTTCTTAATGAAGAATTTGTAAGTCAGACTATTTTTTTGGCTTTGTTAGCAATGAGTTTATTAGCCCTGCTCTAATGAAACTCACATTTTTCTCTCTCTGCTTACTGAATGAGCTGTTCAAAGGCAAAGATCAAGAGCTTTGCTTAGTAAACAAAAATCAACAAACTCACAGCAGGTGTTGTCAGCCTGATATTTGAGTTTCATAGGGAAGCAATTTAAACACATAAATGAAAGCAAGACTGTAGAAACTACTAGCTTAAATGTATTATCTTTTATGGCTATTTCTTAAGAAATTCATAGTCTTTTGAGGATAATTTTAATAATTTGCCATTGATTTTGCCCAGAAATCTATTTTTTTTCTAATTTAGGGCTAATATTGTTTTACTGGGTGCTGTGGAACCCATATAAAGGATAGATGTATTGAATTCAATGCTTTCTTGTAATAAATTGTTAAGAGAAGTTATTAGAGTTGACCATCAAACCGATAAAAACCCCTATGAGCAGTGAAGAAAATTGCAATGTGGGGTACACTAGTATAAGAGTTTACATTTTTATTCAGCAAACATGTATTGACCACTTTTTATATGCTAGAGCAGTGCTTCTCAAAGTGTAATTCCAATACAGGCAGTATTACCATTATCTGGAAACTTATTAGACATGATAACCCAAAGGTATGCAACCCTAGATCTATTGAATTGTAAAGTCCGAGTCTGGGAGCAGCAAACTGTACCTGTTAAAATTATGTCCACATGCTTCTAAAACCCATTAACATTATGAAACCACCATCCCAGGGAAGCAGTATAGTATTGACTGAGTATATAAATATAGAAAGATACAAAAGAAGAAAGGGAATGAGAGAAAAAAGAGATAGAGGGAGAATAAAAGATGTATGGATGGATAAAGGACAATTTCTACTCTAAATTTGTTCACAGTCTAGGAAAGGAGAGAGCTATATCAGTAATAGATGTAAGTGAATAGGCTTCAAGAAAGATATGTGCTGAGTTCTTTGACAATGTTATAGGACTTGTTAATACCTAAGAGTTAGTGGAGAAAGCTATACCTGAGATGTTGTGAAGGGGATTGGTAGAGAAGTTTCTGTTAACAGTCTGTCTGTATTATACTTCACCTCTTTCCTTCTCTGCCTTACGTTTAGATTATGTTTCCATGTTTGGTTTAGTAAATCAATTATTATTACTGATTATTTATACTGAAAGCAGTGTTTGTCATCATTAGATTAGCAATAAATATAATTAAAGGCAATTGGGTGGCTATTTTACGTTGCAAAGCATTTATTTATTCACCACTTCAATTTAGTGTTAAAAGATAGTTCTATGCATTAAATAGATTAGTTATAATTGTGCTTTGTCAAATAAGGAACTGAAGCATGGAACAATTGACTTGTTACTTCTGGGTGTTGGAGCTACTTAAAGGGAGAGATAAGACTTAATACATTATCTCATCATGATCCTTAGGGTCTTCCCTTCATCCACATTCTTTTTCTCTGCACAACTAAAAATAAGGGCAAATAAACTCAAGTTTTGGGCACCTTGCCAAGCACCGTGGCTCATGCCTGTAATCCTAGCAGTTTGAAAAGCCAAGGTAGGTGGATCTCTTGAGACCAGGAATTGGAGACCAGCCTGGGCAATATGGTGAAACCCCATCTCTACAACAAATACAAAAATTAGCTGGGCATGGTTGTGTGCACCTACAGTCCTAGCCACTCTGGAGGCTGAGGTGGGAGAAGTGCTTGAGCCTAGGAGGTCAAAGCTGCAGTGAGCTGTGATGGCACCACTGCACTCCAACCTGGGCGACAGAGTGAGACCCTGTCTCAAAAAATAAATAAATAAATAAAACAACCGAAAAACAACAATAACAACAAAAACTGGCCATCAATGAGGAGTTTCCATTCTATTTGTCTCCTAAAATGTCATGTATAGTAAAATATGGCATGTAAAAACATTTGCAAAATATATATGAAACAAAAATAAAATAATTTATAATTAAATAGGTATGAAGGTACAGAACAACTCATAATGGCCAATATTTCTCTGTATGAAGCAGTCAACAAAAACATATATGGGCTCTGTAGCCTGATTGTTAAATAGTTAAATCTTCTGTTGACTATGTCTTTCATGATGCTTGACCATGCAGGCTGCTAGTTAAATCCTGAGTTTTGTAATTATTAAGTTTTTCATGTTATATCTTTAAAATGAAACTCAGTCAAGTTAAAAAAAGAAATGAACAATATCTACAAAAGCCTAACACATATATTTCCTCAATGATGCAACATCAGAAATCTTTCATTTTTTACTTAAAGTAGATAGAAAGTTTATTGTTTATGTTCTTAGTATACTCTGAATAGTTATTAAATTATGTGTCACAGATATTTCTATACATTCTTATATAATTTGCAATAATATTGATGAATAAATTGTCTTCCTCTATTTCCAGTATATAATATTAACGGTTTGTTATTTTAGATTTTTGAAATTAAATGGACAGAATTTTCATTTATAAATGAACATTTCATCACAATTAAAGTTTGTTTCAACAGCAAATTACACATAGAAAATTGAAATAAATTTTGAAAATTGAACGATTTTCTCTAACTTTATAAACGTTAAGATGATGTTTATTCAGCATTAACTTGTTTCACTATATCCCATGTAGGTTTTATAAATATTGAATAATTATACAGATATTTAAATAATCAGTATAGGAAGATACATTATTTGATCAACTACGTGCTCAAAGAAGATGTTAAAACAATTATTTGCAAGTGTATGAATCAAAAATGCATTTTTTTGCATTATCAAAATATCTGTTGATTTCTGTAGCTTTAAGTAATTGCTTTCCAGAATTTAAGATAATTTTAATAATGATATTTTCACATTCAGAATAAAGTTAGAAGTTAACTATCAGTAAGAATTTTTAAATCATAACAGTGACCTGCAATCAGTGGAAGCATGCCACAGATAAGTGCATGTGTGTGTATACAGAAATGGTTATCCCCTCTATTTCTAGTTCAAAATAGATAAAACATTGAGAATTTTATATAAGTTACTGAACCCTAGCAAATTAACTTTAGCCATTACTTTTGTAATAGTGACATCTGAAATAGGCAACGAAAAGTTTTCTAGTTTTCCACCATGAACTTGAAAACGTTGATAATCTTGCAATTAAAAAACATTTAAATGCATATTGTATTGTTTTTTACTTGAAGAATCCGTCTGGATTCTCTCTTTTCTAAATCCATTTGTTTAAGTCTTCTTTTCAAAAGGTCAGTTTCCATGTATTAATTTTATATTATTCTCTATTACAAGTAAACACCAAAATAAAACAAAAAATAGAAAATATTTTAGTTTCCTTGGTAAGCTTAATATTATTATTTCCTTAGTTTAGGAGGTTGAATGGTATCCCCCCAAAATACATCAACCAATAATCTTCAACTGTAGACTTATTTGCAATAAGTTTATTTGCAGGTATAATTAGGGTTAGGATCTTTCAAAGAGATCATCTTAAAATAGGATGTGCCCTAAATACAATGACAAGTGTTCTTATAGGAGACAGAAAAGAAGACACATACACACAAGACAGAAGATCACATGAAGATGGGGGAAGATATTAGAGTAATATATTTACAAACTAAGGAATGCCAAGGATTGCCAGAAGGTATCAAACTCTTAAAAATAAGCATGAAGCAGAGTCCCCCCTGAACCTCCAGAAGGAATTAGCCCAGCCACCTTGATTTCAGATTTCTGCTTTCTGGGACTGTGAGAGAATACATTTCTGTTTCTTAAAGCCACCAAGTTTGTGGTGATTTGTTACAGCAGCCCTAGGAAATAAATACATTGATTATAGATGCTAAATCAATACTTAAAAAATTATCGGTCCATCATTCATTGCCCACGAAGTACATTTCTATAGATGTCAATTGAAGTTACATCACTTGTACATTAGAAAAGTTTATTATAATCTCTGTTACAAAATTTTGCTGGGGATTCTTAATGTCTCCACCTTTAGAATCAACTCAATTTTATTGCATCAGACAGAATTCAGTTATAAACAAGACAAACAAACAAACACAGACCAATTTAGCTATTTTAAGAAATAGATATCTAAGAGAATTAGATGTTCACAAAATTGTTGAAAGGGTAGAGGCAGTGTTTTCTTGTCTGAATCCCCTTGAATAATTTTTCCATGTAATTAAACAATGATTTGCTGTGGGTACTTATACCCTAAGGCAACCTTTCGAGTTCTGGTTACAGTAAAAGCTTCATCACTATAACACTTGTCTCTCAATATTCAGAAAGCTGTAGAATGAAGACCCACAGCTTTGATTTAAGTAACACAAGTGAAATTGCTTACTAGTAACCATAGCCAAAAACCTTACTTGTGCTTTTTAAATCAGTTGTGACTGCATCTAATCGTTAAAACCAAAGTCAAGTCAAGAATTCTAACTACAAGGAATTTTGTGAAAAGTATATTTTAGCTTCTCAACTCCCTACATGTACAATTGCCTTACATTTGGTTTCATGCTTTGCTGTTGACATGTTGGAATTCTTAAGAATTGAGTAAAAAGCCCAATATTCTTATTTTGCATTGAGTCCCCCAAATTATGGAGCTGGTACTATGAATAATCTTTATAGTTCTGACATGTTACCAAGTTCTAATATTGCAAAGATATTGGTTAGGGTTTTTTTTTTTTTTTTTTTTTTACTACTCATCCCTCTAAATCCCAATTTCCTGAATTCTATTGTTATATTGTTTCTTGATGCTGACTCTTGATGGAATCACAGTGTTCTGCATCTTCTCAAATTCCTGGACTTGGAGGTCTGCCAGCATCCACTTATCTTTGTCTGGAGTTCCATAATACTCCTGCTATCCGAACACTTCTATCCTTCACTCACAGTTATACTATCCTAATGCTGAAATGTTCTGCCTCTTCAAGACTTTCTTTTCTCTCTCATACCCAATTCTACTTGAAACTAATATCCTGTTGATATGGTTTGGATCTGTGTCCCCAACCAAGTATCATATTCAATTGTAATCCCCAATGTTGGAATTGGAGCTGGTAGAAGGTGATTGAATCAAGGAGGTGCATCCTTCATGTATGGTTTAGAACCATCCCTTTGGTGCTGTTTTTGTGATAGAATTCTCAAAATATCAGGTTAAAAGTGTATGGCACCTCCCTGCCTTCCTCCTTCTCCCACCATGTAAGATACCTCAGTCTCCCGTGGCCTTCTGTCATAATTGTAAGTTTTCTGAGGCCTCTCCAGAAGCTGAGCAGTTGCCACAATCGTGCTTTCTGTACAACTGCAGAACCAGTAGCCAATTAAACCTCTTTTCTTTGTAAATTACCCAGTCTCAGGTATTTCTTTATAACAATATGGCAGAAGACTAATACAGAAAATTGGTACTGAGAGGTGGGGCATTGCTCTAAAGATACCTGAAAATCTGGAAGCAACTTTGGAACTGGGTAGTGGACAGAGGTTGGAAGAGTTTGGAGGGCTCAAAAGAAACCAGAAATATAAGAAAAAAATTAGAACTTGCTAGAGACTTGCTGAATAGTTATGACCCAAATGCCGATAATGATATGGACAGAGAAGGCAAGACTGATGAGGTCTTAGATGCAGATGAGGAACTTATTGGAAATTGGGACAAAGGTCACTTTTGTTAGGCTTTAGTTTAGCACCTATGCTTTAATTTAGCAAACTGCCCTAGGGAATTTTGAATTTCAGAGAGTTGATTTAGGGTATCTGGCAGAAGAAAATTTTAAGCAGCAAAGCATTCAAGATGTGACCTGGGTGCCTCTAAAAACACAGATTCGTATGCATGAGCAAATAAATGACCAGATATTGGAACTAATATTTAAAAGGGAGGCAGAGTGTAAAAGTTTGGAAACACTGCAATCTGACCAGGTGGTAGAAAGAAAAGTTCATTTTTGGGGAGGAATTCAAGCATGTTGCAGAAATTTGTATAACTGAAAGGAAGGCAAATGTTGATAATCAAGGTGATGGGACAAAGGGCTTGAAGGTATTTCAGACTCCTTCATGGTAGCCCCTCCCATCACAGGCCCACAGGCCTAGGAGGACTGAATAGTTTCTTGAGACAGGATCAGGCCCTGCTGCCCTGCTTAGCCTCGGGGCACTGATTCTTGCATCCCAGCCACTCCAGTTCCAACTGTGGCTTAAAGGGGCTAATGTACAGCTTGGACTGATGCTTCAGAGACTGCAAGCCATAAGCCTTGGAGACTTCCACGTGGTGTTAAGCCTGAGGGTGCTGGCAGTACAAGATTTCAGGCTTGGGAGCCTCCACCTAGATTTCAGAGGATGTATGGAAAAGCCTAGATATCCAGGCATAAGCCTACTGCAGGATTGGAGCCCTCACAGAGAACCTTTACTAGGCCAGTGTGGAGGAGAAATGTGGGGTTGGAGCCCTCACACAGAGTCCCCACTGGGGTACTGCTGTGAGAAGAGGACCACTGTCCTCTGGTGGAGTTGAGAGAAGAGGGCCACTGTCCTCTAGATCCCAGAATGGTAGATATACTGGTAGCTTGCACCTTGTACCTGTACAAACTGTAGGCACTAAACGCCAAGTCTTGAGAGCAGCCACAGGGGCTGAACCCTGCAAAGTCAGAGACTGACCTTCCTATGGCTTTGGGAGCTCACTGCACCAGTGTGTCCTGGATGTAGACATAGAGTCAAAGTAAATTATTTTGGAGCTTTAAGATTTAATGACTGTCCTGCTGGACTTCAGATTTGCATGAGGTCTGGAGCCCCTTTCTTGTGGCTGATTTACCCCTTTTTGTATGGGAGTATTTACCATTGCCTATATCCACATTGTATCTTGGAAGCAAATTACTTGTTTTTGATTTTACAGGTTCATAGGTGGAAGGGACTATCCTTTTCTCAGATAAGACTTTGGACTTTGGAGTTTTGAGTTAATGCTGGAATGACTTAAGACATTGCGGGACTGTTGGAAAGGCATGACTTTATTTTGTAATGTGTGAAGGATATAAAATTTGGGAGGGGTCGGAGGTGAAATGATATGGTTTGGATCTATGTCCCCTATTGTCATGTTCAATTGCAATCACCAGTGTTGGAGGTGAGGCCTGATGGGAGGTGATTAGATTCATCATGGGCATGCATCCTTCATGAGTAACTTAGAACCATCCCTTTGGTGTTGTTCTTGTGATAGAGTTCTCCTGAGATCTGCTTGTTTAAAAGTGTTTGGCATCTCCCCACTTCCTCCTGCTGCCATCGTGTGAAACACCTTGCTCTCCCTTTGCCTTCCATCATGATTGTTTTCTGAGGCCTTCCTAGGAGCCAAGCAGATGCCAGAGTCATGCATTCTGTATGGCCTATGGAACCATGAGCCTATGGCTAAGCCTATTTTCTGTATAAATTACCCAGTCACAGGTATTTCTTTATAGCAGCGTGAGAATGGGTTAATAGACCTGCCTTAGAATATAGACAGATAAATGGTACATTGAATCACTAGTATGACTTTTCTACCAATGACAGGCAAGACAGTCATGTGCTTAAGCACTGCAACACAGCTTTCCTCAAGTTTATTTTATATCTTAAATAAAGATACTGTGTGTGGTATACCTACATGACAGGAGGCAGTTTGTAATTTAGTTTAAAGCTGACCAATGAGGAAATGTGGAGACCTTACTTCACATCTCAGTTATGAAATTGACTACACATGAGACCTCGGCATATCTCCTTCTTCCTCTTTCTCAGCCTATAAGTTAGAGAGACTATACAAATGGTCTGTTAGTTGCCCTCCAACACAGATTTTTTTTTTCTTTTCTTTTTTACAAATATGCTAACAAGCATAGTTAGTTCAGCAGGTCATGTTATAAAGAAAAAAATACACAATTTTTCTCCTAATAGTGCACTGTGAATGCGGGGCAATGTGACTCGCAGTCAAATGTGGCGAGCTGTCTCCATGCTGTATGCAGTCATGCTAAATAAAAGTTAATTTTCACTGAAAGACAAACTGTGTTTGTTCTGCCTGACAGGAAACTAGTGCTAGCTTCTCAGTATTCACACGAGCAAACTGATATTAAAATGTGCTGCTGTGCTGGGGTTTGACTACTCAATTCCCACACAAAGCGGAGATCCAACTTGAGAGAAAAATGATTAGAATAAGAAGAGGAACAAATAGTAGCATGAGAGTGGTTGAAGATGAAATTGACAAAATGTTTTTTAGACAGTTTACCCCAAGCCATTGCTTTTTTTGGGTGTTAAGAAAGGCTATAAAACGTGTTGCTATAACAACATTAATTAATTATGGTGGAATTTCATGGACTGTAGCTTAGAGCCAATTTATGATGCTCTTATTATATGTCATACAAAATGTGGCAAAAATGCTTACATTGAAGTGTTTTGAAATATGAGATGATGTGCAGGACCACTTTTATTATTTTATTATAATCTATGTTATTATATTATTATTATAGAGGCACTTTTAACCTATGCCTGGGTTATGTCCATAATATCATTTTGATTATCAACATATGCCACAGCCATCAGAGTTAATTGAGCTTGGAGTATACAGACACCATGGATATTCTTTGAAGTTAAAGGAAAATTGAGATAAAGGGAAAGATTTGTGGAACCCAGGTTACCACCAGTACTAATGTAAAGACCTGAAAAAAGCCATAGCTCTCAATGTGCTTGTTGCAGTTAGTCCCAGGGATTCCACAATGGCTTCAGTGACCATCTAACAGAGAGATGAAATCCAATGTATGCAATAAAGAATCTAAAGAATCGGAGATATATATATATATATATGGAATATGTTCAAAACAAAAAAATAAAATTAGAGTACCCAGATGTCTAAGTATTACCTGGATATTATAAAATGTCATTGTCAATGTTGTAGTTACTGAATTTATATCTTCTTTTCCCTCCCACAAATGACACATTTTCTGTAGTTTCATGCAATAATTGCTACTGCAAAAAACAACTGTATTAAAATCCAAATAATTTATTTCTCTTGAGGGTTTATTTCTATAATATACCTCAAGCAATTACAAATTCTGAAGAAAGGTTAAAATGAACAGTTAGCTTAATAACTGATTTAAAGTCCTTTAGTTAATTCATTTGGAGAGATGCCTATTTGTTCCTAAGGTGGAGATAGCTGGTGATATTAGATCACAGACCACTAAGTAACTTACTAGGTGAGGAGAAATTTGAACTCTCAGCAGTGATTAAAATAATAAAAACACAGCAACAACAAACTGTCTCATAATGTAGATTAAAGAAAAGCGGACATTTAGAAGACAAGGTGGACACTTCCCATTTAGCAATGTCGAACCTGATTCTCGAGTTCCTGCATTGGGCTGCCAGCTGTGTAAGGGGCTGCCAATGACTATGATTCCCCTGCAGACATAACAACAGCTGTAATGCCACCTGTGTAAGGAGATGTGCTTGAGAGACGAGAGAATTACATTGACCTCAGGCTAGCATTGTCTTTCTCTAATTTCTGCACCACTGTCAGATTTGAGAAAGTGAATCACCATTTTCTGATATTGTTTCGTCAGACCCTTACCACACAGTGCTCTCTGTAGGGCCCTGGGTAGCAACCATAAGCATATAAATACCAAATCCATCAGTAAAAAGAACCTGAACTCTCTGGTCCTTTTAGATAAATCTAAATTAGATGGAGGATGAAGGATTGACTCAAGGTAGAGTTGTGATAACAAGGAGTAAAAACGACTAAGTGTCTAATGGTGGAGTTCATCATCATCTAACCTTAGGGAATCTGTGGTTATTAGTCAAGAGTTCCCAGGAGAGGTCTGTTTTCAGCCAAAAAGGAAAGAACTGCAAGTGATTTATTTTCTTGATGTGAAATGGAAGGTTACTGCAGTACTATGAGGAATTAGAAAAGAATGTTCAAAAAATTACATATATATAAAATGTATATGTATATACATTTATGTATATAGTGTCTATGTATATTAAAGAGTTAAAATAAACTAATGCTAACCTAATCAGAATAAAAGAATGAAGGAGAAAGTATAATAATGAAGTAATGGATTAAGGCAATATTGTGATAAGTATTTTGAAGATCAGCTGTGAACTAATAGAACAAAGGAAAATGAAATGAAAATAAAAAGAATTGTCTTATGCTATGTGAATAATTATGCAGTCACTGTTACAGACAAATTCTCACTGATTTCAGTTGGGGCTTTGGACAAAACAAGAAGACATATGCTTTGGTATATTACCTAGAACTACAATGTTTATTTTAGCTGCATATTCACTAGTAATACATTTAGTAAAATTAAAGAGAAGATTTTAATTGACAAATGTAAAAAAAAAAGTCTTGCCTACATTTTTAAGAAGGATAGCAACTTAAAAAAAATACGAAAGGATTGTTTCAGAATTACTTAATCACATTAATATGTACCAGTGATTTTTATCAACTAACCAGAAATCTGGGTCTATCAGCAGAATTTATCCATCCATCTTTGCTTTGAAACTGGGAACGGATTTGTTTAAATTATTGGCCTTTTAATTTACCTCATTTCGTCTCCTGTCTGAGAAGCCTGTTTATTTTCAGGCAGCTGCATATGTTGGCATGATTGATGAGATCTGCTACAGTCAAGCAAGCAGCCCTGGGTGACCAGTTTACCCTTCCCCGCAAGGGTTCCAGCTGCCAGTTGCCCCCATTCTGTGACAGCGTCTCCTTCTCCTCACCTTGTCATCCAGCCAAGATTGTACACTGTAGGAGTACAGGTGAGCATCTGCCTCCATAATCATTGCCAACAGCCCTCCATTATCTACTGCCAGGGGTGCTTCAAAGCAATGTGGAGTTCTTTCTCTTGACACAGGGCCCAAGTGTATTTATGCCTGAAACAAACTCTGCCTTTGCTGACTAGGGAACCTTGCATGTAAAATGCTTTTTTTTTTTTTTTTTTTTCCAAATTGCATCACAAATCACTACAGTATTATAAAACAGGTCATAGCATCCTCCAGCCCTCAACACCACAACCCCCAGCAGGTATTCTACATTAGACTGTGCAAAGACTTTTCATTTAAAAATAGGGATTTTCTCCCTGGTTATTATATTCTTCTATAAAATAAAAAATGAAAAGCTCTGTCAAACATTTTCACTCCAGCATCATGTAAATTAAATCTACCTATAAAGGTGAATTACCTTGCAACATCTGTCCTTCTGTTTGTACAACCACAACATGTGTGGATCAGAAATAAACAAGACAGAGAATTTGCATATAGCAACATTAAAGTGAATTCTACTGTTTTGGTTTTTAATTGCATTATGTTAAAATTTTTATTGTTAAATGATCTGTGGTTGTAATTTAATATTTACTGAGAGTCCATGGTAATCTAGGAACTACATGGACTATAAATAAAATGTAACCCCTGCTTTTAAAAGGAGCTAAATTTCTATTGTAATACATATTATGAATTATATTTATGCATTTACTTTGCATAGAGAATATGATGCGTAATTTTGACAATGATACGTGTCTGTCAGAATAACAATGCAATTGCCTCAAAATAGTCAAAAGAGACAATGTTATACAATTATTAAGATCAAAGGCTTTTTTTAGAGAAATATTTTATTTTAAATCTGGGCTGCTACACACCAGCTGCAAGATCTTGGACAAGTTATTTAACTTCACAGAACCTAAGTTTCCTTATCTTCAAATGGAGACAATAAAATTTACCTTCTCTGGTAGTTCTGAGAATTGAATATGAAAATATATGTAAACATATGTAAAGCTCTATTGTGCAATGCTTGACACATGAATCTTAATATTACAAAAGCAGTACATGAAGAACGTAAGGATTGCTTATTGATAGCTTCGGATACAGCCATGATCCCCACTCCAAGAACCTTGTATCAGTTGAAGTTCATTAATATAACTCTATATAAAAATAGACATGGCATATAAATATAGTGGTGGAAGAGAAGAGGTGTTTTTTTTTTTTTTCTTGAATTATTTTCCCATGTAGAGATATTTAATCTGAATTAACAAGTAAGAGAAACTACTCTGAATTGTCTCCTCTATAAAGACAGGGTATTCAAGGTATATTAAGTCTTCTAATTATGTGCTAGCTTGCACTTTTGTAAGCTTGACACGTAGTTGGTCTCTTTAACTTCGTGGAGTCTATTTCGCATGTGTAAAATGACCGACTTAATAATTTACAGTGTACACCTGCCTTTCCCTAGCTTCATATCTCCTGTCTTTAAGCAATAATGGAATGTCTTTTTGTGGAATTGTTCTTTCATTTAGCTAGTGTCTGTACTTTTTGTCTGTGGAAAGAACACAATATGAACTATTATGTAGTATGATCTAATTCTCAGTCACATTGGATAAATAGCAAAGTAATCTATCAACAATATGATTTACTAAAATAGCATACTGACCACAAACAATATTGACTTTAATTATATTTTAGTTGTTATTCATGCTCTAATGTTGGTAGAAAAAGGAAGACAGAGAAAAAAAGAAATATGGATGAACACAAAACAGCTAGGTTACTTTGCATCATAACCTCAAGGTGGAGAGGTCTTTGGGTACTCACAGCAGGGAATAGGCCAGTATCTTGCAGCATAACAAATGGATGTCACACATGAATGAGAAGGCAGAAGGGCAGTATTCAGACTACATTTGCTGCACATTCTATCCTAGTAGGTGAGCACTGAAGCAGTGCATATGCCAGGGCTCTTGGGTTAATATAGAAGGACGTGGATAATATTTTGTAAGTAAAAAATGACTGAGAAGGAGTGGAACATTTGATGCAATAAAGCATGAAAATGGCAGATGGAATAAAAGGATACATTTAAAATGTTTGTGTATATTCAACTGGCCTAAGAGAAAATTATTCTTTATCTCATATTCTCCTATTTTTGGTAAACTATTACCTAAAAAGCATTTCTATGTTTCACACACACACTGGAATATATCTATTTTCCCATGGAAGTTGAGATAAAAATTAGCATCAAATGATATATAACATAGTAATATTATGATTAGTATTTTTGCCTTGCATGCTGTGGTCAAACTTGCAACAATTCATATGAATGTAGAATATATAACATATATGTGCTGTAATTTATGTAGTATGTTGAGTGCTGTATGACAAATTAATATATTTAAAACATTAAATAAAGTAACTGCTTTGATGGATCCTTTCTGAGAAAGCCAGTATCTGTTATGCTAAGTTTTTGTTATCCTGAATTATTTGAGAGGTCATACAACTTTCATTCCTGGAAATTCAAATATGTTCTACAGAAATGAAACAGTCCCAAAAATGTAGGCTTAAGGTAATATATTTGTAAAATATTGAATTGCCTTTCTTCATATAATAATAAATGTGGGATCTCTTGCTCCTGCTCTTGCTATGTGACATGCCTGATCTAGCTTTACCTTTCACCATGAGTAAAAGCTTCCTGAGGCCTCCCCAGAATCTGAGCAGGTACCAGCACCATGCTTGTTCAGCCTGCAAAACCAGCTCTTAGGTATATTCAGCCAATATGGCCAAACTAGACATAGCCAGCAGGAACATCTCCCACTGAGAGATTGGGACATTGGGAAGACTGATACACTACTAGCAGATATTTGAAAGGAGGGCTTTGAGAGTGGGCAGAGGAAGATACAAATACTAGGCTGTAGAGGGAGAAAACTGGGAACACTGGACAGGGCTGCCAAGCACTGAGACTAGTTCTTGGCCCCCAGAAGCTCTTGGAGAAGGGGTAAATTGAACAGGTGAAGATTGGTCCACTCTTGCCACAGGCCTCCTGAATCCTGGTAGCAGGAGACCCCAAGAACCCCACAGACACTTGAGCTGGCAGGCAGAGCTGCTTAGAGGGGAGGAAAGGGCAAGACTCCAGACTATGTGGAGCCCAGACGTTTTGGCAGAGGAATGGCTACACTGGAGCATGGCCAGGGTCGACCATCCCCCAAGGCTTACCATCCTTCTCTTAGAGACTTTGGCCTGGGAGAGTGTCAGACCTGGACACAATAGGGTGCTCGGGTGTTTTTCAGGGAACTTAATCACAGCTTCTTCACCTGCAGACTACAAGTTTCTGTCAGATAGCTCCAGTCATCCAGCCTCTGCTGACATACACCAGCCCACCTGCAGCCTCTCCCCATTGCAGACTCCCTCTGTCACTTTGCCAGCATGCACTCACCCATGATCACACTTCACCAATTTACTGGTGTGCCGGTTGGGTGTGGGCAGACTTTGTCTCCTCTTTCCTGCTGCCATTTCATGTGTGCATGCATCCCACCACTCCATTATTGCCAGCATCACTGCACTCCACTGCCCTGCCCCTGCTGCTGTGGTGGGTACACCACCATGCAGCTGCAGCTGGTGTGAACACACACTCAAATGCCACCTGTCCCACTCCACCAGTGCCATGCCCATAGTGATGTGTGGGTAACCTGCCATACTCCTGCCACTGCCAGTGCAAATGCTAACACAAACACCAGCTACTCCACCCCTGCTGGTGCCCTGTCCCTGCTGCACCACCACAGCTGCTAGCATGTGGAAGCAAGAATGTATCTCACTGCCACAGCCCCAACACAGTGCTTTGGCTGGCACCTCTCATCAGAGTATTGTGGCCAGCAGACTAGAAATACCTCGCCTTTCCAGCACAAGAGGTTACTAACTTTGAGAGGCCAGAGAACAAAGCTTGTGGCCTGGTACCAGCCCTGGTATAGCAACCCAAATCCAGTAGCATATCAAAAAAATGAATCTACCACAATCCAGTAGGCTTTATCCCTGGGATGCAAAGTTAGTTCAACCTACAAAAATCAGTACATGTGGTTAATCACATAAACAGAAGTAAAAACAAACACCAAATGATCATCTCTATGGATGCAGAAGAGGCTTTCAACAAAATCCAGCATCCCATCATCATAAAAACTCTCAACAAACCAGATATCAAGAGAACGTACCTTAAAATAATGAGATATTTATGACAAACCCATAGTCAACATCATACTAAATGGAAAAAAACTGGACACATTCCCTTTGAGAACTGGAACAACACAAGGATGTTCACTCTCACCACTTGTATTCAACATCATACTGAAACTTCTAGCCAAGGGAATCAGGTAAAAAAAAAAAAAAAAAAAAAAAGAGGCATTCAAATATGAAAGGAGAAAGTAAAACTACCTTTGTTTGTAGACAATATGATTCTATATGTACAAAATCTCTGCCAGATAATCTCTATCAAATCCCATAATCTCTGTCAAAAATCTCCTAGATCTGATAAACAACTTAAGCAAATTTTAGAATACAAAGTCAATGTATAAAAATCAGTAGTATTACCATACACAAACAACATTCAAGCTTAGAGCCAAATCAAGAATGTAATCCCATTCAAAATAGACACAAAAATAATAAAATATCTGGGAATATGGTTAACCAGGGAAGTGAAAAATCTCTACAATGAGAATTACAAAACACTGCTGAAACAAATCAGAGATGACACAAACAAATAGAAAATTATTTTATATTCATGGATAAATGAATATCATTAAAAAGGCCATACTGCCCAAAGCAATTTATGGATTCAATGTTATTCCCATCAAACTACCTATAACAGTCTTCACAGAATTGGAAAAAAAAAATTTTTTAATTCAAATGAAACCAAAAAAGCCTGAATACCCAAGAAAAGCCTAAGCAAAAAGAACAGAGCTGGAGTCTATCTGACTTCAAACTACACTACAAGGCTACAGTAATGCAAACAGCATAGTACTGGTACAAGGGAACAGAACTGAGAGCCCAAAAATAATGCCACACACCTACAACCATCGGATCTTTGACAAAGTTGACAAAAACAAGTAATCAGTAAAGGACTTCCTAGTCAATAAATGGTGATGGGATAACTAGCTAATCATATGCTGAATACTGATACTGTATCACGTATACCACATAAGAAAATAAACTCAAGATGAATTAAGGACTTAAAAATATGACCTAAAACTATAAAAACCATGGAGGATAACCTAGGAAATACCATTTTGGGCACAGGCCCTTACACAGGTTCTTTAATGAAGATGCCAAAAACAGCTGCACCAAAAACAAAAACTGACAGATGCACCAAGTTAAACTAAAAACCTTCTGCACAAGAAATGAAATTGCCAGCAGAGTAAACAGACAATCTACAAAATGGGAGAAAATATTTGCAAACTATGCATCCAATAAAGGCCTAATATCCACCATCTATAAGGAACTTAAACAAATTTACAGGCAAGAAAACAACCCCATTAAAAAGTGAGCAAATGATATGAACAGACACTTTTCGAAAGAAGACACAGATATGTGAAAAAATGCTCAAACCACTAATCATTAGAGAGGTGTAAATCAAAACCCCAAAGAGAAACCATCTTACACCAGTCAGAATGGCTATTATGAAACAGTCAAAAAAAAAAAAAAAACAAGAGATGCTGGTGAGGTTGTAAAGAAAAGGGAATGCTTATACACTGTTGGGGGCAATGTGAGTTGGGTTAACCATTATGGAAAGCAGTTTGATGATTTCTGAAAGAACTTAAATCAGAATTACCATTTGACCCAGCAATCCCATGATTGGGTATATACCCAAAGGAATATAAATTATTCTACCAGAAAGATAACATGGATGTGAATGTTCATCACAGCACTATTCACAATAACAAAGACATGGAATCAACCTAAATGCCTAACAATGGTAGAATGGATAAGGAAAATAGGATACATAGATCATGGAATACTATGTAGACATAAAAAGGAACAAGACCATGCTCTTTTTGCAGCATGGATAAAGCTGGAGGCCATTAACTTAAGTGAACTAATGTAAAAACAGAAAACCAAATACCACGTGTCTCTCTTACATAGCGGGAATATGCATTGAGTACACAGGGACACAAAGAAGAGAACAATAGACATCAGGGCCTACTTGAGAGTAGAGAGAGTTGGAGGAGGGTAATGATTGAAAAATTACCTATTAAGTACTGTAGTTATTACCAGGATGATGAAATACATCATTGAACACTTGATGTGCTCCTACTGATATGGCTAATGTTTTTCTTCTCCATACTGTAAAGATCCACAGAAGTCAGTTGCTTTGGCCTAGTTGGGCTAACAGTAAACCTTCATAGCCTTATCTCAGGATTGTATCATTTTTTTTCCTCTAGGTATAATCTGATTTGCAGAGAGTTTGATCATAATGACATTCTGCAAAGCCCCAGTCTGGTCCACTACATTGATGATGTTGAGTTTATTGAATCTGACGTGTAAGAGGTAGCAATTACTATGATATAGTTTAGTAAGGCAAATTCTAGCCAGAATCTGGGCAGTAATTCCCCAAAAATGCATGGATCTACCTCTTCATTAAAGTTTTGTGGTTTAAATTATCTGGAATATGCCTATACTTTCCTCAAAGGTAACAAACATATTTTTTCACCTTGCACTGTCACAGAAAAAAAAAATGTAAAGGCTCAATGCATGGTAGGGTTTTCAAGATTTTGGACACAACATACCACAGTTGAGAGTGCTTCTTCAGCATATTTGCCAAATCATATATCAAGGCAGCCTATATCTTTGAGAGCTATAGCAAGAGGTAACTTTTCAATAAATACAGGCTAAAGTATAAGATGCTCTTCTTCATGGCCTAATGATTCAGTAAATCCATTGATACTCAAAGTGTCTGTAGTAAATAGAGATGATTTATAGGCCATCCTGATAGACACCAATGGAAGAACCACAAGGGCAACTTCTAGGATTTTAGAGTAAATCAATGTTCTCTTCCGAAAGTAAATTTCCTACTTCTTGAGAATTACCTTCTGGCTTACTATTAGCCCTTAGAAGAGAACAAACTGAAGATGACATCAGGTGACCACACAGTCTGCATTTTCCAAGTCAAACACATCTATAAATAAAGTTGGATATGTGCAGCACCAATCTATCATTGAGTAAAAATCATATGTAAGAAAATGTGTTTGGGCAGAGCTAGGGGATACAGTGTCTTTTGACACTGCTTCTTTCTGCATTGCTTCCCTTCTATCCATTCACACCTATGGCCTTATGGGAGTTTCATTCAACCAGTTGACTAAAAATAAAACACTTCAGTCTGTTTTACAGTTTATTCTGCAGGATATGCTGGTATTGCCAATGCAGTTTCTATTTTCTTAATAGTTATTAATTGATGCTTATTCTTAAGGAGCAGATTGTATAAGCAACCTTGATTTAGTAATTTTCTAACATATTATTCTTTGTCTTATTTCTGTCATATAAACTATATATTTTTCCAATAGCTTAAAGCCAGATTTATCTTTCAATTTCTCTGTAACTAAGTTTCAATCAGATTAATCCAATTCTGAACATTACATCAGTTATTTTAGGTTATTATTTTTATAAGGTCCACCACATATTTAAAAGAAAGAATATTTTGTTTTTTTTTAAAAAATAAACTTACATTATTCTGTTTTGTAGTTATTGTAATTCCTGAGTATAGTATTGAGAAAAATATTACTTACTTTTTCTTTAATTTATTTGGAATCATTCCAATATTTTATTATAAATATGAGATTTCTACTGCTTATCCTTTGCATACAAACATATAAAGTCTAGGGGATTTTTTAGCCACTTTTTGTCACTTAACAACAACAAAAGCAAAACAGAAATCTTAGTGCTTTCCTTTTTTCCATACAATTGTATATAGCTACAATTATTTAAAGTTCTACCAATTATTAGGTTAAATTAAATTTATAGAAAAATAAATGTGAGATCAAATATTAATACTTTAACATAAGAACTATGAAGATACTAGAAGGCATGAGGGATTTTATACATAAATAAGAGTTATATTCCAGAAATCATAAAGGAAATATTGACATATTTAGCGACATTTTAAAGGGGCTACACTTACATCATAAACAAGGTAAATGCAGAAATAAATAACTGGGAAATGGGATTTTTAACTTATAAGACAACTTTGTGATTAATTTTATATTCTAAATGTATAAAAATGCCATACAAATCAATACCAATGAAGTAAAGAAGTTGAAAACATAGTAAAGTCAGACCTAAAACAACTATACAAATTGCTTATAAAGATATAATAATATGTAGAATCACTCATAGTCAGATACATATGAAGTAAAATATGCAATTTTACACTGAGATTGGGTTGGAAAATCACTATTTTTTGTATTATATAGTTTTGTAAGCTATTGCATGGGAAATAAGATTTTTCATGTAAATAGGTAATATAAATTAGAGGAGAACTTTGCAACCATTACTTATTTTAAATATTACATGTTCTTGCAGATAATAAATAATCACTTAGGAATTTAGCTTACAGTTTTGCATCTCAACAGAAAGCTGTATGAACACAGATATTCTTGATGCATTATTGGAAAAAGCAGAAGAGTGGTAGAAAACAATTGTATACCTACATTTAATGCAAACATAATATATTTATGACTTATTATTTCCCAACTGATTTTTTCAAAAGTTTCTTCTAATAAATGCAAAAGATACCTGGAATTCACTCTATGTTACTGCTGTCCAATAGATCCTCCAATAACAAAGAAAATATTTTTATTTGTGCTTTCCATTATGGTAGTCACAAGTCACATGAAGCTATTGAATACTTGAAATTGACTATTGCTACTGAGATATATATATCTATCTATATAGATATAGATATAGATATAGATACATTTTCTTTAGAGATGGGGGTCTCAAATTCTTGCTTCAATCTCCTGAGTTCCTGGGACTCAGGATTCCTTCATGCCAGCTGAGGAATTAAATTTTAAAATTTACCTATTAATCAATATAAAGTAAAAGTGGATAGCAACATGGGGCTCAGGAATATCTTATTCAGTAGTGCAGTTTGAGGTAGATGTTGCTTCTTTAGCCAGTGTATTAGTTCATTCTCACATTGCTATAAAAAAAATGCCTGAGACTGGGTAATTTATTAAAAAAAAAAAAGATTTAATTGGCTCATGGTTCTGCAGGTTGTATACAGGAAGCATGACAGAATCTGCTTGGATTCTAGGGAGTCCTTAGGAAATTTACAACCATGGTGGGTGGCAAGCAGGGAGTCAGCACTTCACATGGCTGGAGCAGAAGGAAGAGAAAGAGGGTAGTGGTGCCACACACTTCTAAAACAACCAGACCTTGTGATAACTGACTCACTATCAAAGAACGGCACTGAGGTGGTGGTGCCTAACCATTTCTGAGAACTCTACCCTCATGATTCAGTCACCTCCCAATGGGCACCCCTATCCAAGACTGGGGATTACAATTTGACATGGGATTTGGTAAAACTTCATGACTAATTGGAGTCTGGCTGATATGGTTTGACACAGAGCTAAATCATATTAGCCAGACTCCAGTTAGCCACCAATTTCTGTTAAAAATTAACCCCCAAATATCTTCCAAATCAGCCTTCTCTGTCTCATACCAATGAATGCTTCCTTTAATTAAATTTTTATTTTTTTCACCTGTATTACTGTGCCATCTTTCTAAATGAACCCTTGTCATTTAAAACCAACCCTAAATTCATCTCCTGAGATGTTTGTAAAATGTAGATCTTTGTTACTTCTATATTTGCAAATATTCAGCTCCCCCCAAGCTGTTAATACTTTGACCCCAGATTCTCCCTTTAGCCTCAAGTTGCTGCCAAATCTTCAAAACTCATTTACCTTCCAGACATAAAGCTTCTTCTAAAATTCTTTTTAATAAAACGTCATACATTTTCACTTTTCGAAAGCTTTGCACTTTTGAATTCATCTTTCTGAAATGCTTTCTTCAATGTTTTGGCTTTTGTTTCTTCATTTATTCTTCAAAGACTAAGCTCACTTATAACCTGCTCATAATTATCCCCAATTCTACAAGCAAATTTTTTAGGGATGTCTCTTCACTGTTTATATAATATCCAGTCTTACTACCCCAGTGATAACTAATAATTCAACAAATAAATATGGTTAAAACTAAAAGCTCAGTAGCCAAGAACTAACAATATAGAATAAATGTTCTTCAATGTAAAAAACAGAGTAGGAGAGAATCCCTGAAAAATGACAAGAATTGCTAGAAATTAAATAAGATAGTAAATTTGATGGTTTGAGTTTTTTCTTCTTGTGATCGTCTTATTTTCACTGCCTATCAACATTTCTTCTTAGGAAAAAGTAATGTTAGCATAAAAAATTTTAAGTAGGAGTGATTACAGCTATCAGGGACACAATTAATGAGATACCCCTCTTCTACTAGTGTATCTTTGAGTCATGCCTTTCTACTTATAATAGTAAGCTGACATCAGTAATAATAGGGAAATTATCTTCTTTCCTTGTTCTGCTAGTGTCTGTAGAAAAGATGCAAAATTTCACTTCATATAGACATATCCCAAAGACATACTAATGCTGCCTACATATTTTTCTGAAAACCCGTCTTTTACTCATTCTCACTACGTTTCCAGTCCACCTTCCAAGTCTGCATTAACTAATTAAACAAACAAGCACTGTTTAAGAGTCTATAGAATTACAAGAAACCTAAGCATTCACAATGCTTCTAGTTCATCAGGAAGCTCAGATTTTGTTCTATCTTTGGTTGCTAGATTTTCCCATCATTCCAATCATATTATTTGTTCTGTTGTAGTGCGTCTATGGCAACTCCCATCAAAACTCAAGTATGACTTATCACACTGATCTTTCAAACCCAATGCACATATCAATAATCATACAAATAATAATAATGTTGACAGATTACATTTATTACATATTTACTATGTGTTATTTACTATTCTGAGCATCCCTTTACCTTATATGGTTTGGAGATTTACAATACTCACCAATAACTTACTCAAGGGATATTGAAAGAGTAATATTGAGTAAATGCTATTAAGTGCTCCATGATACCAAAAACAACCTTAGTATTGCAACCATTCAAACACAAAGATATGTGAGTCAATTTGAGCTGTGGGTGGACACATTCTAGTGTAACCCACAGGAAATCACCTCTTATATAATACCATACCCTTGAATGTGGGCAAAACTGGCACTTGCATTTAATAGAATATGATAAAGGTGCTGGGGTATCTCTGCAGTGATTAGATTACAATACACTTGTAAGACTTCATCTTAATAGATTGTTGTATAACTCTTCTTTTGCTAGCCTTAAAGAACAAAACAGAGAGGTTGTGAAAATGCCTACGGAAAGGGCTTCATGGCAGGGAAGTGCAGGCAGCCTCTTGGACATGAGTATGTACTTGGAATCCTAACCTATGGAAACTGAAAAAATGAATAGGTGTTGTTTTAAGTCACTAAGTTTGTGACAATTTGATGTGTGGAAATAGAAAATTAATATAAGGGCGATCCCAACAGGAAAAAGAATTTAACTTTAGGTCTTTTAACATATTCAGTCTCTTTAATAAAAAGTGACTGGTTTTACTGTCACAAAATCTCGAATGTATATTTTCACAATTTGTAAGTATAACGATAATTATGTATTATACATTAAGACTCTCAAAGAACTTAAACTGAAAATGTTTTCTCACTTCCCTTCAATAATAAATAGTTGTGTATTTGAAAATGTCTTCTACCATGTCTTAATTTACAGTACCATCAAATATGTAATTGAAGGGTAAGAAAATTCTTAAGTTATACAATATTTACCAAAACATCCCATTTACAGAACATGGCAATAATGTTTATCTCTTTTTGTTTAATTTAAAGAGTGTTTGTGAGAAGATGGCATAATGGAGGACAAATTACTCAGAAAGTGATTTCTGTGAGACTTTAGCTTATGTTAACTTCTTATTTTTCCCTCAGTTGTCAGAAATGTAACGTTAATATTAAAATTCTCCTTGTCTTAAAGTTTCCTGAATAATAAACATTCAGGATGGAAACAAGATGGAAAAGACAAACCACATTCCTTAATGATATATAGTCTATAATAGGGAGCAGCTTAGTCATTGGCTGAAATTAAATATTCATTCATTGATAAAATATTTAAAATATTTATATTCTTATTTATATCATAATCAATACTCTCTAAAATTTTTATTAATGTGTGATATGGTTTGACTGTGTCCCCACCCAAATCTCATCTTGAATTGTAGTTCCCATAATCCCCACATATCATGGAGGAACCTAGTGTGAGGTAATAGAATCATACAGGCAGTTACCCCCATACTGTTCTCATGATAATAAGTTCTCATGAGATCTGATGGTTTTCTTAGGGGCTTTCCCCTCTTTGGCTCAGCACTTCTCCTTTCTGCTATCATATGAAGAACATGTGTGCTTCCACTTCCATCATAATTGTAAGTTTCCTGAGGTCTCCCAAGCCATGTGGAACTGTGAGTCAATTAAACCTCTTTTCTTTATGACTTACCCAGTCTTGGGTATGTCTTTATTAGCAGCACGAGAACAGACTAATATGGTACATTGGTACCACAGAGAGTGGGTGCTGCTATAAGGATGACTGAAAATGTGGAAACAACTTTGGAACTGGACAATAGACAGATGTTGAAGTAGTTTGGAGGAATCAGAAGAGGACAGAAAAATGTGGGAAAATTTGGAATGCCCAAGAGACTTGGAGGGCTCAGAAGACAGGAAGATGTGGAAAAGTTTGGAACTTCCTAGAGACTTGTTAAACGGGTTTGACCAAAATGCTGATAGTGATATAGACAATGAAGTCTAGGCTGAAGGGGTCTCAGATGGAGATGAGAAACTTGTTGGGAAGTGAAGTAAAGGTTATCTTGCTATATTTTAGCAAATAGACTGGTGGCAGTTTGCCCCTACCCTACAGGTCTGTGAAACTTTAAACTTGAGAGACATAATTTAAGGTATCTGTTGGAACAAATTTCTAAGCAGCAAAGCATTCAAGAGGAAGCATACCACACAAGTATGGAAAATTTGCCACCTGATGATGCAGCAGATAAGAAAAACCCATTTTCTGGCAAGAAATTCAAGCCTGCTTCAGAAATTTGCATAAATAACAGGGAGTCAAATTTAAATTACCAAGACAATCATGAAAATGTCTCCAGGGCATATCAGAGACCTTCCTGGCAGAACCTCTCATCACAGGCCTAGAGGCCTAGGAGAAAAAAATGGTTTTGTGGACTGGGTCCAGGGCCTCCGTGCTCTGTGCAGCCTGGGGACATAGTGCCCAAATCCCAGCTGCTTTAGCTCCAGCTGTGGCTAAATGGGGCCAAGATACAGCTCAGGTCATTGCTTCAGAGGGTGCAAGCCCCAAGCCGTGGTGGTTTCCATGTGGTGTTGAGCCTACTGGTGCACAGAAGTCAAGAACTGATGTTTGGGAACAGCCACTTGGATTTCAGAGGAGGTATGGGAACACCTGGATATCCAGGAAAAAGTATGCTGCAGGGGTGAAGTCCTCATGGAGAATCTCTGCTAGGGCAGTGCAGAAGGGATATATACGATCAGAACCTCAACAGAGTCTCCACTGGGGCACTGCTTAGTGGAGCTGTGAGAAGACGGCCACCATTCTCCAGACCCCAGAATAGTAGATCAACTGACAGCTTACACTGTGCTCCTGGAAAAGCTGCAGACACTCAACACCAGCCTGTGATAGCAGCCAGTGGTGGGGCTGTACCCTGCAATGCCACAGGGGCAGAGCTACCCAAGGCCAGGGGAGCCCACCTCTTGCATCAGCATGCCTTGGATTTGACATATGCAGTCAAAAGTGATCATTTTGGAACTTTAAGATTTAATGACTGCCCTATTGGATTTCGGACTTGCAGGGGCCTGTAGCTTCTTGGTTTTGGCTAATTTCTCCCAATTGGAATGAGTGTATTTACGCAATGCCTGTATCCCCATCATATCTAGGAAGTAACTGACTTGCTTTTGATTTTACAGGCTCATAGACAGAAGAGACTTGCCTTGTCTCAGATGAGACTTTGGACTTGGACTCTTGAGTTAATGCTGGAATGAGTTAAGACTTTTGGGGGACTGTTGAAAGGCTATGATTGTGTTTTGAAATGTGAGAACATGAGATTTGGTAGGGGCCAAAGGTTGAATGATAGGGATTGGCTGTGTCTCCACACAAATTTCTTCTTGACTTGTACTTCCCATAGTCCCCATATATCGTGGAGGGACCCAGTGGGAAGTAATTGAATCATGGGGACCATTACCCTCATACTGTTCTTGTGATAGTGAGTTCTCATGAGAGTGGATGGTTTTCTTAAGGGCTTTTCCCCTTTAGGTTCTGCCCTTCTTCTTCTTCCTGCCGCCATGTGAAGAAGGACATGTTTGCTTCCCCTTCTGCCATAATTGTAAGTTTCCTGAGGCCTCTCGGCCATGCTGAACTGTGAGTCAAACCTCTTTCCCTTATAAATTACCCAGTCTCAGTCTCAGGTATGTCTGTATTGGCAATGTGAGAACAGACTAATACAATGTGTTTTCTATTCTCATTGAGAATCTCATTCTTGGTACACTTTGCACGCATGCCTATTTTACATATATTTTTCTTGCTATCTCACTATCTTGAGTCATAAAAGTGTGCATAATGGGAATAATTACTCTTAAGCTTATGTGTCCTTCATTTCACAGTACATTTAAAATATACAGTCTATGAAAGGTTCAGAGTGACTTCCCTTTTTTTCTGAAATAACTACCAATTCAACAAGGTGTTTATTGGTGGCAGCATGGTCCATTAACACAATCCCCCAGGACTTGCACTGCTATGATGAACAGATTCTACTATGGAAGTAACATCCCTGGCATTAAAAATATACTCTCTTTTCAGATCCATTACCTTCAGCAATTACATCTCCTAAAAGTGGAAAACATATTCTTGAAAATTGCTGAGAGTAGATTTTGTGTTCTCACCACAAAAAAAGGATAAGTGTGTGAGGTAATGTATATGTTTATTAGTTTGATTTAGCCATTTTACACATCTTTCAAAACAGTCTATAAACAATAAGTATAGGTAATTTCATTTGACAACTAAATATATTATTAAAGTAGAAAACATATTTTTAAGTCTTTTCACTAGGTCATCTCGTTGAAAAATAATGTTCATCTTTTTATGCCTGCCTTATTCCACTTAGCATAGTGTCCCTGAAGTTCATCATACTGTATGACCTCACTTATATGTGGAATCTAAAAATGTGCAACTTATAAAAGCAGTGTGGAATGGTTGTTGTCAGGAACTGGGGGTCAGGGGAAATGAGGAAATATTTGTTGAAGGTTATAAATTTTCAGTTATAAAATGAATAAGTTCTGAAGACCTAATGTGTAGTATGGTGAATATAGTTAAGAATACTGGATTGTTTAGTTAAAATATGCTAAGAGAGTGATCTTACATGTCTTCACCATACACATACACAAAATAGTAACTGTGTGTGGTGTTGGATATGTTAATTAATTTGTTTGGGATAATCATTTCACATATAGCAAATCATCATGTTGTACACCTTGAATATAAACAGTTTTTGTCAATTATACCTCACTAAAACTGGAGAAAAATGAAGTGTAAATAAGGCAGTGACAGTGGGATATTTTTGCTTCCTTATAAATAACTTTCTAATCCAACTTGCACTTTGAAGTTACGTTGTTCCACCAAAGTAATTTTGTTCTTTTAAGACTTCCCTAATATAAACATTTTTCAGTTTTAAAATGCTTGTTTTCTAATTTTAAAAACTCATTTGTTACTTCTGTTGATAATATTGTATAAAACTGCATATCTCAGCACAGCTGCCATTAGTAAAAATTAAACTTCTTCAGGTCAACTGCTGAGAGGTCACAAAAGTAAGGATTTGATAGAATACAAAGAGAAAGTTAAAGGAGGAATTATGGGAAAACAGAAGTTTGTGACATGATGGCCACCTGTAGTGCAATGAACAGAGATAAAACCTAGATTCTTTCCTAGATGAAATTTAACAAACAATATAGACCCTCTCACCCTTACACCCACAACACAAACACACACACACACACACACACACACGCCCACACAGTGCTGTAATCAATATGATCTACAAAATAAAAGTGGGCAAAAAATATACCATTTTTCAAGAAGAAGCAATAACAAAACCTATGTATTTGCCATTTTAGTACTGAGAAGAGGGAGAAGAGAAATACATTCATTCACCTTGAGATTGTGTAATACCTAGTGGATCATATATGATTTTTGTAGTCCAAAATTACTAGATTCTGTAGAAAAAAATATACATACCCAGAAAAATCTAAATAAACCTAAACTTATAAAAATACAAATATTTTCAAGGTGAAAATTTAATTGCAGTTCTCTAAATCAATACTACTCTTGAATAACTAAGGGTTATAAAGGCAAATCCTCTCTGAAAGAATGTAACTTAACTATTGTATCACAGTAATTCCAAAAAATTCCAAGAAAACAAGTTATGTAAAATAAAAACAAAATCATAAACCATGTAGAATAATGTATAAAAAATAAAATCAGGGCAAAGAAAGGTAGTAAGTTGAGTCATAATTATTAGACACTAAAATAATCAGATATAGAGTATAAAGTACATACATTTAATACATATAAAGATAACAGAACATAATATAAGCTAAGAAGAGAATTCTACATGTAAAGTGGTAAGATACCTTGGGGAAAGAAACCCAATTTAGAAAAGAAAATGTAATTGTTCTATAATCATGCAATTGGTGGATCATATAGTCAAAATTAAAATGCGTAATAACATTCTATGTTGTTAAAAGCATGCAATTGAGGGATTGGAATATACATAAGAAAAGGGACAATGGTAACTAGGAAACTGGTGGGCCAAAGCTGAAAGGGGGATGATATCGAGATCTGAAGAAATTATCTTATATGCCACTCAGAGAGAGGAAAAACAGAGAAGACAATATTAATAATAATATGAAAAAGAGATGGTGAAATGAAAGCTAGAATGGGAAGATACAATATATAATTTATTGAAGTTGTATTCAAACAAAAGTAAGAATGGGAAAGTAGAAATATCTAATGAGATAATTCAGATAAGACTTTTACAAGATTATTCAAAGATGTCATAGATCTAAGAATCTTATCAAAACTTATAGGATAAGCAAATATAAAAAAGTATAGATACATCATTGAAACTAAATAATATAAAAAGAATAAGATATTAAAATCAGTTTAAGTGGGAACAATGATCTACAATGGGTTTACAGCTAAAATTATAACACATTTTTTAACAGCACAGTAGAGACCAGAAGACAAAAAATAATGTTTGAAGTTCTAAGAGAAAATGGTCTCCAATTTTCAATTTTATAGAGGGCTACATTATCCTCTCTGTCCTGGTGCAGTGGCTCAAGCCTGTGGTCTCAGCACTTTGGGATGCCAATGCAAGCAGATCATTTGAGGTCAGGAGTTCAAGACCAGCCTGGCCAACATGATGAACACTGTTTACTAAAAATACAATAAATAGCCCCCCGTGGTGATGTGTGCCTGTAATTCCAGCTACTTGGGAGGCTGAGGTAGGAGAATGGCTTGAACCCGGGAGGTGGAGGTTACAGCGAGCAGATTGTGCCACTGCACTCCAGCCTGGGTGACGAAGCAAGACTCCATTTTACAAAAAAAAAAAAATTCCCACCTATAGTATTTTCAGAAGTTAGTGGAAACATAGGACATATTTCTAATAGAGTCTCCAGTAAACTAGCTTTTAAAAGGTATACTTTACATAAGAGAAAAATAGTTGTCAGTGGAAATCTAATGGCAAAGATTTAATATTAAGTGAAGATATTATAAAATAGTTTCATGAAATAAGATAAATGTTGATTCGATAGAATTCTAATTTTTGAAGAAAAACAAGATAGAACTAAAATAATGGGACAAAAAGGCACATGAGTTGGAAAATAGTTTATTGGAGTTTAAATATTCTAACATCTGTGTACATGTTAGGACGAGATAAAGATTTTGAATAACTTTAGATATGGTTGAATATCCGTATTTATATAGATATGCCAATCACTAAAAAATAATTAATATGGCCGGGCACAGTGGCTCATGCCTGTAATCCCAGCACTTTAGGGGGCTGAAGCGGGTGGATCAAGAGATCGAGACCATCCTGGCCAACATGGTGAAATCCTGGCTCTACTAAAAAAAACAGAAAAATTAGCTGGGCATGAGGGTGCATGCCTATAATCCCAGCTACTTGGGAGGCTGAGGCAGAAGAATCACTTGAACCCGGAAGGCAGAGGTTGCAGTAAACCGAGATCACGTCACTGCACTCTAGCCTGGCAACAGAGTGAGGTTCCACATCAAAACACACACACACACACACAAAACAATAATTAATATAACTTCAAAAGAAATTGAAGACAAATGAAATAAGAAAAAGAAGCAAGAAACCCAAAACAAATAAGACCCAGAAAAGAAGAAAATATATATGATTTTAAAGAGTGGTAAATAGAAAGCATTGAATTAAGAACTCTCAAATCATATAAATGTTTAGTGTAAACTAACTGAAGGGGTGGCCGGCCCTCCATACCTGTGGGTATATCTCGTCAGGAGGGACGAGAGACTGAGAAAAGAAATAAGACACAGAGACAAAGTATAGAGAAACAACAGTGGGCCCGGGAGACCAGCACTCAGCATACCAAGGACCTGCACCGGCACCGGTCTCTGAGTTCCCTCGGTTTCTATTGATTATTATTTTCATTATCTCAGCAAGAGGAATGCGGTAGGAGAGCAGGGTGATAATAGGGAGAAGGTCAGCAAGAAAACATGAGAGCAAAATAATCTATGTCATAATTAAGTTCAAGGGGAGGTACTATGCCCGGATGTGCACGTAGGCCAGATTTTTGTTTCTCTCCACCCAAACATCTCAGTGGAGTAAAGAATAACAAAGCAGCATTGCTGCCAACATGTCTCGCCTCCCGCCATAGGGCAGTTTTTCTCCTATCTCAGAATTGAACAAATGTACAATCGGGTTTTATATCGAGACATTCAGTTCCCAGGGGCAGGCAGGAGACAGTGGTTTTCCTCTATCTCAACTGCAAGAGGCTTTCCTCTTTTACTAATCCATCTCAGCACAGACCGTTTACGGGTGTTGGGCTGGGGGACGATCAGGTCTTTCTCATCCCACGAAGCCATATTTCAGACTATCACACGGGGAGAAACCTTGGACAATATCTGGCTTTCCAAGGCAGAGGTTCCTGCGGCTTTTCACAGTACATTGTGCCCCTGGTTTATTGAGACTAGAGAATGGCGATGACTTTTACGAAGCATACTGCTTGTAAACATTTTGTTAACAAGGTACGTCCTGCACAGCCCTAGATCCCTTAAACCTTGATTCCATACAACACATGTTTCTGTGAGCACAAGGTTGCGGCAAAGTGGCTGGGGCAAAGTTACACATTAACAGCATTTAAGCAAAGCAATTTTTCAGATACAGGTCAAAGTGGAATTTCTTATGTCTTCCCTTTCTACATAGACACAGTAACGGTCTGATCCTTTTTTCTTTTCCCTACAGTAAACAAAGTACAAAATCTAGTTATATTTTGCTGGAAAAAGCACACTTCTAAGTTGAAAAGACTGAGTTATGTTGAAATTATAAAATACAAATTAGTTTTACCCAGCAAATTTAAGCAACTAAAACTGATATACAATTTCAAGCAGGTAAATTTTAAAAGAAAAATATTACAGAACTAAAGAATGTAGCAATATGAAAAACTCAATTTACAAAGAATATATAAACAGTATAAATATATAAGAAATACCCTTAAATATGTAAAGCAAATGTATAGCTCATTTATATGAGAAATTGAAAAACACAGCAACAAAATAAAAAACATTTAAAACACCTCCGTGTGATATTGATTGATGCTCAAAACAAAAACAACAAAAAATCTATATAGCAGGTTTAAGGAATCTGATTAACAAATTTGATCTCTGAAACATGTATCACCAAACAATTAGAGAACATACTCATACATTTTCAGGCACACATAGAATATTTATAGAAATGAGTCCATATGCTAAGCCATAAAGCTGAGCCTAAAAATTTCAAATGATTACTGTTACTGAGTCTATGTTGTAACTGGGTTAGAAAGTAATGCTTTAAAAATACATTTGGAAATCACAAAACCTCATGTAAATAATGCATTAGTAAATTCAAGCACATAATTAAAATAAAGCAAATTGGGCAGGATGATGGTAAAGTGATATTTTTAGTGAAATGCAAATCGAAACCACGATGCAATACCACCTTACTCCTGCAAAAATGGCCATAATCAAAAAAGCAAAAAACAGTGATGGTGGCATGGATGCGGTCATCAGAACACTTCTACTATGCTGGTGGAAATGTAAACTAGTACAACCACTATGGAAAACAGTGTGGCAATTCCTTAAAGAACTAAAAGTAGAACTACTGTTTGATCCAGCAATCACACTACTGGGTATCCACTCAGAGGAAAAGAAGTCAATATTTGAAAAAGATATTTGCACACACATGTTTATAGCAGCACAATTCACAATAGCAAAATTGTGGAACCAACCCAAATGCCCATCAATCAATGAGTGGATAAAGAAACTGCAATATACATATATATATATATGATGTACATACATATATATGATATATACATATATATTATATATATACATTGTGTGTGTGTGTATATATATATGATGGAATACTGTGCAGCCATAGGAAGGAATGAATTAACAGCATTTGCAGTGACATGGATGAGACTGAAGACTATTATTCTAAGTGAAGTAATTCAGGAGTGGAAAACCAAACATCATATGTTCCCACTGATATGTGGAAGCTAAGCTACGAGGATGCAAAGGCATAAGAATGATACAATGGATCTGGGGGACTTGGCGGAATGAATAGGTGGGAGCAAGGGATAAAAGAGTACAAATACGGTGCGGTGTATACTACTCTGGTGATAATTGCATGGAAATCTCGCAAATCACCACTAATGAACTAACTCATGTAACCAAATATCACCTGTACCCCAATAACTGATGGATAATTTTTTTAAAGTCATCAAACCTGTACTATGAAGTCATGGGTATAATTCCATTGTAATTTCTGGAGTAGAACAGGGAGTACCACCATTAAAATTCATCTCCTCTACCAATCTCAAAGGAAAAAAAAAAAAAAAAAAAAACACACATTCTTTCTGCAGGGGAAAGTGCATTCGAGTGGTAGTTGGAGGGCACTGGTGGAAACTCACTAGAGCTAAGGGAGGAAGGAGAAGAAAAAAATTTACACAGTACACATTGGGGGAAGGACAAGTATATAGGCTAGGCCCAGAATTATGTCTGAAGATTTGGAAGAAATATTTGTGAAGTTGACTTGTAAAACCTAGGCTTATAGTGCATGGGTTAGACTGAGTCGACTTAAATATCAAAAATAGTTGCCCACTTTCCCACCTTCCCCTATCACATGAATATGCACTGAGTAAAAATAATGATAGAGTACAATTGGAAGAGTTATAAAAGGCATCCTGTCTCTGGGGACATCACAAAGCGAGATCCAAAGCCAAATGGGGCTGATAAAAACAAGGTATCGCTAGAAAATTTGAAGTCTCTAATGTACATAGCAAAAGCAAATTTCAAATATGTCAATAATAGCAACAACATTTTAAACACTGAACTCAATTTCTGACAAGATTAATACAAACTTACAAACTAAAGACTCAGTAGAAGGAAAGAAAGGGTTATCTTTAAGGGTTTAAAACAAATAAACTTTTGGTTTTACATATTCTATTCAGCATTTCTAGCATTCATAAAAAATTACTAGGTGTATAAAAGAAAAAAAAGCAGTCTGAAAAGACAATCATAACCAGACTCAAATATGACACTGATGTTAAAAATATCAGACAAGAGATTTGAAATAACCGTGATTAACGTGTTAGAAATTATAATAGAAAAGATAGTCAAAATGCAAGATCAGATAATTTTAGCAGAGGTATGAAAATTAAGAAAAGAATGAAAAATGATGGAAATCAGTAGAACAGTAAGAGAAATAAAGATTGGTTACCTTTGATGTGCTCATCAGTATCCAAGATGAACCTGAAGAAATTATTTGTAAGCTTGAAAATAGGTCAATATAAAATATGAAATGTAAGCTTTCTTTTTAAAACTCAAGTTGAAATTAATCTTTGACATTTTCAGGTACTTTTAATATCTTCAGTTAAAATGTCAAGAGTGAGTCTAATAAAAAACCACTTATTTTTGTTGGTATATTTAATTATTTTAAATGAAATCAATTGCTCTTTACTCTGACATATGAGCTGGAAACAAGTTTGAAAGAAGTGGTTTCTCTGAAGTTCAATTAAATCAGTAGTATTATCAAGTTTGATAATATAAATAGAAGTATCCAGTTTAAATGCACTGGGAGTGGGTTTCATGGCTATAAATAATTACTAGCATACATTCCCATCACTACTTCAGTAGAGTCTTTCCATAATTATCCCTACCATTTTTTTTAGCATCCATTCCATCTATGTGCCTAGCATAGTTAGGTAATGTTTATATTGTTCTTTATTTTTACTCTCAGCAAATATGAATGAGAAATTTTGTTTCTTTATTTTTCAGAAGAGAAAATTGCAGTACTATAACATAGAGTTGCAAATAGCTAAGCCAGGGAGTGATAGTTGTCTGAGAGTTCAATAACCATTTCCCTAATAATACTTTCCAGACAGAAATTAAATCTAGTCTAAAATGATGAACCAGAATATACGTTAATTATTTTTGTCAAAGTTCTAGTCAAGACAATTGTAACAAATGGATTGGCTCTGTTTTAGTTGCGTTTATTCAGCACACACAGATTTAGTTAAATAGAATGTAAACTGTGTTCTATTTCATTAGAAATATAATTCAGAGAAGGAGCATATGGGGGAAAATGAGAAGAACAAACACTGGTGGTTAAAAGCTAAAAAATAAGTGAGACATACCTAAAAGATGAATTAAAACAGAGGTAATCATTTTAAAGTTTCAATAAATAAGCAGTGGTAAGGAAGAAAATGTATTTTTTATTTTCAGAAATATCTAGAAATTCAAACTAATTAGAGCAAGCGTTCATTTTTCCTTTTGGTAATTCACCTATAAAAGAAATAGTATGGTATTTTGAAAAGATGATCAGTTTCAAAATTAAATCTATCTCTGCTCACATCCCAACTGTGCCATTTATTGTTTTAGTTGTAGGATAGACAGTTAGCTAGCTATTTAAGCATTTGTAACATAAGTTTAATCATCTTCAAAATGGGCATAATATCAGCTCCATTAATGTCATCCCATTTCCTGTACATTTGTTGTGAAATTAAATTACTTAATGTTATCACACTTATGGCTCAAAATAATTTATATGGTAAAACTTTTTAAAGATTTTATGATTATAGGTTTAATATTTTAAAATACATTAAAATTACTTCCAAAATATTTTTTGTCAGAATTGTGCATGCATTTCAATACTTCTAACAATGAACATGTACTTATCACTATTTACTCCCATGTAATTTATGAGAATTGTTTACATAATTTAGGAAAAAAAACTTCACAAATGGCAAACATGCAATATTTTTGTTTAAAAGAATGGAGAATGGATTAATAATCAAGTGAAATATATATATTTATGTATATAAATATGTATATATATTATGTATATAGTATATATAATTATATATTATATACAAATATATAATTATATAAATATATATAAAATTATATATTATCTATAGATATATATATAGTATATACATTTCACTTAATTCTTAATCCATTCTCCATTCTTTTAAAGAAAAGTAATACATGTTTGCATTTGTGGAATGAAGATATTTTTCCAGGTATGAGATATACGAAGCATAATACAACATGATGTTCGAGGTGGTAATATCACTTTAAAGAGCCATTTGTAAGTGTATTTCAAATGTACTTCAGATTGACTTAATTTATAATTACTGATTATTACTCTAATTTATCTATAATTGCTATAATTACTTTATTCATAATTAGGGCACCAAAGGCCCAATTAAAGTCCCAATTAAGGGCTAAGATTCAATGACTCCCAAATTTTTATTTGAGACTGAAGAAAGGGGCTAAAAGTAGGTATCTTAAAATGGTTGCTATGACCTCAAGGGCTTCTTTCAGGTTAAAATAATGAAGAGTGTAAATAAATTTAGTAATAATTCAAGTAGAATTACAATGGCATCATATTTACCTTTCTGTTCTATGGTATAAATACTTTAAAAGTAATAATTTTCTATATTTTTTCTCTGTTCTGTTTCATTAATTGGAAAATATTTAACAAAATGATATTTACTTATTTTAATTTCTGATGTTAACATTTTCAAGTGTAGTTATCGGCCTTCTTAACTTTTCTCTTAAATCATACTCTTGGGGCTTTTTGTTAGTATAACTATTAATATTATTTTTTAAAATATGATTTATTTTGTGATTTAACGTTCCAAATAATGGAATCCATCTATTTGAATTTTACTTTGTTTCTGTAAATTTGCTCCAATCATTAGAGATATTCTCTATTATGTACCAGGTTACAAAGGGCACTGAAATTTTAAAGTAATTGAACAAAACCAAAATAACCTTTGTCAGTTTTTAGTGGTCCTTAGCAACAAAATTAAAATTAAGAATAAATGTAAAGTCAGTGTTTACTATAGTATACTTCTATTGCTGTGAGTTATTTCCAGTAGGCTTATTTGTAGAAACCTCTGAAACAGAGCATTATCTAACTATTTAAAAAAAAAAAAAAAAAAAAAGGACAGCCCAGGATTTGATGATAGAATGAGAGTCTTTCCCCCACTGCTTTTTAAAAACTGTAGATAAGTTCATTTTGTGAATAAAGAAGGTAATAAAACTGAGCTCAAATTGGTCACTAATCAAGTACCTTATAGAAAAGGGAAAACATACCTGCATCTTTTTAAATAGTTTAAATGCAGCATATGCAATTTAACTGGATTTCACCACCATAAGTGGAAATCACATGTGAGCTTAAGAAGAATTCACTTGGCTCACACCAAAGCATTCATCCACAATGAGGATTCAATCAAGTGCTGAGTAACTGATCTTTGTTCCATTTCTCATATTCATGCTGTCAGGCTCCAGTCTTATAAACTAGGAAGATTCACATAACTGATCTGATTCACATTAATGATGTGGTACCTGATTCCATTTTTAGCAGTGATAACATATATATTTCACCAGTGAATATCTGAGCCCAAGGCCATGCTTATCATTATGTTTTCACTAGCGGATAAAAAATGAATGGATTTAACTATGGAAAATTTAAGTTTCATAATTCATTGTAACTAATTTACTCATTTTATTAACAAATGGAATTTTGAGTAGTGGAATATTATGTTTCAGATCCTAGCTGCTGGACTCAAACTCCCTTGGTTTGAAGATAATTAAAAATTATAGGGGGGGCGGAGCAAGATGGCCGAATAGGAGCGGCTCCAGTCTTCAACTCCCAGCGCCAGCGACACAGAAGACCGGTGATTTCGGCATTTTCAACTGAGGTACTGGGTTCATCTCACTGGGGAGTGCTGGAAGATCGGTACTGGTCAGCTGCTGCAGCCCGACCAGCGAGAGCTGAAGCAGGGCGAGGCATTGCCTCACCTGGGAAGCGCAAGGGGGAAGGGAATCCCTTTTCCTAGCCAGGGGAACTGAGACACACAACACCTGGAGAATCGGGTAACTCCCACCCCAATACTGCGCTTTGAGCAAACAGGCACACCAGGAGATCATATCCCACACCTGGCTGGGAGGGTCCCACACCCACGGAGCCTCCCTCATTGCTATCACAGCAGTCTGTGATCTACCGGCAAGGCAGCAGCGAGGCTGGGGGAGGGGCGCCCGCCATTGCTCAGGCTTAAGTAGGTAAACAAAGCTGCTGGGAAGCTCGAACTGGGTGGAGCTCACAGCAGCTCAAGGAAACCTGCCTGTCTCTGTAGACTCCACCTCTGGGGGCAGGGCACAGTAAACAATAACAAAGCAGCAGATACCTCTGCAGACCCAAACGACTCTGTCTGACAGCTTTGAAGAGAGCAGTGGATCTCCCAACACGGAGGTTGAGATCTGAGAAGGGACAGACTCCCTGCTCAAGCGGGTCCCTGACCCCTGAGTAGCCTAACTGGGAGACATCCCCCACTAGGGGCAGTCTGACACCCCACACCTCACAGGGTGGAGTACACCCCTGAGAGGAAGCTTCCAAAGCAAGAATCAGACAGGTACACTTGCTGTTCAGAAATATTCTATCTTCTGCAGTCTCTGCTGCTGATACCCAGGCAAACAGGGTCTGGAGTGGACCTCAAGCAATCTCCAACAGACCTACAGCTGAGGGTCCTGACTGTTAGAAGGAAAACTATCAAACAGGAAGGACACCTACACCAAAACCCCATCAGTACATCACCATCATCAAAGACCAGAGGCAGATAAAACCACAAAGATGGGGAAAAAGCAGGGCAGAAAAGCTGGAAATTCAAAAAATAAGAGCACATCTCCCCCGGCAAAGGAGCGCAGCTCATCGCCAGCAACGGATCAAAGCTGGACGGAGAATGACTTTGACGAGATGAGAGAAGAAGGCTTCAGTCCATCCAATTTCTCAGAGCTAAAGGAGGAATTATGTACCCAGCGCAAAGAAACTAAAAATCTTGAAAAAAAAGTGGAAGAATTGACGGCTAGACTAATTAATGCAGAGAAGGTCATAAACGAAATGAAAGAGATGAAAAGCATGACACGAGAAATACGTGACAAATGCACAAGCTTCAGTAACCGACTCGATCAACTGGAAGAAAGAGTATCAGCGATTGAGGATCAAATGAATGAAATGAAGCGAGAAGAGAAACCAAAAGAAAAAAGAAGAAAAAGAAATGAACAAAGCCTGCAAGAAGTATGGGATTATGTAAAAAGACCAAATCTCCGTCTGATTGGGGTGCCTGAAAGTGAGGGGGAAAATGGAACCAAGTTGGAAAACACTCTTCAGGATATCATCCAGGAGAACTTCCCCAACCTAGTAGGGCAGGCCAACATTCAAATCCAGGAAATACAGAGAACGCCACAAAGATACTCCTCGAGAAGAGCAACTCCAAGACACATAATTGCCAGATTCACCAAAGTTGAAATGAAGGAAAAAATCTTAAGGGCAGCCAGAGAGAAAGGTCGGGTTACCCACAAAGGGAAGCCCATCAGACTCACAGCAGATCTCTCGGCAGAAACTCTCCAAGCCAGAAGAGAGTGGGGGCCAATATTCAACATTCTTAAAGAAAAGAATTTTCAACCCAGAATTTCATATCCAGCCAAACTAAGTTTCATAAGTGAAGGAGAAATAAAATCCTTTACAGATAAGCAAATGCTTAGAGATTTTGTCACCACTAGGCCTGCCTTACAAGAGACCCTGAAGGAAGCACTCAACATGGAAAGGAACAACCGGTACCAGCCATTGCAAAAACATGCCAAAATGTAAAGACCATCGAGGCTAGGAAGAAACTGCATCAACTAACGAGCAAAATAACCAGTTAATATCATAATGGCAGGATCAAGTTCACACATAACAATCTTAACCTTAAATGTAAATGGACTAAATGCTCCAATTAAGAGACACAGACTGGCAAACTGGATAAAGAGTCAAGACCCATCAGTCTGCTGTATTCAGGAGACCCATCTCACACGCAGAGACATACATAGGCTCAAAATAAAGGGATGGAGGAAGATTTACCAAGCAAATGGAGAACAAAAAAAAAGCGGGGGTTGCAATACTAGTCTCTGATAAAACAGACTTTAAACCATCAAAAATCAAAAGAGACAAAGAAGGCCATTACATAATGGTCAAGGGATCAATTCAACAGGAAGAGCTAACTATCCTAAATATATATGCACCCAATACAGGAGCACCCAGATTCATAAAGCAAGTCCTTAGAGACTTACAAAGAGACTTAGACTCCCATACAATAATAATGGGAGACTTCAACACTCCACTGTCAACATTAGACAGATCAACGAGACAGAAAGTTAACAAGGATGTCCAGGAATTGAACTCATCTCTGCAGCAAGCAGACCTAATAGACATCTATAGAACTCTCCACCCCAAATCAACAGAATATACATTCTTCTCAGCACCACATCGTACTTACTCCAAAATTGACCATATAATTGGAAGTAAAGCACTCCTCAGCAAATGTACAAGAACAGAAATTATTACAAACTGTCTCTCAGACCACAGTGCAATCAAACTAGAACTCAGGACTAAGAAACTCAATCAAAACCGCTCAACTACATGGAAACTGAACAACCTGCTCCTGAATGACTACTGGGTACATAACGAAATGAAGGCAGAAATAAAGATGTTCTTTGAAACCAATGAGAACAAAGATACAACATACCAGAATCTCTGGGACACATTTAAAGCAGTGTGTAGAGGGAAATTTATAGCACTAAATGCCCACAAGAGAAAGCAGGAAAGATCTAAAATTGACACTCTAACATCGCAATTAAAAGAATTAGAGAAGCAAGAGCAAACACATTCGAAAGCTAGCAGAAGGCTAGAAATAACTAAGATCAGAGCAGAACTGAAGGAGATAGAGACACAAAAAACCCTCCAAAAAATCAATGAATCCAGGAGTTGGTTTTTTGAAAAGATCAACAAAATTGACAGACCACTAGCAAGACTAATAAAGAAGAAAAGAGAGAAGAATCAAATCGACGCAATTAAAAATGATAAAGGGGATATCACCACCGACCCCACAGAAATACAAACTACCATCAGAGAATACTATAAACACCTCTACGCAAATAAACTGGAAAATCTAGAAGAAATGGATAATTTCCTGGACACTTACACTCTTCCAAGACTAAACCAGGAAGAAGTTGAATCCCTGAATAGACCAATAGTAGGCTCTGAAATTGAGGCAATAATTAATAGCCTACCAACCAAAAAAAGTCCAGGACCAGATGGATTCACAGCTGAATTCTACCAGAGGTACAAGGAGGAGTTGGTACCATTCCTTCTGAAACTATTCCAATCAATAGAAAAAGAGGGAATCCTCCCTAACTCATTTTATGAGGCCAACATCATCCTGATACCAAAGCCTGGCAGAGATACAACAAAAAAAGAGAATTTTAGACCAATATCCCTGATGAACATCGATGCAAAAATCCTCAATAAAATACTGGCAAACCGGATTCAGCAACACATCAAAAAGCTTATCCACCATGATCAAGTGGGCTTCATCCCTGGGATGCAAGGCTGGTTCAACATTCGCAAATCAATAAACATAATCCAGCATATAAACAGAACCAAAGACAAGAACCACATGATTATCTCAATAGATGCAGAAAAGGCTTTTGACAAAATTCAACAGCCCTTCATGCTAAAAACGCTCAATAAATTCGGTATTGATGGAACGTACCTCAAAATAATAAGAGCTATTTATGACAAACCCACAGCCAATATCATACTGAATGGGCAAAAACTGGAAAAATTCCCTTTGAAAACTGGCACAAGACAGGGATGCCCTCTCTCACCACTCCTATTCAACATAGTGTTGGAAGTTCTGGCTAGGGCAATTAGGCAAGAGAAAGAAATCAGGGGTATTCAGTTAGGAAAAGAAGAAGTCAAATTGTCCCTGTTTGCAGATGACATGATTGTATATTTAGAAAACCCCATTGTCTCAGCCCAAAATCTCCTTAAGCTGATAAGCAACTTCAGCAAAGTCTCAGGATACAAAATTAATGTGCAAAAATCACAAGCATTCTTATACACCAATAACAGACAAACACAGAGCCAAATCATGAATGAACTTCCATTCACAATTGCTTCAAAGAGAATCAAATACCTAGGAATCCAACTTACAAGGGATGTAAAGGACCTCTTCAAGGAGAACTACAAACCACTGCTCAGTGAAATAAAAGAGGACACAAACAAATGGAAGAACATACCATGCTCATGGATAGGAAGAATCAATATCATGAAAATGGCCATACTGCCCAAGGTAATTTATAGATTCAATGCCATCCCCATCAAGCTACCAATGAGTTTCTTCACAGAATTGGAAAAAACTGCTTTAAAGTTCATATGGAACCAAAAAAGAGCCCGCATCTCCAAGACAATCCTAAGTCAAAAGAACAAAGCTGGAGGCATCACGCTACCTGACTTCAAACTATACTACAAGGCTACAGTAACCAAAACAGCATGGTACTGGTACCAAAACAGAGATATAGACCAATGGAACAGAACAGAGTCCTCAGAAATAATACCACACATCTACAGCCATCTGATCTTTGACAAACCAGAGAGAAACAAGAAATGGGGAAAGGATTCCCTATTTAATAAATGGTGCTGGGAAAATTGGCTAGCCATCAGTAGAAAGCTGAAACTGGATCCTTTCCTTACTCCTTATACGAAAATTAATTCAAGATGGATTAGAGACTTAAATGTTAGACCTAATACCATAAAAATCCTAGAGGAAAACCTAGGTAGTACCATTCAGGACATAGGCATGGGCAAAGACTTCATGTCTAAAACACCAAAAGCAACGGCAGCAAAAGCCAAAATTGACAAATGGGATCTCATTAAACTAAAGAGCTTCTGCACAGCAAAAGAAACTACCATCAGAGTGAACAGGCAACCTACAGAATGGGAGAAAATTTTTGCAATCTACTCATCTGACAAAGGGCTCATATCCAGAACCTACAAAGAACTCAAACAAATTTACAAGAAAAAAACAAACAACCCCATCAAAAAGTGGGCAAAGGATATGAACAGACATTTCTCAAAAGAAGACATTCATACAGCCAACACACACATGAAAAAATGCTCATCATCACTGGCCATCAGAGAAATGCAAATCAAAACCACAATGAGATACCATCTCACACCAGTTAGAATGGCGATCATTCAAAAGTCAGGAAACAACAGGTGCTGGAGAGGATGTGGAGAAATAGGAACACTTTTACACTGTTGGTGGGATTGTAAACTAGTTCAACCATTATGGAAAACAGTATGGCGATTCCTCAAGGATCTAGAACTAGATGTACCATATGACCCAGCCATCCCATTACTGGGGATATACCCAAAGGATTATAAATTATGCTGCTATAAAGACACATGCACACGTATGTTTATTGCGGCACTATTCACAATAGCAAAGACTTGGAATCAACCCAAATGTCCATCAGTGACAGATTGGATTAAGAAAATGTGGCACATATACACCATGGAATACTATGCAGCCATAAAAAAGGATGAGTTTGTGTCCTTTGTAGGGACATGGATGCAGCTGGAATCCATCATTCTTAGCAAACTATCACAAGAACAGAAAACCAAACACCGCATGTTCTCACTCATAGGTGGGAACTGAACAATGAGATCACTTGGACTCGGGAAGGGGAACATCACACACCGGGGCCTATCATGGGGAGGGGGGAGGGGGGAGGGATTGCATTGGGAGTTATACCTGATGTAAATGACGAGTTGATGGGTGCAGCACACCAACAAGGCACAAGTATACATATGTAACAAACCTGCACGTTATGCACATGTACCCTACAGCTTACAGTATAATAATAATAAATAAATTAAAAAAAAAAATTATAAAACATTAGAAAAGTCGTTTAATTACTCTGTTCTACAAATTCATTTGCAAATAGGAGTAAAATTAGCACCCACTTCCTAATCGTTTTGCATAATAAATAGTACATATATGTAAAACACTTAAAAACTGCCTGAAATTTTGCACATTATATATAATGATTACTGTTACTCTTATTTATTATTGTAATTAACACTACATATAAATACACTTTTAGAGGTGTTTGAATTCTAATGCCAAGTATTTGTGGATGAAAGAAGAGAGAGTTGATGCAATAATAAATGATGAAGTTCATGAAGAGAACAAAACTTGTGTCCAACACTACACAGTCATCATGCTCTAAGAGGTGTTTTGTATTAGCAAATAACTTTGAGGAAAGGAAAAGTGAGCTAAGCACACAGATAATATTTTTCTTAACATGACTATTATTAAGTTAGAAGTGAAATATGGTTTAATTCTTGGAAGCAAGAAAGAGGTGTGAGCAAGAAAGCTAAAAGCATTCAACCAACAATAATTTCCAAGGGTTCATATTGAAAAATGCAAGTCAGCAACATGCCCTGTCTTTACACAGTTTCTATATGAAAAGAGTTAAGATATTAAGAACTATCCAGCAAGATGTTATGTTTCCATATAAAGATTATATTTCTTGAATTCCCAAGTACATCTATCACAAAAAATTATAGTAAATAAAATATATCTAAATACAGAATTCAAAAATAAAAATAGATAATTGTTTTCAAGTCTATATTTTTGTTAAGAACTGTGATAAGCATGTTACATGCATTATTTCACTTATTGATCTCTAAAAGCCTGTGCAGATTACCAAAATTAGTCTTGAATCAAATTTATTGACACAATTTGCATGTAATAAAATTCCCTATTTAATTTCCTATTTTAAGTTCCGAGTTCAATGAAATATGAAAAGTATATATATTTGTGTAACCAACACTACTAAGATATTGTACTTTAATATACTAGCAATAAAATATAAAATTTAAATTTAAAAATATACTTAGCATTCAAAGTATAAAATGTTTAGTGATAACTAATTAAATATGCATACTCAGTACAATGAAAATTACAAAACATTGCTACAAAAACAAAGGCAAGCATAATAATAAATTAAGTTATATATACCATGCTCACGGACCAGAGAAATCCATATTGTTACACTCCTGTGCTTAAATCTGATAAACTAGTACCATTTTGGTCAAAGGCAGAAATGAATCATTAAAAGGAAATTATTAATGTATAGATGGAATGAGCTCCTGTGCCTAAATGGCCCCAATAATTGATCAATATTTTTATGATTTCAGGCAGCTTTAGGATAATTTTCTAGCACTGTGCTATCCAATATTTTAGCCTCATTGAGACACAGTTATTATTTTCTATCAATGCCTTAAACAGTCCATGGTAAATGTCACTTTGAAGAACTTGCTTATATCTTCAGGCCACTAGTCCATGTCATTTGCATTTCTGCTGCAGTTCTGTGAGTTATAATCACATTCTTAAAAATGAGTCCCAAAGAGAACATACCTCATTTGATGCCTACTATACCACAAAAGCAGATAGCTGCTTTGTTACTGGTTACTGGTGAAATATTAAATTGCTGAGCAAACCTAATTTTAACATATATTTATTGCAATGGTTAAGAAGTCTTATTTTTATTAAAAACAAAATTTTAATCTAATACTAAAATTGATTTTTGAGTATGAACCTAAAACAGACTTAACAAAATTTCATTTAATGTGTAGCAACAATATCTAAATGTTACACATAGTTTTTTCATATTGTAGGAAATGCATGAAAAATTATTAGTGATAGAGAAAAAGACCTCCGGGACCTTTTATGTCAGTTATAAAAGACAGATTGTTATAACTATAAATTTGTTTCTCTTGGAACTGACATCCAAGGTTCCAGAGCGTTTTTCCCTTCACTGAGGATTTTGTATGTAATTCCTACAGCACACTGTATTCCATCCTTTGCAAGAAATGTTCAACCGTTCACATAAGAGAGACAGCCAGGCACCTTGCCTACTACCAAAGAATAAGAAAAATTAGATGTGAGGTCATAAAGTAATACATCTTTGGATTTTTTTAGTGGCTTGGTTACGAAGAAACTCACTTGTTATGTTAATACATGAAAGACTGGGAACTTGCCATGTATCTAATTAAAAAAAAAATACAATGATTTAAAATGATTTTTTTTTAGCAAAAGCCACATGAGCTAGTTAGCTCTTAATAATTTCAACAAATATTTTGTGGTTTTGTGCTGATAACAATAAATTAAAAATTTGAAGTTTAAATATGATTAATACAACTACAGGTCTCCACCAAGATATAACAGATAAAATTAGCAATGATTTATAATTTGCATTATAATCATCAGCACTGAAGATTTGTCAACTAATTTTGGTAGGGAAATCCACCATTAGGGTACTCAATATTGTATTCTTTTCATTTAATAAAATATGGTATTTAATTCTCCATTGAGATGATCCAACATTTGCATGGTGTATTTATGGGCAGCCCTGGGTTTATTCACTAAGGAAAATTTTAACATGGAGAATACACATAGCTTTAAATGTCATATCCATTAATAATAATAAAATATGCTTAATGACTTCTTTGCATATTTATCTGTGGTTTTATACAATATCTGGAGTATTTTAGAAGTATTTTATTCTGACTACTGAAGTCTAAACTCTCTTGATTTTAGTCCTATCGTTCTGATATTTTAGTTTCATGCCCCTAAAGTAAATTCCCTTTTTTACTCCTGTGCCCAAAAAAAAACAAAAAGCAAAAAACAAAAAACCCTGAAAACCTGAACTTTAATGGGGCAGATGCAAAAGATCTGTCCCTCGATCCAAATTACATTTCAAAGTGGCAAGGTGTATGCTTACTTTGCCTGTGACCTTTTTCTAATGAAAAGTATTGACTGTTATTTCTTCCAATTATGTCTATTGTTTCATAGGAGAATGATGTGTTGAGTAAACCTTCTGGTCTCTAATGGTAACACTGAAAAACAACAGACATTTAAAACACACAAAAAAACTATTAAGCGCTATAATTTCTAGTGTTTTCATGCTGAGAAAATCACACTTTTAATACAGGTACAGCAGGTCGTTGAGTAACATTGTTTTCTTATAATGTTGATGAGAAAAATCAGCCTCTATCTGTGGTCTCTGCTTGTGTGGAGTTTGAACATTGTCGGCACGTTTGGCTGTGCGCAGTGGCAGGACCCCATGCTTGCTCACTCGCTCACACACCCCTCGTCACTCTGCTCACTTTACTTTTTCAAGGTAAAGATGAAATAAATTATATACACCCACTCTATTCTTAAGTGTGCTTCAATCCGTTTTCTCCTATTAATTTCACAAATATCCTCAAGCACCAGATACTTACTTTTACAAATTATGATGAGGTTTGGTTTCACGGTCTTTGTAACATGCTTGAATTATTTTTTTGATCACATTTTCATTTCTGTCATAACAAGATATGTATGTCAGGGTCTTCTGCACCTACCCTCTTTCAGACTGGACTAAGCAATTTTCCCAGGATATCTGGTATAATCACTCACTTTTAAAGCAAGTATTTTGGGCCAGGTGCTGTGATTCATGCCTGTAATTGGAGCACTTTAGGAGGCTGAGTCAGGCGGATCCCTTGAGGCCAGGAGTTCAAGACCAACCTGGGAAACATAGCCAGACCTAATCTCTATCCAAATTAATAATAATAATACAGATTTTGCTCACAATAATTTTTCAAAACACCATTTATTTGTGGGTAATAATATTCCACCCAGACAGAATGGAGGATGGTATAATAAAATAACATAATTAATGAGGTTTGTCTTACATGATAGAATAATACAATGACATGAAAGTCTCCTAAAACTGGAATTTTAACTCTGTGGGCAAAGTGAGTACCAAGAGATGATCAATAGCTCCAGATACAAAAATTCAACTTTGATGGTTATAATTTAGAATTGAAAGGTGGGTAAATTTTCTTCTGATTTGTAGGATAAAAGGAATTAATGAAAATTTGATTAACAGGTTATGAGTTGGGAACAATTTTATGTAATGCTGTTATTCTTTTTGACTCCCCATAATTAAATTGTACTTCTAAACTTGGAAATTTCTGATTTTACAAATATTGGTAAAAGGCAGAACTTGTGTCCCATAAGTAGGTTGAACATGTCAAATATTAATGACATTGATGACCAAAATAATAACTTTATGATAATCTTGTTAAGAAACTAATACTAATTTAGCTCTTCTTGTCAGCACTTGTCTAAGAATTTTATGATAATTAACTAATTGAATCTTCCATACAACATTTCTATGTAAGTACAGTGCTATTATTTCCATTTTTGTGATAAATAAAGTAAGGCACAACGAGTAACCAACTCTCCCAAGACACAGACCTTATAAACAGTAAATCCAAGATCTCAGGACAATCTCTTAATTTGTGTGGATTGCTCTCATCAAAAAATTACTTTTTTACCTCTGTACAACTAGGGTGTTGGGTCCACCAATCAGATACATTTATCATGGATTTTTATTGAGAAGTTAGTAAGAAAGGGAAACAGAATAGTAACAAATATTCTCTGTTGAAGGACGGTTGAGTTCCCAAGACAGAAGTGGCTCTGGTGGCAGTGCCATGATAAGTAAAATGTTTTGATTCATTAATGTCTCTTTTAGAGATAAAAGTATTTATGGAATATTAAATAATAAAATTGTGTATAGTATGCTAAAGTCTAACTTGATTTATATAAATGCAATCATTCTTGATCTGGCAAACGAAATTCAAATTTTATACACTATTATAAGGTGACAATACTTTACCAAACTTCAGACATCATTAATAGATTCCCAGCCCCTATAAATGGGAGGACAAATACCCTTGAGGAAGGCATGTAAAATTGGTCATTAGCACAATCTGTGAATCATCTATTAGCTTTCCTCAAAGGGATCTACATCAGAAAAAGAAAAATAGCCAGACCTTATGAAGGTTTTTGTAAAACACTTCCCATGGATCTTGAATGCCACTGCAGTTCATCAGGAGAAGCAATCTTTGATGGAGAGCAGATGATAAATAGACTTTTAGCATAAGTTCTACTTTAGGTAAGATACAATGAGAGATACACAATGTAGTCATTTCTGAAGTTCTTGTGTATATTGTTAGATGAGGTATACTCAGCAACTACTACAACTCCTGTCCATTTTGCCCAGAATAATTTTTTATAAAGACTTTTCTTTCTTTGACTTATTTTGCACTTCTTTGACTTCTTTGCACCTCTCCCAAAGATCAATTTACTATATTTGTGTGAGACTACATTTTATTACTTTGGTTTATAGTAAGGTTTGAAGTCAGGTAGTCTGTATCCTCCAACTTTATTCTTCTTTAGTATTGTGTTGATCCTTCTAAGTCTTTTGCTGTCTCCCAAAAACATTAGAATTAGTTTGTCAATATCTTTAAAATAGCCTACAGGGATTTTGATTGAAGTGACATTAAGTCATTAGATAAAGTGGAAAAGAATGACATCTTAAAAATATGTTGCCTTCCAATTTATGAACATAGACAATCTCTACATTTATTTGACCTTTTTTCTCATGATTTGTAGCATTCAGTCTACAGATTTCATATGTAATTGACTCAATTTATAACTATTATTTATTTTGATGCTAATCAAATATTTTTAAAAATTTATTTTCCAAATGTTTATTGCTGGTTTGTAGAAAAGTAATTGACTTTTGTGTATTAGCCTTATGATTTCTGACTTTGCTATTCATGCTTCTTTGTTCTAGGAGGTTTTTTTTTTTTCATTATTCTTTTAGATTTTTCTACATAGATGATCATTCATCTGTTCATAGAAACAGTTTAATTGCTTCCTTTTTAATCTCTTGGTTTCCTTTTCTTGTCTTATTGTACTGGCTAGTACTTCCAATTCAGTGTTGAATAGGAATGGTGAGAAATATATTTTTACATTGTTTCTGATTTTAAAGAAATGCATTCTGCTTTTCACCTTTACGTATCAAGTTAGTGGGGGTTCTTACAGATGTTATTTATCAAATTGAATAATTTCCCCCGTATTCCCAGTGTGAAACTCCTAGAGAGTTTGTTTTTGTTTCATTCTGAAGGGGTGTTGGAATTGATTAACTGCTTCATATGCATCGATTGATATGGTCATATAATTATGCTGGTATAGCAGATTACATGGATTGATTGTTCCATAATGAATCAGCCATCCATAAGTTGGACAATTCCCATTGGATTGTTATACATAATTATTTTTATACATTGCTTAATTCTATTAGTTAATGTTCTGTTGACTTTTTTCCACATCTAAACTCAAGACATGTGAGTTGTACTTTTTCTTCCTTGTAATGTCTTGACCTTATTTAGGTATTAGAGTAATATTATAGTAATGCTGGTAACATAGAACAAGCTAGAAAGAGTTCTTTTTGCTTTTATCTTATGAAAGCAATTGTAGAGTATTAGTATTACTTAGTTCTTAAATGTTTGGCAGAATTTACCAGTAAAACCATCTGAAAATGTTATTTTCTTTTACAGAGATTATTCTTGACTCAATATTTTTAAAAACATAGGCTATTAATATAATGATTTTCCTTGTGTACATTTTGATAGTATCTTCGAGGAATTTGCTCGTGTTTTCCTAAGTTATCAAATTTGAAGGCATACAATAGCTTATACTATTCCTTTAATATTCCTTTAACGTCCATGGGATCAGTAGTGATGACCCTTTACAATTTCTGCTGTTAGTAATTAAGATCCTCATTTTTTGGGGTTAATCTAACTAAAGGTTTAGCAATTTTAGTCATCTTGTCAAGGGACTGGTTCTTTGTTTTGTAATTTTTCTGTATTGTTTTGTTCACTTCAAATTTTATTAGTCTATGCTAATATTTATAATTTCTTTTCCTCTACATGCTTTAGGTTTATATTTCTCTTCTTTCTCTAGTGTCCTAAAATAGAAGCTTAGGTAATTGATTTTAGGTCTTTCTTATTTTGCAAGATATGCATTTAATGCTATACATTTCCCTCTGGGTACTGCTTTAGCTGCATACAAATAGTTTTACAATTTGTATTTTTAATTTTATTTAGTTAAAATATTTTTAACTTTCTTTGGGGTCTTCTTTAACTCATAAGTTATTTACTAGAGTTCTAACAAATTTCCAAATAGTTTGAGATTTCTAAATTTAGTTTTATAAAGATTTGAGAATATGCTTTTCTACTTTTCTTTTTAAACCTAGCTAGTGACCTATCAATCTTGTTTATCCTTTCAAACAACTACTTTTCATTTTATAGATAGTGTGTATTTTTTGTTGTTGTTTTGGTCTTAATTTCATTTAGTGCTGCTCTGATTTTAGTTTTTTGTTTTCTTCTGCTATCTTTGGGTTTGTTCTTATTTTTCTAATTCCTTTTGATGCAGTGTCAAGTTGTTAATTTGAGATCTTTCTAACCCCTTGATATAGGTGTTTAACCCTATTAATTTTTCTCTCAACATCGCTTTGCAGTTTCCCAGAGGTTTGGGTGTGTTTTGTCTTTATTTTCACTTGTTTCAAATTATTTTTTTATTTGTTTTAATTTTGTTGCTTATCTAAAAGTCATTCAGGAGTAAATTGTTTGTTTTTTGTAGGTGGTTTTGGGAGTTCCTTTTTCTATTAATTTCTATTTTAATTCCACTGTGGTTAAGAAGGTGCTTGGTATGATTTCAATTTTTAAACATTTACTAAGACTTGCTTTATGACCAAACGTGTGGTAAATCTTGGAGTATGTTCCAAGTGTATATGAGTACGTTCCATGTGCGTATGAGAAGAATGTATAGATATCCATTAAGACCATTGGTCAGGTGTTCAATTTAAGTCCAGAATTTCTTTATTAGATTTCTTTCTTGAGGATTTGTCTAATGCTGTAAGTTGGGTTTTGAAGTACTCCATTATTATTGTATGACTGTCTTTTTCTTAAGTCTAGTAGTAATTTTTTAATAAATATGATTGCTCCACTGTTGGGTACACATATATTTAGATTGGTTAAATCTTGCTGAATTTACTCCTTTATCACTATGAAGTACCATTCTTTGTGCTTTTTTTACTTTTGCTGTTTTAAAATCTGTTATATCTGATACAAGAAAATTGGCCTCTACTCTTTTTGTTAGTTTGTTTTCCATTTGCTTGGTAATTATTTTCTCTTTACCTTGAGCCTATGTGTGTCGTTACATGTGAACTGGGTCACTTGAAGACAGTAGAGGTTGGGGCTTACTTTTTAAAACCAATTTGCCCGTCTGTCTTTTTAACTGGAACATTTCTGCTATTTATGTTCAAGTTTAATACTGGTATTTGAGGTTTGGTTTCTGTTATAGTGTTAACTAGTTACACTGTAGTCTTTATTGTGTAGTTGCTTTATAGGATCTATGGGCTTTGTACTTAATGTGCTTTGTGATAGAAAGTATTGTTCCTTCATTTCTGTGTTTATAACTTCTTTGAGCATTTCTTGTAGGTATGGTTTGGTGGTCATTATTTTACTTAGTGTTTACTGGTCTGGGAAAGACTTTATTTCTCCTTTGTTTGTGAACCTTACTTTGGCAGGATAAAAAAATTATTGGCTGGCATTTTTTTCTCTTTAAAAGGCTAAACATAGGCTCCCAATCTCTTCTGGCTTGTAAGGTTTCTGCTGAGAAGTCCACTGTTAGTCTGATGGGATTCCCTTTACAGGTAATTCGGCCCTTTCCCCTAACTGCTTTTAAGATTTTTTTTCTTTCGTGTTGACCTTGGGTAGTCTGATTACTATGTCTTGAGAATCATCATCCTGTACAGAATCTCTCAGGATTTCTCTGAATTTCTTGTCCTGCATGTCAACCTCTCTAGCAAGATCAAATAAATTTTCCTGAAGTATACACTCACATATGTTTTTCTAAGTTGTCTACTTTTTCTTCTTTCTCAGGAATATCAAAATGTCCTAAGTTTGCTCTCTTTACATAATTCCATATTTCTCAAAGGTTTTGTTTTCTAAAATTATTTTTCTTTGTTTTTATTTGATGGTGTTAATTCAAAAGACTTGTCCTTTAGCTCTGAAATTCTTTCTTTTGCTTGGTTGTGCCTATTATTAACATTTCCAATTGTATTTTGAAATTTCTATAGCAAAATTTTCAATCCCAGAAATTCTGTCTGTTTCTTTGTTAATATGGCTGTGTTATCTTACATATCCTGGATTGTTTTTCACACTTCTTTGTATTGAAATTGAACTTTCTCTTGGATCTCACTGAGTTTCCTTGCTATTAATATTCTGAGTTCTACGTCTCTCATTTCAGACATTTCAGTTTGGTTCGCATCCACTCCTAAAGAGTTAATGTGATCCTTTGGAAATGATTAAACACCTTGGCTTTTTGTACTACCAGAGTTCTTGTGCTAATTCCTTCTCTTCCGATGAAGCTGACAATTTCCTATCATTTAAATGAAGCTTTTTATTTTTATTTTTTTATTTTTTTCCCGTTAATGCATGACTGGTGTATGTTGTATATGATTGATTGGCTTGTTTCTGGGTGCTTTCAGAGGTCCTAAGTTTTGTATTGATTCCTTTGTTCCAGAAAGTTTCATGAGGTGACTTTTTCACATGCTGCTCATTGTAGGGAAGTATTTTTGTTTGATGGTACAATTCAGGCTTAAGTCCAGCAAATGGTGCTTAAGCGTAATTGCTGGCCAGTAAGCTGGTGCCCAGTGGATGCATTCTCCATGACAGTGGGTGAAAGGAAGAGAATGTGATATGCAGAAGCCTCAGGTGAAGGAGTGAGGATGTGCCTCAGCTCCTCCTCCAGACCCAGAGAGCATAATTCACTTTCCTATCATGCCCCTGTTGCAGGGGTCATGACATTTCATTCATAAAGGCTTTGTCTTTTGGTTCTTAGACAGAGTATGGCTGTGGGCCATGGTCTCACTTCTCTAACAGCTACCAGTAGGATGAGGGTTGGGGACACAGCCTCTTTCCCTAGTTTGGGTCAGGCAGTTCCATGGACTGTATTTCATTGCCAGGATACTGTTGCTGTGTTTAGGGTGGAGGAGTTAGACTCCGCCCTTTGTAAAAGCTGTATCCATCATGGGCTCGCTTTCATCAGGGATGGAGCCACTGGAAAAGCCCTGAAGTGCTTTATTTCAATATCTTCAGTGGTTGTGGAGCCAACAGAGGAGCATAAAAAGCACTTTCTTTCAATACACATTCACATTCAATGAGGGTGAAGCCATCAGAGAAGTCAAAAAGTGCTTTCTTTCTGTGCGTGCTCATAGGGATGCGATGGCAAGAACTGCAGCTGCAGCTAAAACAGTGCAATGGAGGGTGAGAGGCAAGAGACGATCCCCTCTCCATGTTTTCGCTTGGGTACTGGTGGTTCCTCCTCTAGCAGATGGCAGCACACCCATATTTTCTTTGTCCCAAAAGGTGATTTGGTGGGCTGTGCTCCTTTCTCCTTAGGAGTGATCTACACTGAGGGTTAGATACCCAGGGGTCCCACAACTACCCAGGGAACTAATAATCCCTGTATTTGCCAAAGTTAAAGCAGATCGTGGGGTATGTTTGTATATGGTCTGGTGGTCCAATGGCTTAAGAGCAGAGGATTTCCAGATGGGGCAGTGGCATTTCAAGTGCACTATCAGTGTGGTGCCTGTCATCTCAGCTTGGGTCTGAAGGAGGTGTGGCATGCCTTCCTGAGCAGACCACCAGGTTCTCTGGTCCCAAGAAGTTCTATAATCACCAACCTTTGTGTTGACCTGTCTCATGAGGGTGGAGGGGTTTCTCACAGTTTAGCAATGATCAGATTGTCAGAGGGGTGAGGGAGGACAAGAAGTACTCCCACCTATCCTTTCCACTGAGCTATGAATTCCTCTGGGGTTAGTCTGAGTCAGACTTCTGCTGCTTTCTTTCTTTTCTCCTTAGCCTCTTCCCATAAGCTCTTTGAGAGTTCCTGGCTGTCTTCCCTCCGTTTTTCATTCAAATCCTAACCATTCACTGGTAACTTTGATCTTTCTTCTGAGGAGAACTGGCATGCAATGTCCCTATTCATCAATTTTGAATTAAAAAAAAATAAGCTGTTCCCTTATTTTTAATAACTGATCCTTTCATTTTAATCCAACTGTTAAGTTTGTATAACAAATATGATACTGAAAATTTTTCTTTTTTTTGGACTATTGAATCTACATGACTAACATTTTAAATAATGATTTCCATTCACAGATGATCAGCATATTCCCTGATTACAGTCCTGTTTTGATATATTCTTATCAAATGAAGTTTGTTTGAAGTTGGTTTCTCTTTCCATGTGTTTGTTTAGATTGTCACCACAAGGGTAAGGGACATTATTACCACTAGCACAGTGACAGTCAACAATTTTTCATCTAAAAAGCATTTTACCAATATTGACTTTGGAAGTCTGTATTACTAAGATTATTTATCCATATATATCTGAACATAACTTGTAGGGGACAAGGAGAACTGATATGAACTTGAAGCTTATCCATCTGTTATACCATGAGTCTTTTGTCCCTGGCCCAGGAGTTGCAGCTTCTGTCAACATCTATGAAACGGTGGCTGGCTAAATTGTGAGTTTGCAAGCAGGATAAAATCTCAGACTCTGCAATTCCTGAAAACTGTAAACAGATACATTCATAGAATATCTTCTGGCCAGGCACGGTAACTCATGCCTGTAATCCCAGCACTTTGGGAGGCTGACAGGTGGATCATGAGGTCAAGAGATCGAGACCATCCTGGCCAACATGGTGAAACCCCGTCTCTATTAAAAATACAAAAAATAGCTGGGTGTGGTGGTGTGGTAGAGTGTGTACTCTACCCTATTCATACTTTAAGATAATACAGCAGAGAACAGAGTGGGTATGGTACCACTTTTATGGAATATACCTTTTAGTTATACATAAGGAACAATATTACAGATAATGATACATAACATAAAGTAAGTGAACGTTATTGGGGTAATTGTAATTAACAGACAGCTACATTAGACAGGGTGACAAAAATTCCTTTGTAACTCTGAACCTGAGAGCACGGTTTAGTGAAAGAAGTACTGAATTCCAGTGATAGACCTGATACCTATCCATTCTGAGGAATTTGCAAGTAGGTAATCACACTTTTTCTGTCATACTGATGGATATATTTTCTAATAATAATACCAACATACTGTAAGTATATTTTGACCTTGTGGAATACAAAATAAAGGTTAAATGGTATTAGTAGGTAGCAATTAAAGTACCAGAGTTCTTGTTAAGCAATGCTTTTTTCTGCTAATCTAAAAGTTGACATGACTATCTTTCGTTTTGGGCTTTATAATATGGATTTTTTTTTTTTTTACAAGCATTAGTATCTTTATGAAGTATTGTGGTAAAAGTCAAGCTGTCTTTGATAAAAGCTCATAAAATGTCTCTGGATTGTCATTTTATACATGCTGTCACAGTCATTCTGCAGATGTAATTGTAGGAGTTGGGCTTCAATGAACACCACCCTAGGATAAATCTAGGAAGCTAGATAGACTTCCTTTTTTAGCTTAGGCTTATTTTTTTCTTTTACATTTTTTTCTTCTTCCTGATTTTAAAAAAAAGTATCTAATTTTAGCTAAATGGAATCTGGACTAATCAAAAATCTTTTTTTTTTTCTTCTGTAGCATATTATGCTATAAATTAGAACTTTTGAAATAAGTGTTTCTATTTTAATAATTCCAAAAGGTCTTATCATTACTTTTAATCTCCCCGAATCACAAGACTACAAATGCGTAGTCCTCATAGTTTTACATTCAACTCCAGGAAATTCAGGGACATATTTCTTATAGACAAAATACAACTTGAAATCACATTCTTTATAGTAAAAAAGATCAGGAAGATGAAAAGACTATATGTTAATTTTGTGTTTAATGGACAATGTTATGCCACAGGTTAGGTTAAAAACTGAAAGCCTAATTAGAATTTATTTTGTGTTGAAAATTCAGATTTGATTTATTCTTTCATATTACAAACAAGAAGAATACACTTAGGAAAAAATAATTTTCTCATGATGACAGGAACAGTGAAATTAAATTATATTTTACACGGTACTTTATTGTACTTTAATTTCACTGGTCCTGTCATTATTAGAAAATTCTCCTTCTCTTTCCTTGTCACAGGCCCTACTGGCTATTCTATGTTTCAAAGGTGTGATTCTTGGATTACATACATCAGCATCACCTCTGTCTTGTGACTGTTTAATAATCAGATTTCCAAGTCCCCAAGCAGACTTGCTGATATTGAATTTGGATGATGAGGCTTAGAAATAAGAATTTTTATAAGCTTCTAGGACTTTTTGTGTACTTGAGAGGTATATAACCCTTGAATTATGTAAATCAATAAAATTAAAACCAAATGTCTGACCGGGAAGGTAAAGTTATCTGTTATAATTTATACCAATGAAACTATCAAATACATAAACAATTGAACTTTCTTCAGAATCTTATGGTACACTTATTTTTCCCTTTTATGAAATTTTATTTTTCATCAATAATTATGCTGTCACAGTCTATAAAAATGCTGTGAATAAAATATGTATACACACATATTCAGCTTAAAGAGCTCAAATTATACTGTTCTAAATAAGTAGTAGTTTTAATAATAACTAAAAAGTTTTAAATGGTGAATAATTATAATAAAGAAATGTAATTGAAGATAATTCATGTGTGAGTTATACTGATGCTTATCATTTATTATATTTTATTCCTTTAGCTTCATTTAATCAGGTCTCAAGAACTTTTTTTTTTTTTTTATCAAAGCTAAGAGTTTGAGTTTTGGTTCCCCCAAAGTCTTCATTTTACTCTCTTCTCTAGGGCAATGACTGTGAGTCTTTTTTAAAATTGAGTTCTTATTTATATATCATCATTTGCAAAGCAAAATTGTATGCTTGCAACTGGATATATTAGTGTAGTTTAAATGGTGAAACTGCTGCTAGAATTATTGAGAAGGAAAATTTTTCAGATAATATTTTAAAACAATATCCTGGTTTATAAGAAACAAGACATAACTTCATTAAGGAAAATGATTACATTTCTGATAGTTATAATAGTAAAATCGTGGGAAAAAGGAATAATATGTTGTTATGGTGTGAACTTAAATACAAGAATCAGCAAAAGAACAGCCCAAGAATAGTTGACAAAGCTGAGCTAGCAAGTGAGGCTCAGATACTATCTTGGAAAAGGGAGCTGAGAGCTATAGTTCTGGGACACAGTCATGTTACTTTGTCACTCTAAGGCAATTTCACAACTGTAAATTGGGATGGTTTCATAACAGTATTCAAGAAGTATTTACTGGGCCTATATATATATATTAGATGCTGTACTTTTTATAGGGATAGACTACAGGAAAAAACGATGGATATAAAGTCCTTAGAAATTTCTGGTGCACATACTCTAATACTGACCACAGAGTTGGAAATAAAACAATCCTCAGCAAAATCAAAAGAATCAAAATCATAAGAACACATTCTCAGTCTACAATGCAGTAAAAAAATCACTACTAAAAACATCACTCAAAACCGTACAATTACATGGAAATTAAACAACATACTCCTGAATTATTTTTGAGTAAATAATGAAATTAACACAGAAATAAAGAAGTTATTTGAAACTAACGAGAACAAAGATACAACATACCAAAATGCATGAGACACAGCTAAGGCAATGTCAAGAGGAAAATTTATAGCACTAAAAGTGCACATCAAAAAGTTAGAAAGATCCCAAATTAATGACCCAACATCACAACCTAAAGAATTAGAGAAGTAAAACAACTCCAAACCTAGCAGAATACAAGAAATAACCCAAATCAGAGCTGAATTGAAGGAGATGGAGATACAAAAATAATCATTCAAATGATCAACAAATCTAAGAGTTGTTTTTTTGTCTTTTTTTTTTTTTGAAAAAAAGAAATAGTAAGATAGGTAGGCTGCTAGCTATATTCATAAAGAAAAAAAGAGGGAAGACCCAGATAAATACAATTAGAAATGACATAGGGAATGTTACCACCAAGTCCACTGAGAAATGCAAATAGCCATCAGAGGCTACTATGAACACCTCTATACAAAACAAACTAGAAAACCTAGAAGAGATGAATAAATTCCTGGACTCTGTAGTTGAATAAGTAGTAAATTGCCTGCCAGCCACAAAAATCCAAAGGCTAGGTGGATTCACAGTCAAATTCTACTAGAAGTACAAAGAAAACCTTGTACAAATTTTCCTGAAACTATTCCAAAGAAATGAGAAGGAGGAACTTATCTCCAACTCATTATCTGAGAACAGCATCATCCTCATACCCAAACCTGGCAGACACAACAAATAAAGAAAACTTCAGGCCAATAGTTTTGATGAACATTGATGAAAAAATTCTCAACAAAATACTTGCAAACTGAATCCAGTATCATATCAAAAAGCTATTCCAACATGATCAAGTAAGTTCTATCCTTGAGATGCAAAGTTGGTTCAACATGTCAATCAATAAATTTGATTCATCACATAAACATAAATAAATAACTACATGACAAGGTCAATAGATGCAGTAAAAGTTTTCAAAGGTGCAAAATTCATTCATGTGAAACTCTCAATAAACTAGGTATTGAAGGAACATACCTCAAAATAATAAGAGACATTTACAATAAATGCATAGCCAACATCATACTTAATGGCAAAAAACTAAGAGCATTCCCCTTCAAAGCAGCACAAGATAAAGATGCCCTTTCTCACCACTCCTGTATATTCCAATATAGTATTGGAAGTCCTGGCCAGGGCAATCACACAACAGAAAGAAATAAAGGACATTCAAATAAGAAAAGAGGAAGTCCATTTGTCCTTGTTTGGAGCTGACATGATTCTGTATGCATAATAGAAAATCCTATGGTTCCCGCCCCCAGAAAACTACTTCTGCTGATAAAAACTTCAGTAAAGTTTCAGAATACAAAATCAATGTACAAAAATGACTAGTAATCTTATTCACCTACAATATCCAAGTTAACAGCCAAATCAGGAACACAATCCCATTCACAACTGCACAAAAAGAATAAAATATCTAGGAATCCAGCTAGCCCAGGAAGTAAAATTCTCTACAATGAGAATTATAAAATGCTCCAGAGATAACATAAACAAATGGAAATCATTCACTGCTCATGGAAGAATCAGTATCATTAAAATTGTCATATTGCCCAAAGTAATTTACAGATTCAATGCTATACCTATAAAACTACGAATGACATTTTTCATGGAACTAGAAAAATCTTTTTGAAAATTAATATCGAACCCAAAGGGAGCCCAAATTGCCGGTGTGATCCTAAGCAAAAAGAACAAAGCTGTAAGCATCATGTTACCCAATTTCAAACTATACTACAGGGCTACAGTAACCAAAACGGCATGTCACTGTTACAAAAACAGACACATAGACCAAGGTAACAGAACAGAGAAACCAGAAACAAGGTCACACACAGATATCTATCTGATCTTTGAGAACACTGACAAAAAAACACAATAGGAAAATAATTCCCTATTCAGTAAATGGTTCTGGAATAACTGGCTAGCCAAATATGCACAGGACTAAAATCGAATCCCTTCCTTACACTTTATTAAAAAGTCAACTCAAGATGGATTAAAGACTTAAATGCAAAACCCAAAACCCTGAAAACAACATGTGAAATACCATTGTGGACATAGGAGTGGGTGAATACTTCATTATTAAGAACTAAAAGCAATTCCAACAAATGGAATCTAATTAAATTTAAGAGCTTCTGCACAGCAAAGAAAACTACCATCAGAATAAACAGACAACAAAAAAAATAGGAGAAAGTATTTGCAAACTATGCATCTGAAAGAGATCTAATATTGAACACCTATAAGAAACTTAAACACACTAATAAGCAAAACTACAAAGAACCCTATAAAGCATGGGCAAAGGACATGAACAGATACTTTTCAAAAGAAGACATACATATGGCCAATAATCATATGAAAAAAGCTCAATATCACTGATTATTAGAGAAATGCAAATCAAAACCACACTGAGATACCATCTCACACTGGTCAGAATGGCTATTACTAAAAAGTGAAAAAAAAATAAGAGATGCTTATGAAATTGTGGAGAAAAAGGAACATTTAAACATGGTTGGTGGGAGTGTAAATTAGTTCAGCCACTATGAAAAGCAGTGTGGTGATTCCTCAAGGAGGTAAAAACAAAACTACCATTCAACCCAACAATCCTGTTACTGACTGTATACCCAAAGGAATGAATTGTTCTCCATAAACATACATGCATGTGCAATTTCAATGCAGTGATAGTATCAATAATAAAGACCTGGAATCAGCCTAAATGCCCATGACAGAGTGGATAAAGAAAATGTGGTATGTATACACCATGGAATACTATGCAACCATATAAAAGGACTAGATCATGTCTTTTGTAGGAACATGGGCGGAACTGGAGGCCAACTTCTTTAGCAAACTAACACAGGAATAGAAAGTCAAATACTGAAAGTTCTCACCTATAAGTGGGAGCTAAATGATAAGAACACATGGATACAGGAGGGGAACAACAGACACTGGGGCCTACTTAAGGGTGGAGCATGGGAGAAGACAGAGAAAAAACAAAAACAAAAGTGAAAAAAAAGAACAAACACAAAACAACTATTGGGTGCTTGTCTTGTTACCTGAATGATGAAGTAATCTGTACATCAAATTTCCACCATGCAAGTATACCTCCATTATAAACTTGCAGATGTACCCCTGAACCTAAAATAAAAGTTAAAAAAAGAAATTACTGGCATATAGAAAACACACAGTAAATCATGTTAGATGAGATTATGCAGAACACATATTAAAATAAATTTTGTGTACATAGTAAGAAAGGGCTACAGAAGAGTTCAAAATGCAGGGAAAAAAACAGGGACAGGATGCACTGAAATGGGGTTCTGAGAAATAGATACTATCTTCAAAGGACCTCTGACATTATGTATAAGGCAGAATGAAGGAGAGAAATAAGGCAAATGAGATCTAGCCCTTCTTATAGATTTTAATTAAAGCTATCACAGGCTGAAATGTATTTATGTGTGCATAAGAATATCTGTATATCTGTGTGTCAAAAGATTCAAGGTAGATCAAAATTCAGGAATACGCTGCAATTATAGAAAAAGACTGGGCCAAGGTAGGGTGAATAGTCAATCTCTCCATCTCCCCTTTCCTCTGAAGTCCATGTGAGACTAAGTGCTCCTCGAATACTCTGAAATTCAAGCTAGCATTTATCACAGAATATTATCCAAACATCTTACTTGTCTGCACTCATCAGAGCAGGAACTGTGAGTGTCATTTTTTTTTTTTTTTTTAAGTATCCCTGGTGCCTAGTGCAGCGCCTTGAAACAGAAAAGAGTTTCAGTGAATATTTGTTCATTGTTGAATCCCATCTCAACTTATTCAACAATAGAAATTTTTCTCTTCAACTGCTATTTTCATGTTTAATCTGTGCAAATTCTCTTTGAAAAGGGAGGGAAGAAATAGGAGGAGAGAAATAATATGTTTGAATCAAATATTTCTCTTTTCCTGCCTCAGAGGTTCTGCAGCCAGAGGTACTTGAACCTCATATTGCTTTTCTAAGAATGTTACTTGTCCTGTCCTCCACAAAAGCACAGAATTTCACCTAATAATTCCAAGGTGATGGTGCATGTTTGCACACTCCAGGTTAAGCATCTGAACATCAGTGTGGTACACTGTAATGTTTTTGAGCTCTCTTCTTCTCCTGGAATTTCTAAAATTTATTCTTCTATATATCTGCCAAACACTATATAGATGGGATAGTTTATAGAAGTTTCCCAAGTTATAAAGTTTTTATTAGCGCTAATAATCTTTCAAGACTGAATAGCAAATAACATTTCATCTGCGGGAGAGGAATCTTTCACATTCTCTTCTACACTCTAAAAATATCAGCTTAAGCTGTGATGGAATAATTATGTGTACTGTAGCACTTTATGTATTACTATTCTGGGATATGTGCACATTTGCCTGAGGGTGTATATGAGATGGATAGTATAAAAACATAAACAAAGTGGGTGGGTGCTAGCAAAGCATAAAAGAGGAAACATTTGATGGACTGTTTTGTACTTGGTATTCTACTTCTATTGCTCGGCTTAGGTGGCAATCACAGGACTTCAATTCAGGATAGAGTAATATTTTTCTGGCAGCATATTCCAGAGGTAATTGTGTAGGCTGTTTTAGAACTGCTGCTAAGTCACTTTTCTCATTAGACTACTGATGAGATGCCTCAGGTACCTTGTTCTTTCCTGCAGGCCATTTGCTTTTTTTTTCTTTTTTTTTTTTTGAGACGCAGTCTCATTCTGTCACCAAGGCTGAAGTGCAGTGGCACAATCTCGGCTCATTGCAAACTCCGCCCAAGCGATTCTCTTGCCTCAGCTTCCCGAGTAGCTGAGACTACAGGCACGCGACCCCACGCCTGGCTAATTTTTGTATTTTTAGTAGAGACTGGTTTCACCATGTTGGCCAGGATGTTCTCGAACTCCTGACCTCATGATCCGCCCGCGTCGGGCCTCCCAAAGTGCTGGGATTACAGGTGTGAGCCACCCCGCCCGGTTGCCATTTCCTTTTAATTTCAATTTCAGTCCAGAGACTTATATATGATGGCCTAGAAAACTCAACTTGTTCTGGCCCTGACTGCCCCTCTGATCTCATTTCATGACACAAGAAAAAGAGGAGAAATACAGGGTGAGTTCCACAAGAGCTGTGTGAAGAACTCTATGAACTGACTCTATGTAACGGCCATTTCTGGCCCCCTAGGATAGCACAAACAGTCAATAAATGATTTGAGACAACAAGTGGCAAAAACAGAAATCGACTCGAGTATTAGTATTTCTTTTTTTTTTTTTTTTTTTTTTTTTTTTTGAGGCGGAGTCTCGCTCTGTCGCCCAGGCTGGAGTGCAGTGGCGCGATCTCGGCTCACTGCAAGCTCCGCCTCCCGGGTTTACGCCATTCTCCTGCCTCAGCCTCCCGAGTAGCTGGGACTACAGGCGCCGCCACTACGCCCGGCTATTTTTTTTGTATTTTTAGTAGAGACGGGGTTTCACTGTGTTAGCCAGGATGGTCTCGATCTCCTGACCTCGTGATCCGCCCGTCTCGGCCTCCCAAAGTGCTGGGATTACAGGCTTGAGCCACCGCGCCCGGCCTAAGTATTAGTATTTCAAGAATCTCAGTGTATGCCCCAATATTATATACCGTTTTGATATGTTAATTAACCTAAAGTAGCAATTTTCCTGATTCATTGCATATGGTTCAAGTATAGTGATGGCATCAGTGAGACTACAATATCGTCATTTTCAGGAGAGGTCAATTTCTAACATAGTAAGCATTCAATAAATATTCGTTAAAATTGAATAAATAAAATTAACGAACAATTATTGGCACCTTTGAAATAATTACAGTTAACTTGAGTGATTACAAAATTAGTATTCAATAGTAATTTAAATTTTATATGACTTACCTGATGGGCTTGAACTCAGTTTTGAATGTTGTTTGTCAATTTTCAGCATCTTAGAAATAATTATTATGCATTACTTTGGAGTCCAATTTTAAATAAAGAATGTTGATGAGAATGCTCTAAAAATTACAACAAATTATCAAAATTAGATTGAATACATTACAAAATAACTTATAAATATAGGAACTTGCCTTTTAGATTAAAAAAAAATTCTTAGTAGAATGTCCCTTTGTAAGAAAAGATATGTTTAAAGTTAATATATCCGGATTTTTTTTTCTTTCTTTTATATAAAATTATTTTACTTTGATGTGAGGTTATAAAGTAAAGTTGGGATTAGGAATATCATCATGCATGCAGAGACACCATCAGTACAATCATCCCATAGGTAACACTGATAGGTAGAAAAAAGGATGTATTAACCATTTTACCCTAAACCTCAGTATCACACAACATACCCATGGAACAAACCTGCCATCTATTCCCTGAATCTAGAATAAAAATTGAAATTAAAAAGAAAGAAGAGTGAAAAAATGAAAATTATTCATTTGAAACTGCCTATTTTCTCAAACTATTTAATTGGGAATATAACAAATTATTTTAAAGATATTATTTTCACTTAAAGAGAAATATTTTTGTGATTCGTGTTTGTTACTAAAATAACTGTCAAATATAGTAACAAAATGGAAGGTAATGCTGAATTAATGCAAATGAAATTTGTTTAGAAGGTGAAAAAGGGGTCAGAAAAGATAAACAGCATCTAAAATGAATGGCAGTGTGAATAAGGATTTTTTTGCTTATTTTTGTTTAGCTAGGAAAACAGCTACATATGCATATTAGTAAAGCTTTAGATTCATCTTATATAACAAATATTAATTTCACATTATCATAAAGTTTATTGTAACTTTAATACCTTTCAAATGAATGTATTTTAAACTCTTATGTAGTTAAAATTAACTGTCTGGTTACATTTTATTATCTTAACGTTGCTAAATGCTACTAATATTTTAAAATATTTACTCACTAACAGTTTATATTTTACTCCTTATGATGTAGATTAGAAAAAGAGTTATAGTGTGATAATATAATGAACTTGGATATTTATTCAACAGTTCAGTTTACAGATGACTGTTCACATATACATACCATTCTATTTCAGAATGCTTTTTACATTTTGCAGAAAAGAAAACTAAATAGCATAACAAGTAATAAGAGAAGGAACTACATATAAAATTGAGGTCCTCTGGCTTTGTAGGTCATGAATATTCAAATACAGCCAGTTGGAAGGAGTCTTTAACACACATGACCTTGATGGTCAACAAATTGCAGTTTTAGTGTATACTTCTACCATAAATTAACTGTAAGCCTTAAAAAAGTTAATTAACCTGTTTAGACAGTACATTCCTTGTTTGTGAAATAATGATTGATATAAACATTGATTCTCATTCCTACTAGCTCTAAAATTATTCTGTGTAGCTGGAGTCCTACCATCTTCCTGCATGTTTTAGGGTATGAATATGTTCAATGGAACAGCACATTTCCCTACTTAAGTTCTGAACCAACTCATTCAAGTAGAATAAATCAATAACCTAAATATCATCTTTATTACTAAAAAAGCTTGCACAGGATAGCTTGCTCCACCACTAATAAGGAAAGGTAAAGTGAAAGAGAAAAGTCAGAGATCCTGTGATAATTTATTAATATAGCCCTTTTCTTGAAATACCAAGAGTGAAATGTGTTTATCTCTTATTATTTTGTTAGATTTTACACATAACTCAAACCTAAATAATCCTACTGGAACTGCCAAAGGAGAGAATAAAAATGACTGAGTTTCTTAAAAACCTGAATACATGTACATGCTTATTCTATTTACTACTTTCTGGTTTGATTTTTTTTTTTTTTTTTAACTACCTATTTCAGTCAAAGTTTACAATACCTAAGAACTTTTTTTTTTTTTTTTTTTTTTTTTTTGGTTTGAAATGCATTTATTTATTCACATTAAAGACCAACCTCTCTATATTCACTGGAAATAGGCCATTTAAAAAATTTGTGTTATTCAAATATCTGTTTACTGAAAGATTGATTAACTAGATATTTTAGATTTTCTAAATGAAATATCTAGATTTAGAGATCTCATGGTCTTCTTGCTAAGAGGAGACAACAAAAATTTGTTTCATCTAGAAACTTCTATTAATAGGTATTTTAAAAAGTAAAAATATTAGTAGCAAAAAAAATTAAAAAAGAAAATGGAGTAAATAAGAATAAACACATTTTAAATCCTAGAATAGACAGTAAAAAATGAAAAATCACAAAGATATAAATAATTTACAAAACAATCTATTTTTATAATAAAATACTTATCGAACATGTATATGATATATATTATATATTACATACAAGTATAATGTATTAATTACTGTCCCAGGCACCCTATGTAAAAGGTGGTATCTAACTTCAAAGAGGAGACTGACACTTAAGGTAACAATTTACTACAGTGAGCTCAAATCCCTAACAAGTTTATGCATATGCAACATTGCATAACTAATGGTAAAACTCAACTAGAGTATTTTTAACATCAGACATTAAAATAAATAAGGCCTATTTATTTAAGATAAATAAGACCTATGTATTTAAGATAAATAAGACATTGAAATAAACAAGGTCTATTTATTAGAATTCTGTGTTTCACAAAAGGGAAAACTAAACATAACATCAGTCACATTTGGCCACCTATTTTCCCATGTCATTGAGCCATTCTACTGCATTATGGAATGACTAGTAATTGATTTGATGTTAATGATCATTTTGAGGCCATAATTTTTGTTGTTAAGAGAGAGGAAGTCAAAGTTATAGAGATTTTCTCCTATGCTTTTTTTAGGAATTGCATGGTTTTAGATTTTAATTTTAAATCTTTGGGGCATTTAGATATTTAATTTTGAGTAAGGATGTGAAGGATGGGTTAATGTCTCTCTCCTCATCTTTTTATACAGCAGATGTCTGGTTGTTCCAGCTTCATTTCTTAAAAAGGCTTCCCTTTTCTAATTAAATTTATTTCGTGCTTTTATTAAAAATCGTCTGAAAATATGTAATTGGTATGTTTCTAGACTTTCTATTTTGTTCCACTGAACTATATGTCAGTCTTTTTTGCCAATACCATGTTGTCTTGATTAATGTAGCCTTGTAATAACTCTTGAAATTAAAAGGTATTAATTATATGAACTTTATTCTTTATAATTTCTTTCTCTAACCTAGATTACTTATACTTCTATAAAAATTATTTATTTATTTATTTAACTTTTAAGTTTAGGGGTTTAAGTTTCGTTTAACTTTATTTATTTAACTTTTAAACTCAGGCTTGTTACATAGGTAAACTTGTGTCATGGAGGTTTGTTGTACAGATAATTTCATCAACCAAGTACTAAGCCTAGTACCCATTACTTATTTTTCCTGATCCTCTTCTTCCTCCCACCTTTCATCCTCTGAAATGGCCCATTGTATGTTGTTCCACTCTATGTGTCCTAATTTATAATTAGCTTGTCAATTACTACTTTAAATAAATACCTGCCCAAAATTTTATTATAATTTCATTGAATCTATAGATAATGTGGGAAAATTGATGTCTTAAAAAGAATTGAGTTTTCAAAACATAAATATGGTTTATTTCTCCATTTACTTAATTCTTTAATAATTTTTCAGCAATATTTGTAGCTTTAGTATAGTAGATTCAACATCTTTTTTGTTTAGTTAACTCCAAGTACTTTTTCCTGAAAATTAGATACCTCAATTACTGTATCACTACAAACTTATACTGCTTTTACATTACAGACTCATTCTCTTTTATCATATATATGTACATATATATACATATATATACACACACACACATATATATATATATATAAATGTAAACTCCAATTAAAGCTCCTGAAACTACATTAAGATATTTGGATATAAATGCAATACAATATTATTTTTATATAAGCCAATTTCCAACAAAATGTATAAATAAAACTAGATCAAAATGTCTAAATGTATTTAAGAATCTATGAATGGAACACAAATAAATCATGATAGGGCACTGTTGAAAGAAGAAAGAAATCAAGTAATATGTTCCTGTAACCTTACAGTTATTACCAAGATTTACCTGTAAAATTCAATTACTTTTAAAAAGCCATTGAAATAAATATAACACAATAATAAAATAAACACTGTCTCTTTTCATTTTAAAAGTTTTAAATTGTTTAATGATATTTTACTTCCTTTGGTTACCATAGAGAGTGTTCAAGGAGTTTTATACTGGAAATATTAGCATTTCTAAACGCTCAAACTTCACATAAAGCAGTTGTCATTTTAAAATCAATTACTGTGCTTTCTATCTCTCACATATACTTGTTTGTTATTTTCTCGCTCAGTTAAATTTAAAAGTACCCACTCTTAAGACCATTTGAATCAAAAGTACTAACCTTTTCTCTCGGTTTCTTTTATTTTTTTTTCATTGTCTTTTCAGACAGACAATCGAAAAGCATTATGGTAAAAGAAGGGAAATTTCACATTCTAACATGGTCCATTAAATAGCTAACATTTTAGCTTTATGTATGAAACAGAAGGTTTTTAAAACAACTTAATTGCGTAGACTAGATAAAAATTATACAGTATAATAACCATAAAGCCAGATTTTTTACAGAGATAATACATACAGACAAAAAACATACTTGCTCTCTCTCACACACACACATACACACACACACACACATCATCATCATCACCACCACAACCACTACTGCCAAAATTTATTTTTATAAATATAAATTCGGCTCAGTGGTCTGGATATTTAATCATTTAAAAGAATAAGTTTGGTCAAATATTGCATTCAATTCTGCTTATCTTAGAGAACACAGTTTCTGAAGAAAAGGAATAAGCCAAAGTTAGCAGCCTGCTACTGTTTCATCTTTAAATCAGACTGTGGAATTCCCTCTACATGTCTGACCTTTTGTCTCATACATTACATCTACAATTAATGTGGTTCAGTGCCCCTCTTGTCAGTAGCTGCTAATGAGATTTAAAGCCATCTTTAAAACCAGCTTCAACAGCATTAGTGTTATTTGACAGCATTTTTTGATCTGCTTTAGTATGAGGCATGTAAAAGCAACACAGAAATTGATGTTTGGCAGAGATGTCAATCAGGCATCTGATATATTCTTCCTGTTAAATTTAAATGTATTTTGATAGGATTTATGGTTGATGAAGATTGTTTAGCCTAGGAGTTTTCTCTTTATGATCACCTTTTGTGTTTGTTTATTTGTTTTTTTGTGTTTGCTTCAGTCTCATTCATAAAACTTAGAGATAGAGTGATTTAGAGTGTCAAAATAATTTTGAACAATCCCTAAACAAAATATAGTAGCAGTATTAAAACTACATACTGTCTATCAAGTACTTTAAATTTTTAGGATTCTTAATGTATTAACATGTTGGTAGACTTACCAGACCAATATAAGTTTATAGTATTCTACAATTTTAAAAATATAATGCTTGCATAATTTGTTGAAATTGTAAATGTTTTTTGGATATATAAAAAAGTTATCTTTAGAAAAGAAAAAAATCAATTTTTTTTCAAGCATTAGGTAAACACAAAAGTGATATACAATATTTTCTTATCAGATTGAAAAAAGAATGCAAAGGTACAATTCTATTATCCAATTTTAATGAGAACATAATTAGTATATAGATTTTTGAATGGTAAATTTTAATAAGTATGAGAAAAATTGAAAGTTTTATTAGTCTTTTGATCATATACTCCTCTCCAATGAATACATAATAAATAAATAACCCAGTTAAAGCAGAAGATTTATGTATATATCCATGTATACATTATATTGCAGTGCCATTTTAAACTATAATATATTAGAAATTAACATTTTGTTCAAAAATAAGGTCATAGTTATATAATATTGCACATGTATAAGAGATATAATACATTGATAAGAACGTATGATGCAGTATTTATAAAATAAAAATAAATATTTAAATGTTTTAAAGTGAAAATAAATTCTTTCAAAACTATAAAGTAAGTGTAATCAGGATACTTGGAGAAATGTTAGATAGCTAGACAGGTAAGTAACAAACAGTTAAAACTACCATTAACTGTATTATTTGTCACTATTGGAATTATGAAGAATTTTCATTTTTACACTGTTTTTATGTATAAATTTTCTCTAGTATGTACGCATGTCTTCAACAATCAGAAAAATAATGTATATTAGATTCAAATCAAGTCAAACAATGTGAAACTTCCTACCTGACTTCACAAGTCAAACAATGTGAAACTTCCTACCTGACTCTCCCATGTCTAGAGCCAATTCTTCTATGGTTATTGGATCTTTCTTGCTGTCATTATCTGCCCTGGGTGAAGCAACTGGTGCCAAAATGAATTTTTGTGTGTTAAGACATGATTATGATACCATCATTTCTTAAAGCCTACATAGAATACATATCCCATCTTATAAGCTATCTGTTGTTGTTATTGTTGTTGTGTTTTCTATAATCAACATTTTAGGAATGAATCTGTAAAGTGATTCATTTGTAGACAGACTAAGCCTCACAAAGATATAGTACTACAAGTGTATACCACCTGTGATTTTTCTTGTAAAACATCTAAGAACCACAGTTGTCAAAAATAAGCAGGTGGCATCCATCCAGTAGAAGTGTTTTTGTGTAACAAAATATAAACTGGTTTTAAATTGGATGATATAACTATGACAAAGGTTTTTCCATGGATAGTGCAACCCATATATACATTTTTAATGTAAATGATAATACAACCTGAAGCAGGGGTCAGTAAAGTATTCCCTGTATACTATACATGGCTTACCCCTGTTTCTGCAGAGCCCAAGAGATAAACATGATCCTACATTTTTACATGCTTGAAAAGAAATTAAAACAATAATTATCTTGTAACATGTGAAAATTATATGAAGTTCACATTTCAGCATTGATAAATAAAGTTTTATTAAAATACAGCCACACTCAATATCTGCACATTGTCTATGACTGCTTTCACTCTACAACTGCAGAGCTGAGTAGTTAAGACAGAGACCATATGTCCTGAAAAGTTGACAATGTTCACTCTCTGATTGTTGATGCCTACATTAAAGTATACTGCTTGTGGAATCGCTTTCGAGTCCACAAGAAATGCATAATGATTCTGGCTACAGAATATTTATTCTTGATACCCCACCTTGACTTTTTACATGCCATCTACGTGGGTAGTTTGAAGTTTTTATTATGTCCTTTAGTCTTTTTAATTTACTTATTATAAAGCAATGTATTTATGAAAATACATGTTTTCTTCTGTTCCTTGAGAGAGTGGTACATTTCTGGCTCATACTCTGTGATGTTGCAGTCTTATATTTTTCTAAATGAAGCCCTCTATCCAAAGTAGTGTTATTTTCACAGCTGTGTTTTTCTGGCTACAATAGCTTCTGACTGCTCAGTTGCAATAGGAGATGAGTTTTTAAGTATCTAGAATAAAATGAGTCTTTCTGTTTGGCATATTAATTTCTAACTATTCACTGTCCTATGACATCTCAGTATCTATAAAAAGTCCCCTTGGAAACACAGCAAATGAGCATTATTCTTTGACCTGCACATGACTAATATTGTTGTTTTGTCTGTTATGTAAATCCAATTTGATTTTTTTCACAAACATTGGTTTCAGGAAAATAACTACAACCAGACATACCACACTTTTCTATAGCCTTAAAAGCCAAACTCAATGACAAGTAGTACAACATATGATCAAATATTGATAGAAGTATCTAGATATGCAGGTTTCTATGAAAGGATCAATCTTAATTTATTATCTGCACTCACACTACGAAACATCAGGAATTTGACCATTTTCTTTTTTAGCAACAATGTATAAACATGTGTATGTGTCACATACATAATCAGTATCCAAACTTTTATACAAGTCAAAGTGAACATATTGTTATTTTCTTATTGACTGATGAAGCTATTAACATGAAAATATGATAGAACAGTCATTGATATCTGAGAGACATTTGATACTTAACAGATTTCTACCCAAACTAATTCTGTGACTCATTTTACATTTTAGAAAATACTTCACTATTAATTTTCCTGTAGTAAACTTTCTATGGCATTGAAGACATACTTAAATTTTGCTCTATTTTGAATATTAATTTTTCCAAACAAAATAATTACATGATATATGTAAAAATTTGTTTGGAAGGACGTCTTACAATATTTTTTGTTAGGAAATTAAGATGTAACCAAACCCATTTACTGTTTCTAATTTCATCATCTGTGTATGTTTTCATTAGTGGAAATTCATGTGGTTCCAAGACTTGAGACCTTAGGAGATGAGGAAGGACACAGTGGCAAGTCCCCTGGATTTTCTTTTTGTGTCCCTTAACCCAGACTGGAGACAACAGACATGATAAATACAGAAGCACCATGGGCATAGTTAAAATAAAATAAATTTCCAGTCTTCCAGGAAAGGGCAACCTAGCAACACAGAAAATCTACCACAAGTACCTCGTGTATCCATCAAACAACACAGAAAAAAATTGCAGTCCTACCTCAATTAGCAAAAGCAGAGAGGGAAAACTGGATAACCACCCTTGCCAGGCTTAAATGGGGCACACTGATCTGTCCTCCAGTGTATGTCAGAGAAGCACGATTAGAGAACCAAGACTTTCATTTTTTTTTTTTTTTATATTAAGGAGACTGCCTTTTCCCAGTGTCAGTGTAGACCATGTGGAGAGAATGAAATTTTACCTCCAGCAGTGGTAACAAGGCACCTGTCCCTATCCCTACGAGGGTGGTGTCAAAGGAGGGCTAGAGGAGAGTCAGATCCTTCACCATCAGTAACATCCCAGCAGTAACAAGGCCAACTCCTACCATATTGTATTGGAAATTAAAACTAAGAACATTTAAAAAGCATTTGTGAATTAATTTAACTATAAAATATGACCATTACTTGTTAAAGAATATATTTTAACATAAGTATGTATTCAAAGTCAAATAAATGTAGTGACAAATGTATCATTTAGTTATATTTACAGAACTTCCTTAATATTAGGTTGGTGCAAAAGTAATTGAGGTTTTTGCCATTACTTTAAATGGCAAAACCCGCAGTTACTAACATCTCATAATTGTTTCTGCTTGTAATCACTTGTGATATATTATTTTAAATGAAGTACATAAAATCAGACCTTATAAGTATATTCATTTACATACATATAAATACATACATGAAATTGGAAAGAATAATATTTTAGTAACCTTTCTATGGCTTTAATGTTACATCAAATTTGATAAAGGTTGATTGTGATACTGGATTAAAAAACTATACAACAGAAGCTTTTTATACATTGTTGCATTAAAACCCATTAGTTTGTCTTGATTTTTTTAAAGCAGAGTTGAGGTCATGGACAATTTGTGTGTCTCTCAATGCTCCCCAGTGCCCTATAGTCTAATTTCCAAGATCAGAAGAAAATATCAATTCTCCTTACCACCTGAGAATGCAAAACACCACATGCATCTATCATATTCTGATACCATCTAATTAAAGGAAGGCTTCATCACATGGTCTGCCCCTAAGTCAGGGATTTCAAATACAACTGCATTTGTAGAAAAAGACAGGAATCATTTGTGAATCCTTAAAAAGTGGGAGTACTGAAGACCTGGGCAGTACACACAGCACTGCCACCTGACTCACCCCACACAGTGATGCTGCTATGCATTTCTGCTTTTCTTCCTATTGTTTTTGCATAGCAAAGAGGCGTCCTGGTTGACTTGGATGCCAAGTCAAATATCTCCATGCTCTCTATTATTTAAATAAACAGATGAAGTTTACTGGAGAGATGAGTGAAAAATGGAAATATTTCATCCAAAAATATGAAAGATACTAAAATTAGTCAATCATACAAGTTATAATGTAGTGAAAAACGAGAGATCACAGTGACTGAAATGTTTACCAAAGCCAAAGGGTTAGGAACTGACACTGAAAGCTAGATTAAAGTACCAGGTATTTGTATGCCTACAGGGGCATAGTCTGAAGGAGGGTTGGCTTCATATGAAGGAGTAGGGGTAGGATAGATATCTAACGCGAAAATACATACAAGAACATGCATTTCTAGACTCGTTGTTGTAGATATGATAACCGTGGTGAGTACTGAGAAAATAGAGTCAGTCATTTACATATTACTTATGTTCAGCCAAATTGATAATGCATTGCGTTTTTTAAAGAGTTACATCAAACAACAATCCCTGAAAAGCATGTCATCTCTATCTACTCCCCTCCCCCACATATCATCAGATCTATTTAAAAGTGATATTTTTGACTTAGGTCTTTTATTTTTTAAATTTTGTTTTAATTTATATTATGTATTTGTGAATTTAAATCAAATAATGTAATATCTCTTTTTCTTTATTTATTTATTTTTCTCACTTTCTCTAATATTAAATTTCTCTAACTCACTGCAGTGATGACTAATAAGATAAGAGCTTTAAAGAGTTTTAAAGGTAGAACCATTTTTCTTTCCTTAGATCAAATAATATATTTTGCAAGGTTTTGCAAATATTGCTGGGAATTTTCCTCCAGCTTTTCTGATGTAAGTCATTAAATAGACCTCGAGAAAAGATAATTTGTTCTTTCATTCTGGAAGCTGTTTCAGTATTTTGATAGACAAATAGAGTCTATATTTTTCTAGAATTCTGATCTATTTCCATATACTCAGGTGTTAATGAATTGAGATAATTCTGTTACTTCAGCTGTGGCCACAATTCTTATCTTGTGCTGTGTTTTGTGTTAGCAACTAGCAAGACTAAGCTCCAGCTACCCACAGTGCCTTGGTGATGTGCTTGACAACGCATCCTTTATTGATTGGGGCTTACCTCCAATTTTACTCGTCCACTCCTCTACTGATGTTTTCTGAATTTCTTCCCAAATATACTACTTGTGTTTGTATGTTTGTTTCAGCATCTGCATCTGAAAGGTGAAAACTAAACCTGCCACCTTTTTCAAATTTTTATGTGGCAATTACTCAGTAGCCCTAGGTACTTTATTTTCATGGTTCTCACCTAGGAGTTTATCCACTTAGAACATTGTAAAGTCATTAAAATAGAAAAGCTAATAGAAATGGTCAGTGTAGACAGCACACAGATGCCTATAGGCAGAAGTATTTGCAAGGACATAGAGAAAATCCTATGAGAAGAGGAATATACATCTCATTCAGATGCATAATTCATATACACAAATGGTATATGAGTGGATGAAACTAGACTTGACCTGTCATCATTATCCATTAAAGTAGTTAGTAGAGTAGGAGAGAAACTCACAGCAGTATACTTGAAGAAATATTTACCTCTCAAATGTAGTCTGGTTCAAATATTGTCTGACCCAGTAGAGACTTATTAGAATATATCGCCTGATTTTGAAAGCACCACTATAGATTAAATTTATCAACAAGTGGACCTAGAATAACTTTAGCCCTAGGTAACATCCACTTGAGAGGGGTTTGAGTATGGCGGGGTCGGGAATGATATATGATCCGGCTCTGCAACACTGCTAAATACCATGCATTCATAGGTACTGTCTCTGCTAGAAAGAGAACAGTGAGTCTCCCAAGAACAGCAGACACACAACTTAGCATCTTTGTAAATACATACCTCACTAGCTTTCATTACAGTGCAAGCTTATACACACATACACATGCATATGTGTTGTGTGTGTATTTTGAAAGATCTACATGTTCTCTAATTGCTGAAACTAATTCAATGCATAGTAGTTATTAATTACCAAAATCATACTTTAACAGATCAAAAAATCAAGGCTGAAAGAGGTAAAAATGTGGCCTAAAGTCTAACCTACTCTCTCACTACATTATACATCCTCTCAGGATTTTTGTCTGTATTTTCAAGTCTCAATACTCATATAAACTTCCAAAATGTGATACATCCAACAAGGAAGTTCAGAGATTTCAAACTTTAAATCAGCATCTCAATGCAAAACAAATTTCTGCAATAATTTAACTGATAATAAAGCTATAAAAATTAATGTGAGTATACCCAAAGAGCCATATGAATTATTCTATGTGATGAATGTTATCCTACAAAACATGAACAAGAGAATTTGGGAGCTTTAGCAATAACCAAGACAAAGCAATGAAGAATATGTCGAATTTTTGTTTTTCACTTTTTTTTTTTTTTTTTTTTTTTGTAGAATCCATCATCTGTTTATTTTTTTCTTTTTATTTGAAGTAAAATAAATACTTTTCTAGTTCAATTTCACATTACTTCCGTTCAGAGTTTCAGAGATAGTTTAATCTGAAAGTGGCCTTTGAGGAAACCACGTATCTAGTGAAATGCTCCAGCCCTTTTCAGAAATAGTCTCAGTCTTTGTAAATGTCAAAGGAGAGCCATAAATCTCAAACAGTTGCCAAAACTAGAATATCTCTGAATGTCACAATGATGCTTGGTACATGTCTACCATACAGGGCTTTTTTTGTGGGTGTCAGTTCTGTCAGGTTCAACTTAAAGCAGCGTAACATTTTAGGAGAGAATTTAAGAGGTTTAGGGTAAAATAATACTTATGTTTTGCGTGGGTCAACAGTTACTGCAGTTGAACATGATCAGGTTGAATAGAGGCATGTTGGTGCATTTCAATTGCAGAGAAGTTCTCAAATAATTTTTCCCCATAAAGCTATGATTAATCATGTTTTCATGCTGTCTACTTAAATAACAAGAAGGCAACTATTTCCATTTTTAATTCTAAGTCATTGGTGAGTTTTTGACATTTTATTTAGTGACATGGGTTAATTTCATGCTTATCAAGAGATCATAATTGAGACACATTGGGTTACTATAGCAGCAAGCTAGTATTTCTAATAAAACCTGAGGACCCTGCTGTTACTCCCTATCATGAGATAACAAATTTAACCCATGACGCTATTTTATCATGTAGATTTACAAAGTTTCACAGAGAAATATAGATATCTGCTCTGATGGCTTATTTGAATAACAAAACGTATAAATTATTGAAACATTTTTAAATTTAACTGAGGTACCACTTTGAGTTGTTAACATTTTTTCTTTCAGGTTTTATTTAGCTGTTTTTGTGTGTTAGTCTGTTGCTCTAAGTATTTATTCATATATATATTTTAAAGGCATTTTATGAGTGATATTTTGATTATTTCTTTTGATTCATTGTTAGTTTTGCCTATCACAGGGTATCCTAAATTTGTATTCAAGCTTTTAATACTTTATATTGTTTAATTCTTCATATTTTCTACTTTCTAAAATTTCAACCTAATCCTTTCTAAAATTAAACCATGTAACACAAGTTTTAAAATAAAAACTTATATTTCCCCATTTCTATTCCATTTCTGATCTTTTCTCCAACAAGGATATCTTTTAACTCCTCACATTTCTACTTCCCACTATAAAAACCCTTCCTTTTAAAGCTTATTATAATGGTTTTTCCACAAAACTTACTTGATACTTGAGGTTCCACATAACTTTTTCTTTGAAATAAATGTCTATATCATACAAATGACCCTTCCTGTTACCAATTAGAATGAAATCTGATCCCTCCTTTCCTTGATAGGGCAGGAACCAATTCTTAAATGTCTTTATATCTCACCATAATGCAGTACCTAATATAGTACCTAAGACCAAGGTTAGCATATAACAGATAGTCAATATAATTTTCAAAGCATGAGTGGTTGCCTTCCTTTTATGGGTATAGTCCTTCCTATTTGGAGACTACATTTTACATTTTTCGTTACAGTTGCTTCTGACTGTGTGACTGAATTCTTGCCAATGGATTGGAACAGAATTGTTTTAGAGAATTTCACATTTACTTTCTTAAAGAGAAATCCCTCCTCGTGACTATGTCTCATCCTCCCAGGACAGAGAACTAGAATCCCTTGGGGATAATGGAGAAAGTATTAGAAGCAACCGAACAACTAAAAAGTGAAGTCTCTTCTTTTTTTTTTAATTTTATTTTTAAACTCACATATAATAAATGTACATATTTATGGAGTACACAGTGAGTTTCATTACATAAAGTGTACAGTGATCAAACCAGGTTAATTAACATGTTCATTCCCTCATTTATCATTTGTTTGTGTTGGCAGTGTTCAAAATTGTCTCTTCTAGAATTTGAAAATATGTAATAAATTTGTTGTTGATTATAGCCACTCTAAAGTTCTATAGAATACTCGGAGAGAAACAAAGCCTCCTCTTGGATTTAGAATACATACCTCAGGATTATTGTTTGAAAAATAACAACAGCAATAACAAAACCTTATTTTGGTTCATTAACCCTTGTTTCATTGGGTCTTTCCCTCTCTCTCTCTCTCTCTCCCCCCTTTTAACATTAGCCTAGTCTTAACCTAACAAATTTATTTAATAAAATATAATTAACGAATTTGAAGTTTTCAGTGTTTTACGTTTTTTAACATCCCTATATACACTTATTTTGTATATCTTGATTTAGTATCACACATTCAGAGGGTCTACATAGAATTATCATTTTGGGTTTGATAACACACATGCACAAGGCATGTTGATTAAATACCTATAAAGAAGTCAGAATATTAGGAAATGAAATATTAGGAAACTGAAGAATAGACCATTTTATAGCATCTTAGTTGGAAATATTGTAATCTTCTTTAAAATTATTCTATAAAACCACCAGAAAACCTCAAATTGTAAATACCCATAAGCTATTAACATTATCAATTTTATGTGAGAAAGAGGTCAAAAACTTATTACTTCAAATATCATTTTTGTTCAAGAGCAGACAGTGATTTGGAAAGCTTTTTTAAAATCATATATTACATTTGTTTTTTGGCATTTAATATTACATTTTTACAAAGTCCTGATTTAATGACATATAATAGTTCAGTGATATTCATCTTTTAAATGCTTTACAGATATTAATAAACTTGCCCTCAGAAGAACACTCTTTACATAATTATAAGACAATAAAACTAAACAAGCAATCTAATATTTTATTTACAACAAATAATTAATGTTGGGAACGGGTAATAGCTTTTCATCAAGTAATGTCCACGTTATGGACTGGATATTTGTGTTCCACCCACCAAAAAAATTAAAGTTTGAAATCCTAATCCCCAATGTGATATTAGGAGGTGGAGCCTTTGGGCGGTAATTAACTCGTTAGGGTAGACCCTTCAGGAATGGGATTATAGATCTCATAAAAGAGAGCCCAGAAAACTCTCTAGCTCCCTCTTTCCACCACATGAAGACAAGGCAAGAAGTAGACACTGCTACCCAAAAGAAGACCTCACCAGAGCACGGCCTCACTGGCACCTAAATCTCAGACTTCCAGTTTCCGGAACTGTGAGAAATAAGTATCTGTGGTTTATAAAATACTCAGTTTATGATACCTTGGCTAAGCAACCTGAATGGACTAAGAAAACCTACTTTTTAAATAAAATAGAACACACAGCAAATGTAATGATGATTTTTGTTTTGTTTTGTTTTTTGTTTCACATCACTGATATCTGAAATTTCATCAGTTGTCTCTGAAAACATTCTTCATCTATTTCTAGGCTGAAAGAAAAGGAAAAAAGTAAGTTAAAATGTGAATCATAAACCTATCAGATAAATTTAGTCATAACAGATAATCTTTCTAGATGATTTGTTTTCATTATTTTATCCAGTATAAGTATGCTTATGTTAATACGAAATGTGTATGTGTACAAGATACTTTGTTGCCTGAGTAATTCGTTATGCTTGAACTATAATTATATTATAAAGTACGTATTTGGTGGTCACATGTCCATGAAGCTGACATAATTATAGAGTATGATCATGGAAATACATAGATTTTAATTTTTGTTTTCTCCACATAGTCTGACATTTCATGTCTTAAATATGGATGTGGAGGCTAAGAGTATTATTTATTTATTTATTTATTTATTTATTGAGATGGGGTCTCACTCTGTCACCCAGGCTGGAGGGCAGTGGCATGATCTCAGCTCACTGCAACCTCCGCCTCCCGGGTTCAAGCAGTTCTCCTGCCTCAGCCTCCCGAGTAGCTTGGATTATAGGTGTGCACCACCACACCCAGATAAATTTTGTATTTTTAGTAGAGATGGAGTTTCACCATGTTGGCCAGGTTGGTTTCCAACTCCTGAACTTAAGTGATTTACCTTCCTTGGTCTCCCAAAGTGCTGTGATTACAGGTATGTGCCAATGCACCCTGCCTTATTTTCCAGTATCTTCTTTGAAGCTTTGCTTTTTTCTTCTTGTTACCTCAGCTGAAACTTCTAGTGTAAGACTTTGTTATACTACAAAGATGTTGTCCCAATAAAGGGAAAGGAACAAAGGATCTGTATAGACCTAATGATATTTGTCTAACAAAAGTTTTGATAAATTATTCAATAGAGAGAAATAAAAAGGAAGAGCCAAAGTGACAGAGGAGTTGGAAAGGAGCAGAATGAAAGACCACTGAATTATTGTTTTTCCCAATAATAATTCAACTTTTTATTGCCCCATCCTTAAATAATGTTATAGAAGTAAATCAGCAATTGTCTCCCTGATAGATGATTGTTTCAAGTGATAATTAGAATGTCTGTTGACATAAGGTCAAATCTTAGAGATGACTCTCTGAATTATGCTCATTGAAAGCCAAGTTGACTCATATTTTCAGATTGTAAGAGAAACTCATTTAATTATGGATAAGAAGAGCAATACCAGCACACATGTAGATGCACATATACCAACAGATTTCCCTGAGAGCTCAGTAGAATAAAGTGGGCAAAGTAGCCAAAAGTATAATAAACATATTTTTTAGGAAAACAAATAGCTCTTCATAGATTCCTGCTTAAAACATAGTAGACATATATATAATTTTGGTTCCAGACACAACATCCTCAATTCAAATTGGCTGGGGAAGAATTATTTTTTCATATAAATTATGATCTTTTAATTTAATGTGGTTAGCTAGCATATTCTCTCAACCAATGGTTCTTGAATCATATTGGATAATTCTTAAGAGTACTGGGAAGAAGTAACCCTTTTCCTTGATTGCAAAGTTGATAAAACCCAATTTAAGCTTCCTGATTATTTGCTAATTGAATGTGAGTTTGTCTGTTTTTTTATGATGTCTATGAGGATGGGATGAGATCACTGAATGAGGAAGAAGACCAGAAGTTTTAGAATGTTCTAAAACATAAAGCTACTGGTCAAAATCTTAAAATTGTTTTTATAATAAGAATCAAATAAGTGACTATTGGAGGAACGAGCCCCCAATATTTCAACGTAGGTTCTTTCTATTTTCCTTAAGTGTTGGCCAGTCTGAGAAATAAAGAGAAAGAGTACAAAGAGAGGAATTTTACAGCTGGGCCTCCGGGGGTAATATCACATATTGGTAGGTCCATGATGTTCCTTGAGCTGCAAAACCAGCAAGTTTTCATTAGGGATTATAAAAGGGGAGGGGGTGTAAGAACACAGAGTAGGTCGCAAACATCATATGCTTCAAAGGGCAATAAAAATCACAAGGCAAAGGGCAAAGCAAAGATCACAAGGCATGGGCAAAATTAGAATTGCTGATGAGGGTCTATGTCCTGCTGTGCACGTATTGTCTTGATAAACATCTTAAGAGAAAACAGGGTTTGAAAACAGAGAACCGGTCTCACCAAAATTTACCAGGCTGGAATTTCCCAATCCTAGTAAGCCTGAGAATACTGCAGGAGACTAGGGCATATTTCAGTCCTTATCTCAACCGCATAAGACAGACACTCCCAGAGCAGTCATTTATAGACTCCCCCCAGGAATGCATTCCTTCCCCAGGGTATTCCCTGCAAGGAAAAGAGTTTAGCGATATCTCTCTTACTTGCACGTCCATTTATAGATTCTCTGCAAGAAGAAAAGTATGGCTCTATTCTGCCTGACCTGTAGACAGTCAGACCTTATGGTTACCTTCCCTTGTTCCCTGAAAATTGCTGTTATTCTGTTCTTTTGCATGGTGCACTGATTTCATATTGTTCAAACACACGTTTTACAATCAATTTGTACAACAGTGGTCCTGAGGTGACGTACACTCTCAGCTTATGAAGATAATGGGATTAAGAGATTAAAGTAAAGACAGGCATAAGAAAATATAAGAGTATTATTAGGTAAGTGATAAATGTCCATGAAATCTTTACAATTTATGTTCGGAGATTGCAGTAAAGACAGGCGTAAGAAATTATAGAAGTATTAATTTTGTCAAATGATAAATGTCCATGAAATCTTCACAATTTATGTTCCTCTGCTGTGGTTCCAGCCAGTCCCTCCATTTGGGGTCACTGACTTCCCACAACAAGTGACTGCCTGTATAAAACCTTGAGAATTTTCATCTCAAAATTGTTTCCCTAATTGGAATAAGTCAGTGAAAGATCCTAGTAAATGAACCTAATATTCAGGATATGATGATCTTTGAATTTGTCATTTGCTAGGCAACAGTCCTCAGTTGTACAATCAAATATTAGGCATTGTTGTGAAGGTATTTTGTAGATGTAATTGAAGCTCATAAATAGTAGAGGATTTACTAACTAAGAGAGATTACCCTAGATAATCTAGGTTGGCCTGATTCAATCAGTTAAATGACCTTAAAAGTAGAGCTGAAGTTTCCTTAGTGAAAAAGAAACTTTGCTGATGAATAAGGACTTTAGCCCACGCCCAGGAATTCTGGAATGGCCTTCCTGTCGGTCTGCCCTATGAATTTGGGGCTTGCCTAACCAGTCCCTATACTCACATAAACTAATTCTTTACAATAAACATTTTAATATATCTCCCCTGCTAGTTTTGTTTTTTTCTGATTGAACACTTGACAGGTACAGTTTTTGGTACTAGCAGTGGTCCTAGAAGAACAAAGTATTAAGAATAAATTTTGTAAATTTATTCTGGCTCTTCTGACATTGGTTCACTAATTCAATTTATTGTAAAGTCATTAATAATTCAAATTCCAGGGGTAAAGAGATCATTGGTAGTTCATGGCATGATGTAGCAATAGAGATATATAAAATATAGCCTAATCAAATACCTATAGAATGCGAGGTACTCAGTGACCATGTATTTGCTATGTTAGAACATTTTAGTCAAACAAGAATATATAATAAAATTGGATTGACTAACTGCTCTAAATTGCATTGGAAAAAGTTGAAAAAGAATGAGCTCAGGGTTTCAAATTCCCAGATCAATATTTGTATAAAACACCTGAAATAATCTATGTCTGCCTCCAAATAAATTCTTATCTCCTAAAGAAGATTCAGAGTTGTAGTTTCTGAAAAGCCAACACACAGTTTCAGCTTGCAAGTTATTGAATTACAACACACATGGAATTCTTATTTTCTCAGGTGTTTTCCCATCAAATGTGGGTATTGTTTGGGAAGGAATGAGATGGAAAAAATTAAAATGAGAAAAAATAGAAAGAACCCAATAAAGTTGGAAAGATCAAATCTTTAATTTATCTGAGTCTTCTTTTGTAGTAAAGGTAGCCCTTTCATCCCTATGAAGGGAAGTTAATTCTCCTTTGCCTAAAAAACCTGTAAGGGACTTCTCTGAGGAATTTTCCTGGCAAGGAACTGCTGAATATTTTCAAGATCTACCTCCACAATCCTTCTTTACTTCTAGACATATAAATAGACACCAGTCCTAACTTCTAGACATATAAATAGACACCAGTCCTAACACACCCCTAAAAATCAGACACAATTTATGTTCTATGGGAACATGTATCACACGACAAAGGAACTGCATCCAGTTTTTTTAATTTATATAGAAAGAAATCTGGGGAATGAGGAATGTGTATAGAAAGGGATCTTAGGAATATTGACTCATAGTGGAAAAAATATAAGGTTGGATCAGGTCCAATTTATTGAAATAGGCCCACTAAGTAGAGCTTCTGCATTTAATGTTTTTGCTTGAGGGGTCAGAAAGGGTGCCAATAGTCCACCTGCCTGCTTGGCAGAAACATGAACCTAATTGTAGCCAACACTAAATGAAGTTGAAATGTCAGAATTACCTTAGTATATTGTAGAAGAAAGTATCCAGAGACTTAAGGAGATTGAAATGTTATCTTTCAAGACCTGTTTACTCAAATTGCAAGATTCCAGAAGACACACTTTTTACCACGACAGGGAGAAATATACATTTTCGAGGGAACACTAGAATCCTGGAATCATTCTGTGGTTGCTTGTCTCTGTAGATCAGAAATTATAGTTGGAACTGCTATAATTAAAGCTGAATCCACAACACAATGGAGACAATGAAATTCTAGACTGGCAGGGGTCAAGTGGTGCCACTTAATTAACAAAGACAAGGGTGTGCTTATCATAATGAACAGTGAAGACATAGCAGTTGTCAGAATAGTTGGACTCACAGATAAATATAGAATTGGCCAGATGATCATGGTATCCACAAATATAAATATGTAGGCAGTCTATTAAATTCTTACATGATCTGTACAGATAGGGAGTTGTAGGTTGAGTGAACATAAGTTTAACTGGAATAACAAAAACAGAGTCAAAACCCCTCCTGTCAATTTCTAGATATAAACCAGTTTATTAACTCAGAACACCTTGAATACAGAGGAGGTTGGGTCTTTTTAAGGGAGGACCCCACTACTGTGCTAAAATTTTACATGACTAAGTCCTTTTGTTAAACTTCAAAAGGAGTTGCACCATCTACCAGGGTGACTGTACATTGGTTGGAGGAAAATAGACTTTCTAGTAGTTGCCCAATACTGGCTCTGATCTGACACTAATTCCTATAGACTCAAAATGTCACTGTGCTCACTCAGAGTAGGGGGTTACTACATAGGTCAAGTGATAAATAAGGTTTTAGGTTAGGTCCATCTTAAAATGGTTCTAGTGGCTCTCCAAACACATGTATTGATTATTTCTACATTTATGGAATACATAATTGGAATAAAAGTACTCAGCAATAGGCAGAATCTCCATATTGGTTCCCTAACTGTGTAGTTAGAGCTATTTTAGTAGACAAGGCAAAATGGAAGCCACTAGAACTTCCTTTACCTACCAAAATGTTAACCAAAAGCAATGCCATATTCTTCAATGGATTGCAGATATTAGTGCCACAAAAGAGGACTTAAAAGATGCAGGGGTGGTGATTCTACCACATCAGAATATAACTTGCATATTTTGCTTATGCAGCAAACAGATTTTAGAGAATGACAAAAGAGTATGGTAAGATTAATTATGTGGTGACTCCAATCACAGTTTACACTGCAAATGACTTCATTGTTTCAGAAAATTAACATTTCCTTGGTACCTGGTATGTTGTTACTGATCTGGCATTTTAAAAATTTACCTATTAGTAGCCACCAAAATTGATTTGCTTTCAGCTGACAAGCCAATATACCTTCACTATTTTACCTTAGGGTATATCAGTAAGCAAGTCTTCTGTTCTAATTTAGTCCACAAGAGTTGTCTTTCTCTTCCACAAGCTTTCATTGCAGTTCACTATATTGATGTTATTATGCTGATTGGACCTGGTGAACGCTAAATAACAATTAGTGTAAATGTATGGGTAAGACATTTATGTATCAGAAGGTGGGAGGTAAACCACTCAAAAATTCAAGGGCCTTCCATCTTAGTAAAATTTCTGAGTCCGGTGGTCCAGGGCATTATGAGGTATTTCTTCTAAGGTGAAGAATAAGTTGCTACAGTTGGCTCCTCTTGCAACTGAAAAAGAAGCATGACACATAGTGGGCCTCTTAGGATTTAAGAGGCAACACAGCCCTCATTTGGTTATGATAAAGCAAGCTGTTTCAAAAGTGACCCCAAAAGCTTCAAGTTTTGAGTAGGGCCCAGAACAAGATAAAACGTCCAGGCTCCCATGCAAACTGCAATAACTATTCGTGATAAATGTATCTCAGATATTAAAATAAGCTAATATTTTGAGGAAGCAATAAAAGTTATGTTTTTATCAATCTTTTACTATTAGTCAATTATGGAGTTTTTCCTGTTGTAAGTTTGTGAATGTCAAATGCTTCTTTGTACACCTCAGGAGATAATTGAAAAATGCAAATTAATAATATGTGTGTTGCTATTATTTCTGCATATTACATCTAATCATGGGCAGGCGACTCTATGCTTTTTATGACTATACTCAAACAAACGACAGTTGTTTTCTGCCTTTTTACTTAAAGGTTTTAAAATAAATGATTTACTGAAATATCACTTTTTTTTTTTTGCTTGTAGTGGATTCTGATTAAAAAAAAGTTCATGCTGTGTGACTTTGAAAATGCCCTTTGCTGGCACCCAGCCTTTATTACAGCATTACTGTTTGCTGGCATTAAACAACACAATCAGGGGCCAATTTAAAGTCTAGAAATCAACCTATTTCAGATTAAGAGGCTCCCTATATGGCAATTATTCCCTTAGATGAATATATAATCTTTATTATTCCATAAATTTTGCTTAGCTTAAATCATAGAAGCACTTATGTATATTACATCACTATAGATAGCATTATATGTAGAATTTTCCAAAAAGGAACTTTGCTATATCTCATAATATCTAGTGATTTAAAACATTCATATTACAAGTCATTCCAACATGCTACATTGGAGTGTGATGAGAGAGGACTGAAAAGAACACTACACTCAAGGTATTATATATCTTATACAGATGAGTTTATTAAGTAGAGATAAAGTGTACTTTTACAGGGAGATTCACAGAATTTGATAAGTACTACATTTCCATTTCCAATAAGCTCAGTATTGAATCTTTTTCAGCATTTCTCTAGGATTCTGGAAGAGAATATACTATTTTAACATTTGAATTTAGAGAGTGTATTATTTATATTAGAATTAATTTTGTTAGTGACTAAAAGAGTTACTACTTCTCCATGAAAGAAGTTATTCTTATCTATGTATGTCTCAGTTTTTGCTTTGAAATTATACATGAAGTATTAAATACAAAGAAAACAATGTGAATATTTCTAAACTTATTTGCATGCTGTTAAAAGTACAAGGAATCCATTAAAGACATTTATTCATAATATATAGTACATGATAGCTCAATCTTTAAACATGTGTTCCACTGCCATTGTTGCAACTTTACTGTTTGAATAAAGTCACCTACCAAATCTGAATTCCTAATTGTTTCACGAGGAAATGAAAACATTGGTGCCAATAATAATAATATGGAGGAAAAGAAATATATGCTATAGAAAAGCAGTATCATGGCATATTTATAGGCCTTCCCACCCTGCCTCATCTGGCTTTTTGTGCTGATTCATAGAATTTGTTGATACATTAAAGGAGCTGGAGAAAACACTTGGCATTCTTAGATTAAAAGAAAAGAAACTGTATCTTAATCTCTGTATGCACACAGGACTGCTACATGAAACTTAACATGCCAACCAATCCAAATTTAAATTATGAACCTTCACCTCAAATAAGCCCTCAATTCTTTCCAACAATATTTTAATTACCTCCCCTTTTTTACAGTCTCTCTGTCTTCCTAGAAAATAATTCTACACACTACTCTCTTTTACTCTCCAACACCTCCTCCCTCTCATCATTCTCAGATGATGAATTTGCATCTATTTCCAGAACAAAACTTCTCTGACTCCTTCTAATACCTCTACCTCTATCTATATACCCTGCTGTTTTTGCAGATACTATGAAGCTGTCCATTCTCCAATGTAATTCAGCCCCTCCATATGTGCAGGAGATCCCATACGTTTTAGCTTATGCAAATAGATTTTCCCACTATGCATCATATTTCCCCTCTTCTCTGGATGATTCCCTTCTGCACAAAAACATTCAGACTTACTGTTGTTTTCCCATCTTAAATATTTTCTTGACTCTACTATGACTTCTTTGTTTATGATAACAATAATCTCATTTCTCTGCTTCTCAATGTGAAGGTGTTATATACAGTACCTACATTAAAAGTTATACTTTATAAATACACAACTAGATTAAAAGAATAGAATAACACAAACTATGCCAATACTAATGAAAATAAACCAGCCTGGGTAAAATGACAAAACCTGATCTCTAAAATATTTAAAAAACATTACCCAGTATGGTGGTGTGCACCTGTGGTCCTTACTACTAGGGAGACTGAGGCAGGAAGATCACTTAAGTCCAGGAGTTCACAGCTGCAGTAAGTCATGTTTGCAATCCAGCCAGACTGGGTTACAGAGTAAACTCCTATCTCAAAAAAAATACATAAATAAAAATAAAAATAATGGGCCTTGTCACAGGGGGTCACACCTGTAATCACAGCACTTTGGGAGGCCGAGGCAGGCAGATCACATGAGAACAGGAGTTCTGTACAGTCTGGCCAACATGGTGAAACCCTGTTTTTATTAAAAATACAAAAATTAGTTTAGAGTGATGGCGCGTGCTTGTAGTCCCAGATACTCAAGAGGCTGAGGTGGGAAAATCTCTTGAACTTGGGGGACAGAGGTTGCAGTGAGCCAAGACTGTGCCACTGCACTCCAGCCTGGGTAACAGAGCAAGACTCCATCTCAAAATAAATAAATAAATAAATAAATAAGAAAATAATAAAGCACAGTGGTTATTTTATATCAGAGACAGTAGGTTTCGGAATAAAAAAGTTACTGGGGTTAAAAGGCTCATTTCAAAATGGTAAAGGGGTTGATTCACTAAGAACCAATAACAATCTTAAACATTTATGTACCTAATAACAAAGCTTTTTATCTTCAGTGCAGAAATAAGTTGATCACAGTCCTCCCTATCTAATCTGACGACAGCTCTCATCTTCCAAGTAATTAGGTCAAATTATTTGGCGTTATTTTGGATCCTTTATTTAACATTTACAATTAATTCATCAACAAAATATTGTTGTTTCCACCACCAAAATATATTTACAGGTCCAATGCTTCTCATTGCCACTACTGCCTTTACCCTGATTTGTGTGCCATTTTCTCTTGCCAGGATTACTGTTATAGTCTTCCAGTTTGCCAAATTGCTTCCTTGTTGGTCCCTCCTTTCCCAATATCTACCTTTGATTTTGTTTATTGTTTGTCTGTTCCTACTTGAATAAGAATTTCAGTAAAATTTTGATCTTTTTGTTTATTGGAATTTTGCTTTGTACCTAACTAATCCATAGAAAATAATAAATATTCCATAAATTAATGTTTAATATCTTTGCTTAAATGTTATTTGTATTATCTTGAGTGTATACACGCAGTTATACATAGGACTAAAAATTGTGCTAGGATTATGTTATTTTCTGTCCGCCATTTGCTTCGAGGCTGTCTAAAACTCATATTACAACATTATTAGGGACAAATTTGAATATTTTTCTCTTTACACAACACTGGGGACTTAAGTTGTTTTCCCAAGTTCTAAATTATTCCAAAGTTTTTCTTTTTTCTTTTCTTTTCTTTTCTTTCTTTTATCTTCTTTTTAATTTTAGAGATTTTCTTTCTAGAGCTCTTTTCTCTCTTGATATAGTTTGGTTCTCTGTCTCCATCCAAATCTCATCTTGTACTCCCATAATTCCCACGTGTTGTGGGAGGGACACAGTGGGAGATAATTGAATCATGGAGGTGGTTTTCCCTGTACTGTTTTTGTGGTAGCGAATAAGTCTCACGACATATGATGGTTTGATAAGAGGAAACTTATTTCCCTTGGTTTTCACTCTCTCTCTTGCCACCTGCATATGAGACGTGCCTTTTACCTTCCACCACGATTGAGAGGCCTCCCCAGCCATGGGAAACTGTAAGTCCAACAAATCTCTTTCTTTTGTAAATTGCCCAGTCTGACATAATGTCTTTATCAGCAGCGTGAAAATGGACTAATACATCTCCCTTTCAATCTGTAGTGATCACACTGTTTCTGCTGCATACTATCTCCCTGGGAGAGAGTATCATTGTTTTTAGTAAATTTTGAAGTGTTTACTGTGGTTTACTGCATAGTTTTATGTTTCTCACAGTTTTAGAATTACTCACCATAAAATAAAATATTACAGATATTAAGCTTCAATCAGGTATCCAAAATCTTCAAAGCTTTGATATCTCATTATTACAAACAAATGTAATAATTGGTGGACATTTAAGGTAGCCTGATGATATGAAAAAGAAAGATCATGGTAAACAAAAAAAAGAAAAAATACCAAAAATAAACAAAATTTTTCCAGAAACCAGTATTATCTGAAATTCTCAAATTGGTTTGTGCAAAAATAGCAGTAGCACAAAAAGGGCAGTGGGAACATTAAATATCAGGTAATGACAACTCAGATTGCTAATTTCTTATACATCATGGAGGATAGAAGGAAATGGTACATCATTTTCTAGGAGCTGAAAAGAAAGTATGTCTGCACTTTTCCTGTATTTGATATATCCTTCAGAAATTAAAGTGAAGTAAAGACATTCTCAGATGTAGAAAAGTTAGAGATTTAATTGCCAGCATACTAGCACTAAACAAATTACTGAAAAGAAAAATTCTTAAAACAGTGGAAAAATTGAAACACTTGGAACATAAGAAACATTTAATTGAAATGATAAATAGCTAGATAAATTGAATAAATATTTTTTTCTTTTCATTTCTGTGAATTTGTCAGTTGAAAAAATAAAACATTTTTTGATAGGGCCTTACATCTATGAAGACATAACACGCAATACAAACCTAACACAGAGTTTAAGTAAATGGATCAATATGTAGTATTTTTTCTACTTTCCACTTCAGTTAGTAAAATATTAATACTGAATTGACTCTAAAAATATATATTATATTTTAATCTTTAGAGTAACAACTTAAATATATACAAAGGTATATAAGCGAAAAGAAAATAGATAATTAAAATAAAATACTACAAATAATATTCTATAAACCCACAGAAAGGAAGAATAGAGAAATAGAAGAACCAAACAGAAAGAACAAACCCAAAATACACAATAAAATGATAAACCTAAATCCTGCTATTTGAATAATGTTAAATACAACTTGGCATACATATAAAGATAAATTTTTCAGAGAATAAAAACATTACTCAATTATAGCTGCATGAAAGAAATGATCTTAAAACAGAAAATACATGGTTTAAATGTAAAAGGATCTAAAAATATACAATGTCAACAAAAATTTAAAGAACACTAAAGTGGCTATATTAATAACAGAGAAAGTAGACTTCAGAGAAAAAAACAAACAAAACTACCAGGCATAAAGTACATTATTGCAAAATGACAAATGGATCAATTCACTAAGGGGACATAACAAATGTAATTGTGTATGCTTCAAAATACATGAAGCTAACACTGAAAAATAGAGAAATCCAATATTACAGGTATCAACACCAATCTCTCAGTATTAAATAGAAATAGTAGACATAATTTAAGTATCCCTACAGAAAAACTGAAAACTACCATCAACCACCTGGATCTAACTTCGATTTATAAAACACTCAATGAGCAATGTGCACTCTTTTCAAGTGTACCTGGAACATTCACCAAATAAGATTATTTCTGGGATAAGATTAATAAAATTACTACCTATTGGGTGCTATGCTTATGACCCAGGTGACAAATTCAATTGTACCCTAAACTTCATCTTTGCATAATATACATTTGCAACAAACCTGCACATGTACCCCCCGAATCTAAAATAAAAGTTGAAAAAGAAAAAAGGATAAAGCAAACGCTGACAGTTTTAAAACAAAATCATATACAAATTATCTTCTCTGATAGTTATGAAATTAAACTAGAAAAAAAATCAGCAAAATTTCCAAACCTGTGGAAATTGTTTCTAAATAAACCATGGGTCAAAGAGGAACTAAAAATAATAGAAAATATTTTGAATACAAAATATCAAAATTAATGGGATACAACTAAAGCAGTTCTTCACAATATTAAACCTTAGAAAATGTTGTTTAATGTTGTCTAATACATGACCATATAATTAATACAGAAAAATGCATGAATCCAAATTTAATATTTATTCCTGATGAAAAACTCTCAGCAAACTATAAATACAAGATAACTTTCTCAACCTGATAAAGGACTTCTGTAAAAATCTACAGTTCATATTATTCTTAACAGTGAAAGGTGGAAGACCTTATTCCTAAAATCGGGAATAAGAAAAGGAAACCCCTTTCCCTCTCCTGCTGGAAATATTGGTCAATTTACTAAGACAGGAAAAAGAAATTTTACAAGACCTAACTCTTAGAAGAAAAAAAGAAATAAAGTACTACATGTTCAAAGAAGACGTGACTGTCATTGTAGAAAATAAATTAGAATCTATAAATAGATAATTAAAATTAATATGTGCATTCATCAGTGTTACAGAATACAACACAATACAGTCAATGTAAAAATCAACTATATTTATTTAATATAACACCGAACATTTAAGATGAGAATAAAAAATATTATGCCACTTACAATACCTTCAAAAATAAAATATTTATATATAAATCTAACTAAACATTGTAAGGAGTGTGAATTAAAAAGGGTATATTTTTCTGAGTGTAATTTGAACTTTTAGTTGATTTTGAGACACTCCAAATTAGATTTAAAGATTATTCTAGTCAATGCCCCAGAATAACTGCATGGGAGCAATTAGTAAGATGTTGATTCAAATAAGTAAAAAAATATGTAGTCCTGGAATAGAGTGATGAAAAGTGGCTAAGCTCAGAATATGTGTTAAACATACACATCAACAAACTTGCTTATGGATTGGAGGTAGAAGGGAATTCAAATATAAATTGAGATGTACGGGCATGACAATTGTATAACTAGCATTGTTATTTACTAAATGAAGAAGACTATGGAGGAATCCTCTGATGAGGAAGGCCTCAAATTGCAATTTTGGACATGTTAAGTTTGAAATAATTGTTTTCCATGATTCACATTAAGAAATAAAATATACCAGAAGTAAAATATAGTAGAACTTAGTAGAGAGGCCAAAGTTCTTATTTCAGCCAAATAATCTAGAGTAAGCATACTTAAGAAACACACACACACACAGTTGAAAACAAAGTCTGGAGACAGTCCACTATTTTGTACCAAGAAAGAGAGGCAAAAACAAACAAACAAGAAAACAAAAAACAAAAACAGAGAAAAGCAGGTGGAGGGGGAGTGGCTAGTAAAGTAGGAAGAGACAACAAAGTAGTATATCACTTCAGAAACAAAGTGAAGAAAAATCTAGAAGCATACAAGTGTTTATATAAGTGGTATAAATACATAGTATAAAATACTATTAAGAGTTTGAATTGACAACTGAAAAGTGAACAACTAAATTTAGCAATATTAGGTACCTCTGATAAGATAGTGTGATAAGGATGTGGTATAGATTGAAAATGAGATAGAAAAAAGAAAAATAAAAACTGTTTATAATTTTTTTTAGAAAACTTTGGAATAAAATGTAATAGAAATAAAGAACAGAAAATAGGAACATATTGTTGATGGAAATAGACATAGAAAGACTTTTTTAAATGAAGATAGCTATTACAGCATGTGTGAATGTTGACTGGAATGGGCAGCCATTAAAATGGAAAAACAAATAGTGCTGAAAAATAAAGATGTTATACAGGAAAAAATGGCCTGGTTATAGTAGAGTGGATGAGATCAAATGCACAAGTTGAGTAGCTTTTTATTCTCTTGTCATCTATTGCTACATAACAAATCACTCCAAATTTACTGGCTTAGAAAAGAGTTTATTGTATCTCATAATTTTGTGAATCAGAAATTTGAGCAAGGCTGGGATGGATAGTTTTTTTGCCCTAGGAGATTTGGACTTAGGTCATTTCAAAAATGTTTTGTATCTCGTGATTGGTACCTAAGCAGACGTGACTGGAAGGCTAGGTTTAGCCAGGCCATTGACTGAACAGCATTCACGTAGCCTATCTAATATATCAATCTCATAGTAGTCAACAATTTTGCATGCGACTCAGGGGCATCAAGGAAAGAGAATCAAGAGTCCAGACATAATCTGCAATGTATTTTATGATATACCTCAAAATGTACAGAACATCGCTTCTGCCATAATATAATGTTTAATTCCTTGCATCCAATTAGATTCAAGGGAAGATACATTAGCGTTTACCTGTTAATGGAGGCATGTTGAAAGATGTGCAGTTATTTTTAATGTACTTTAACCTTGCAACGTCATCACCAGATTTTAGTAGCTGTTTAATATTAAAAAGCTTTAACCTATTTGAGGATTTATTTAGTGTTTACTTTAAAAATGTTTACTTATTAGATTTTTTAATAGAAAGATCTTATTAAATATGGTTGCCAAAATCTCTTTGAGTCTTAGACCTAAAGTAATTCTACTATTTTCTTTTGAAATAAATACTTTTTTGTTATTTACATTAAATATTAAAATAATTGGTAAATTATAGTGTATTTGATACATATCAGGTGTTAGCTTACGGTACCTTTTGGCATTTTCTTTCCAAATCAGCATGCATTTGCAAAGTACTTCAAAATTGAAACAAAGCTGAGCTCAGATTACATACAAATTACCTTCCATACAACCTTATTGTATTTAAAAAAGTCCAATTTACCTTGCACAAAATGGGGTGTGTGTGTGTGTGTGTGTGTGTGTGTGTGTGTGTAAGTTGACAAAAGTCATTATAGGAACAGAGGAAAAGAAGTACTCAAGAAAATCTAAAATATTAGAAAGAAAGTACAATCCATGAGCATGCATAATTGACCAGTGACATCAAGAAAAACTAATAAAAGTGGTGAAAAAGAGAGGGAGGAGAAAAGCCACAGAGTATAGTAAGTCTCCTGCTGTCATAATTTGTCAAATATTTTTATGACTAAATTTCTCATTCTGAGATAATTAACATTTCAGGTGAAAACTGGTATGAGGAAAGGAAGAGGGATGGTTGACGAGACTGCAACCAAGTTAGGTGGTGTGCTGAGACCTACTTCAGGAAAAAAATGGAGTGAACAGTCTACAATTACCATTATCCCAATTTGGAATTAGTAAAATGGTTTGATGACAGTTAAATAAGCTCCATGTTTAATGTCCAATAAAATCAAATAAAGTAAGATAAAATAACACATTTCTTTAAAATTAATGACATTGAAATGATATATCTATTCAAATTGACACTTTTTGAACAAAAATAGATTGTTAAATTTGTTTTTTTGAAAATCAAGATGATTGATTTTAGAAAGAAGTTCTGATGCCAAACTAAGAAAATACTGAGAGAATTTAAAAATGTATATGACTTCCTCACCAAACTACAGATTAGTATGTCCTGTTGCTGTTTGCATCCCATCTGTGAATAATGTGAAGAAATACAGCTGCTTCTGAATTAAATACTCTTCTTCCTAATTTGCATCTTTATTTCACTAGAGAAATGATTAAGAGATTTTTTTAAAAAAGCACTAAAACAGATGTCATTGAGAATGACCAAGTTTTACAACCCAAGTTGTAGTTCATAAAACTAGTAAAAAAAATCAGTTTTATATCCTTCTTTGACTGAATCACTAAATGAATGACATGAAATATATACAGAGACCAAAGAATGCCTTCCTTCCTAAATTGCATGTATTTGTATGTGTATTTGAGTATATGTGGTTTGCCTTCTAAAGTAGAACTATAAATACATCAAAGAGATTCAGACTATGCTCCTTAGAAGTTAATGCATATAGCCAACTGATAAAACCAATGATTGATCTTCCTGTTCCTAATATTTACCCACAAACCCTTCACACTAGAGCTGATTCTTACTAAAACAGATCTGCTCATCTCTTCTTTTTACATTTTTCTTGCTCAAAGTTATTTGGGAACTCTTCATTAAAATACATTTTGTAGGCCAATTCTTTGATCTTAAAAACCCTAACAAGATGAGGTACCAAAATATCATCTCATTTTCCACCACCTTCCCAATGTACTTATCCACATCGTACTTACCCACAATGTCCTCTCACTTATCACTTATGCTATTCTTGGTGCTCCAATGCTCTTCTCCTGCTGTTTACCTTCAACAGAGTCATAATTCAAAGGTCAGCTCAAATGCCACATCTGTGACTGCTCCTCTAATTTTCTCTGTCAAAATTCACACATTCCTTTGGTTATCACATTTTTTGTTTATTCCTTGTAACATGTAGATAATTTATCTCATATTAGTGGTAATTCTGTAAATCTGTTCCACATAGTAGACCTAAGTCTGCATGTTTGTCAAATATTTGTGCTCCTGTATCCCACACAATTGCTCATTCAATACATTCTTTACACATCAATTATTGTATTCATAAGGGATAACAGCTCCCTGTATAAAAATGATTTATTTAACAGCAGAAGCTAATAAATTGAAGAAGAGAGAAACATAGCTAAATTTATCTTCACTATATTTAGAAAGTAGAATGTATACAATCAGGCCTTGCACCCATGAGTAATTTTTGAGAATGTGCATTTTATGTAAAGAATTACTCCTTACTTCTTTCATTTCTTTTTTTTTTTTTTTTTTTTTGAGACGGAGTCTCGCTCTGTAGCCCAGGCTGGAGTGCAGTGGCCGGATCTCAGCTCACTGCAAGCTCCGCCTCCCAATTAGATTTCTCTAATAAAAAGAAATATAAATAGCATATATGTATTTTTATAATCTTGATATTCTTCTGGTAGTTTATAACTTGGTACTTTTAAGTTACATCTTAACAATTTTTCAATTTTTAATTATAAATTTTTTAAGTAATACACTTTTGACTGATAGAATGTTATATGCATTTAATTAAAATAAAAGTATACTACCCCAATGAGGTAGAAAACTGCATTCTAAATATTCATTTAAATTATATTTTCATTTCTTAAGCAACTGACTTTGAAATACTTTCCTTGAAAATCGAAGTAAAAGTTTCTGTAACATTTCCCTGAAAAGCTTTAATAGTGAAACATTTTACTACTATAAAACATATTTTATTTGAATATATACAATAAAACTTACATAAGTCTAACTTCAGAGCCTAATATGGTCATTTTATGTAAGTAACATTAGCACTAGTCCAAAAATAGATATTTCTAAAAAGTATTGAGAGAGATTCTTAGGTGATATTTATTTATTATCATGGAGTACAATTCTAAAGCAAGTTTTTAAAATGTTTGAAATAATGGTGTCTTTGTGGACATAAATAAATTATTTGAAAATCAATGAAATATACTAGATGCTTTGTCATATAAAACTTTCTTGTGCTTTTAATGACATGTATGTTAAAACTAACTATTATTTTCTTCAACTTATTAGTGCATTAAATATTGTATTTGAAACATAATGTATACAAAGTTTTGTTAGAAAAATGAGTTTTGAAAAGCTTTTTTGGGGTCAATAAAGAAAGTTATCCTTGTTTCTTTTAGGGTAATTTTAATGATCGTAGTGCTTCTGGAATTGCCAAAATATTTCAAATACCAGTGTTCCATAACTGTTAATAGAACTTTGTAAAATACCAACTACTAAGGCTTCAGGTTTATGCTAATTTTCCGGCTTTGATACATATATTTAAAGGCAATAAGACTAGAGACTCTAATGGCTAAATTTATTCATGATTAAATGCAAAAAAATTAAAAATCTTCGAGTGAGATTTCTCCTTATGTGTAAAAGAGAATAGTTTAAAGTGTTTGTATGAGTTTATTAATATATACTAATCCTTATAATAAAGCAAAATAATAAACATGACACTTTTAAAATTTGACATATTTTTATCTTAGAAAAATAGTCTGCCATTTAAAAAAAGAATATATATAATTTCAAACATATTGTAAAATAGAAGTATTTTCACAATGTAGAGTGAAATGAAATTAAATGCCCAAGTTTTAAATGGCCAGATGCTTCATGGTAACTACACTCAAAAGAACTATCTATCATTTATTGCTCCCCACCTGGCCAGTTTTTTAAAAGAGGTGTTCTGCAATTAGATTCCCAATATTTGGAATTGTGTGTTTCACTCATTATTCTTATTAGCTGCCTTATCTATTTCAGTCGTTTTATGGGGGCAAAAATGGTATGTTGCAGTTATTTTTGATAGTCTTTACAGAGTCATTTTCTAATAAAATATTTTTAAATGTATGAGTTTGTGTGAAGTAAAATTTTACATGAAAATAAGTTTACATAACAGCAATTTGATATCCCCCATTATTGAAATGACAAGCCTGTAAGACCATTGCATTATTTGTGACATAATGCAGTCAATTCTGGTTCATCATTTCTTAGTAAAATTGAAATGATATTTCAAATTTTGAACTCTAGAAAATATATTTAAGATGAAACTCTAAATTTTCCATCATATATATATGTAATTAAGATTTTTATATTTTTATTCAACATCTCAGTACTACCCAAGTCTATAAGAGCTAAGAACATTAAACCATTTAACAAAATGTTGTAAACAAATGACGTGCAAGACATTATAGTAAGCATTTTGTATGACACAAAGGCAAAATCCACAAGGTTCCTACTCTTAAAAATTTCAAGGTCCAGTTAAGAGTATCAGTCACAGAAACACTGAATTAATTGGTAAATTTTCCAACAAACACAGAGTGGGAGAGAAAACAATAATTAAAATTAATGGTTTTATGAGGATCAGAAAATATCTTAGAAGGAAGAGGCATCAGAGAGAGAATCTTATTTTCATAAGTAGGAAAAGAGGTGATAAAAATTTTGACTGAACTAAAAACTCAGACACTTATCTACATATATTTATACCCAAATGTTAGAGTTTGAAATATCACACCCAGCTGTTAGAAGACATCAAGTTTACACTTGCAAATTATAGAAAAGTTAATATTAGAAAATTTAATTTTCAAATGTTCAATTAGAAATAAAAATAACAAGAACTAGATAATAAAATAAAATCATAACAAAACCATAACCTATCTTGGAAGGGTTTATGCTTGAGATGTAGAGTGAGCAGAATAAATTTTGGAGGTGGAGCAAAATGGTCAAATAAAATGCTTCAGCAATTGTTCCCCCTACAGAAATACCAAATTAAACAACTATCTATGTAAAAAAAAAAAAAAAAAAAAAAAAAAAAAAAAAAAAAAAAAGGACCTTCATAAAAACAAACATTTAGCTAAGTGATCACAGTACCTGGTTTTAGCATTATAACGAGGAAAGACACAATGAATATTATAGGAAGGATAGTTTCAACATTGCCTACACCACCCCTCTCTCATCCCCAGGCACTGCAGCCAGGGCATAGTATCTGTGTCTTTAGGAGAGGGAGAGCAAAGTGATTGTGGAATATTGCATTAGAACTAAATGTTGCCTTGTCACAGTAGAACACAGTACTGGACAGAATTCTGCCAGTGCTCATGGAAGGAGCATTTAGACCAGTCCTGCATCAGAAGAGAATTATCTTCCCTGGCAGGAGAAACCTGAGTCTTGGACCATTTCACTAACCAAAGTGTCCTGGGCCCTAAATAAATGTGAATGGTAATCAGGCCATAGGGACTGCACTCCTTGGGCAAGCCCTGAACATCGTGGACTTGGGGTACAGCCCAGCACAACACCAGCTGTGGTGGTTATGGGAGTGCCTGCATCACCCCTCCCTCGATTCAAAGAAGTACAGGGTGCAAAGAGACTTCTATCTGGGGAAAGAAAGGGAAGAGTACAATGGACTTTGTCTTGCAACCAGATACCAGCTCAGACACAGAAAAATAAAGAATCAGGCAGAATCCTGAGGTCCCCAGTTTTAGATCCCTGCTCCCTGATGGAAATTCTAGGCCCACCCCAGGCCATAAGGGAATCTGTTGCCCTGGTGTAACAGAGTCCTAACAGGATTCACCACCTGCTGACTAAAGTAACCTTGGACTCTGAATAAACATTAGCAAAAGCCAGGCAATAGCAGCCACAAGTCTTGGGTGAATCCTGACTGGTATCATGTTGGTCAGGGAGGTTCTCAGCTTTGTGCGTGAACCAGTGCCGTGCCAACTCTGGGAGCCACATCAGTTCTTGTAGGACACATAGCCCATTATCCCTGTCCCAACTCCAAGCAGCCTAGCCAGAAGAAAAATTTATTTTCCTAAGGGGAGAGAACAGGAAGAGAATGAGGGATTTTACCTGGGAACCATGAAATTTGCTCTTATTTTCCCCAAGTTTACCATAGCTGTGTATCTAAGAGTCAGCAAGAGTCACAGCATACCTTGACTTAGAGTCAAGAGTTGAAACAGCTGCAGTGACCACAGGCTTAGCGAACTAAACATTCAATACCCTTAGGATTCTGGGAAACGCTTCTCTCGAAGGTGGGTTAAAACAAGGCCAGATTACAAAGATTGAAATAAACACCTATCTCTGTAATGCCCTGATATTAATGAAAATTTACAAACATCAAGAGGTTGCAGGAAATATGATCTCATCGAACGGATTAAATAAGGCAACAGTGACCAATCCTAGAGTGACAGTGATATGTGACATCTGAGACAAGGAATACAAAATAGCTGTTTTGAGGAAGTTAGATGAATTTCAAGATAGCACAAGGAAAAAATTCAAAATTCTTTTGGAAAAACTTAAAGAGCTTGAAATAATTTTTGAAAAACAGGAAATTCTGGAGCTAAAAACTTTGATTAACTATAAAATGCATCAATGTCTCAACACCAGAATTGATCAAGCAGAAGAAAGAATTAGTAAGTTCATAGGCTATTTTAAATTACACAGCTAGAGGAGAAAAGAAGAAAATAATTTTAAAAAATATGCTGACAGGATTTAGAAAATAGCCTCAAAAGGGAAAATTTAAGTGTTATTGATCTTAAAAAAGATGTATTCATATAAATAATAACAGAACTTTTCAAACAGAGAAATCTATAAATACCTAGGTACAAGAAGGTAAAAGAACACCAAGAAAATTCCACCTACATAAAACTATCCCAAGGTATATGATAATCAAACTCTCAAAAGTCAAAAACAAAGAAAGGATCCTAAAACCACCAAGAAAAAAGAAGCTAATAACAAATAAAAAAGCTCTGATATATCTGGCAGCAGACGTGTGTGGAAATTTTATAGGCCAGTTGAGAGTGAGATGACATATTTAAAGTGCTGAAGGATTAAAAAAAAAAAAGAACAAAACAAAACAAAAAAATTCAACCAAGAATACTATATGAAGCAAAGTTTCTCACCAAATGTGGAGGTGATATAAAGACTTTTCCAGACAACCAAAAGCTGAGATTTTTTATCAACAACAGATTTGTCCTACAAGAAATGCTAAAGGGTATAAAACTCACTGCTAAAAGTAAGTAAACAAATTCAGAATACTCAAATATTGCATTTGTGATATATAAACCACTGATATCTTGAGCATGAAGACTAAAAGACAAATCTACCAAAAATAATAACAATAATTTGTTAATACAGAAACAATATAAAATATATGAATAGGGACAACAAAAAAGTAAAAATGTAGGGGAGATGAAGTTAAAGTGTAGAGTTTTTTTTTTTTTTTTTTTTTTAATTTTCTCTTTGCCTGCTTGTTATTCTTTAATTTTCTTTGTGATCAGAGTTAAGTTTTCATCAGTTTAAAATAATTACTTAGAAGATTTTTTTTGCATGTCTCATGGAAGCCATGAACCAAAATTCTAAAAGAGATACTCAAAAAATAAAAGAAGATATTAAAACATACTTCCAGAGAAAATCACCTAGAAATCACCTACAAAGAATACACACATACACACACACACACACACACACACACACACAGAGAAAGAAAGCAAGGAGTTACAAAACAACCAGAAAACAAATAGCAAAATGGCATTAGTAAGTCCTTACCTATTAATATTAATCTTGATTGAAAATGAGTTCATTAATTTTCAATGAATTATTATTATATATTCAATATATAATAATAATTATTCAATAAAAAGGCATAGAGGGACAACTGATTTTAAAAGAAAGATTCAATTATATGATGCCTACAGTAAACTCATTTCACTTATAAAGACACACATAGACTTAAGTGAAGGGAAGGAAAAGTATATTTTATGCAAATGGAAATTTTCTAAAAAGCAGGAATAGCTGTACTTGTATTAGATAAAATAGATTAGAAGTCAAATACTATAGAGACAAGAAAGACATTATATAAAGAGATAAATTATAAAGATGGTATAAAATAGTGTGTGTAAATATGCATACACCCAACACTAGAGCACCCAGATATGTAAAGAAAATATTATTAAAGTTAAGGAAAGAGAAGACCCAAATACAGTAATAGTTGTAGACTTTAACAACCTACTTTTAGCATGGACAGTTCTTTTGGACAGAAAATCAACAACGAAATATCATACAACAGATCAAATAAATATAATAGACATTTACAGAACATTTCATCTCACAACTGCAGAATAAACATTCTCACTAGCACATAAAATGCACTCTAGGATAGACCATATGTTGAATAAAAATAAAAACAACAAAAATCTCAATAAACATAAAACAGTTAAAATTATATCAAGTGTCTTTTCTGACCGCAAAAGAATAAAACAATAAATCAATTTAAAAAAGAACTCTGAAAACTGTCCAAATGCACGAAACTTAAATCACATGCTCCTGAACAACCAATAGGTCAATGAAGAAATTTTAAAAACATATAATTTTTTGAAACAAATGAAAATGAAAATACAATATACCAAAATCTATGGGATACAGAAAAAGCAGTACTGAGAGAAATTTTTAGACTAAATATCTACTTCAAAAAAAAAAAATTGTAAAAGATTTCATATAACCTAACCATGCACCTCAAGGAACTAGAAAAGTAAGAACAAACAAAACCCCAAGTTAGTATAAGAAAAGAAATAATAATGACTGTGTCAGAAATAAAATTAAGACTAAAAAACAATACAAAAGATTAGCAAATGATGGGTTTTTTGAAAAGATAAACAAAATTGACAAACCTTTAGTTACACTGAGAAAAAGAGAAGACTCAAAACACAAAGTTAGAGATGAAAAGTGAGATACTACAATTGATATCACAGAAATTCAAAATACTTCTAGAGACCATTATGAATAAATACATACCAATATATGGAAAAACCTAGAATAAATAGATAAATTTCTAGACACACACAACTTACCAAAATTGAACCATGAAGAAACAGAAAGTCTGCACAAACCAATAACAAGTAATGAGATGGAAGCAGTAACAAAAAGTCTTTCATCAAAGAAAAACCCAGGACTTGATGGCTTCATTTCTGAAAATTACCAAATATTTAAAGAAAATCTGATACCAATTCTACTCAAACTATTCCAAAAAATTGAGGAGGACAGAATACTTCCAATCTCATACTATGAAGCCTGCATTACCCTGATACCAAAAACACATGAATACAAAACAACAACAACAAAACTACCAGCCAATTTTACTGATGATGAACACAGATGCAAAACTCCTTAACAAAATACTAGCACACTGTATTAAACAACACATTTTAAAAAATCATTCATTGTGAACAACTGGGATTCATCTCAGAGATGCCAGAATGATGGTTCAACATACACAAATCAATGAATATTAGTAAAATCAAGGATAAAAACCATAAGATTATTTAAGTAGATGCTGAAAAACCATTCAATAAAATTTAACATCTCTTCATGATTAAAACTCTCAACATATAGAAGGAACATACCTCAAAACAATAAAGGCCATATATGACAAATCCACAGAGAGCATCATACTGAAGGTGAACAAAAACACTTCCTTCTAAATCTGAAATAAGACAAAGAGGTCTGCTTTTACCACTTTTACTCAATGTAATACTGGAAGTGCTAAACAGAGCTATTGGACAGAGAAAAAAAATAAAGGGCATCTAAATTAGAACTGAAGAAATCGAACTGTTCTTGTTTGCCGATGGTATAATCTTATATTTAGAAAAATTTAAAGACTCCACCAAAAGAACTATTAGAACTGAATTTGGTAATATCACAGGATACAAAATCAACATACGAAACTAGTCAGCATTGATATATGCCAACATATTGCCAGAGAAAACATCTTTTTCTCTGAAAAAGAAATAAAATATGCAAACTCATTTACAATATCTACCAAAAATTAATATACCTAGGAATAAATGTAACCAGATAAGCAAAAGGTTTTTACAATAAAACCTGTAAATTATTTATTAAATAAATTAGAGGACACCCAAATGGAAAGGTTTCCCATGTTAATGGATTGGAAGAATCAATGTTGTTAAATGTCCATACTACCTGAAGCAGTGTACAGATTCAGTACACTCTCTATCAAATAACAATGACATTCTTCGCATAAATAAAAAAGTTCTAAAGTTCACATGAAACAACAAAAGACTCAGAAATAGCTAAAGCAATCCTGAGCAAAAAGAATAAAGTTGGAGGCTTCACATTACCTTACTTCAAATTATATTATAAAGCCGTAGTAGCCAAAACAGCATGATAATGGCATAACAACAGATACTTAGACTAACGGAACAGGTTAGAGAACGTAGAAAGAAATCCACTAATTTTTGGTCAACTCATTTTTTCAAAAGACACCAAAAACATACATTGAAGTAAAAACAGTCTCGTCAATAAATAGTAGTACTGGGAAAACTGTATATTCATATGTAGAAGAGTGAAACTAGATCTCTATCTTTCATCATTTACAAACAGCAAATCAAAATGAATTAAAGACTTAAATGTAAGACCTGAAACTACAGAAGTACTAGAAGAAACTTTTGGGGAAATGCTTCAGGACATTGGTATGGTCAAAGATTTCTTATATAAGACCTCAAAAGCACAGGCAACTAAAGCAACAGTTGACAAATGTAATTATATCAAGCTAAAAAGCTTGTAAACAACTAAGGAAACATTAAAATGAAAGGAAAACCTACAGAATGGGAGAAAATATTTGTAAACTGTTTAACTGACAAAGGATTAACACCGAAAATATATAAGGAACTCACACAAGAGCAAACAACTAAATAAACTGGTTAAAAATGGACAGGAAATTTCTCAAAGGAAGCCATACAAATGGCCGATGGGTATATAAAAATGATCAAAATCTTAAATCATTAGGGAAATAAAACTCAAAACCAGAAGAAGAACTCATTCCAGTTACAATGGCTATAATCGAATAGACAAAAAAATAAACAAACAAACAAACAAACAAACAAATAAATAAATAAATAATAACAAAAGCTAGTGAGGCTGTGGACAAAGAGGAATGCTTACACATGTTGGAGATAATGTAAATTAGTATAGCCGCTATGAAAAATAGTCCGGAGATTTCTCAAAGAACTAAAAGTAGAAGTACCATATAATCCAGCAATCCTACTGCTAAGAATCTATCCACAAAGGAAAAAAAAAATCGTATATTAAAGAGAAATCTTCACTCCTATGTTCACTGCAGCACTGTTCACAGTAGCTAACATAGGGAATCAACCTAAATGTTCATCAAAGGATGAACAGATAAAGAAAATGTCATAGACGTGAGTATAATTCTGCCATAAAAAAATGAAATCCTGTCATTTGCAAAAAAAAAAAAAAAAAAAAAAAAAAAAAGGATGAAACCATATAACATTATGTTAAGTGAAATAAGTCAGTCACAGAAAGACGAATGTCTCCTGTTCTCACTCATATGTGGGAAATACAAAGATTAATAACATGGAGGTGGCCGGGCGCGGTGGCTCACGCCTGTAATCCCAGCACTTTGGGAGGCCAAGGCAGGCGGATCACAATGTCAGGAGATCTAGAGCATCCTGGCTAACACGATGAAACCCTGTCTCTACTAAAAATACAGAAAAAAAAAAAAAATGGCCGGGCGCAGTGGCTCATGACTGTAATCCCAGCACTTTGGGAGGCCGAGGGGGGCGGATCACGAGGTCAGGAGATCGAGACCATCCTGGCTAACACGGTGAAACCCCGTCTCTACTAAAAATACAAAAAACTAGCTGGGCGTGGTGGCGGGCGCCTGTAGCCCGAGCTACTCGGGAGGCTGAGGCAGGAGAATGGCGTGAACTCGGGAGGGGGAGCTTGCAGTAAGCCGAGCTCGCGCTAGTGCACCCCAGCCTGGGCGACAGAGCGAGACACTGTCTAAAAAAATGTATATCTATATCATGGGAGTGGTAAATAGAATGGCGGTTATTAGAGGCCAGAGAGGATTCTGGGATGGATGGAGGAGGGGTTGGTTAATGGGTACAAAAGGCAGTTATATTGAAGAAATAAGATCTGGTGTTTAGAAGCACATAGGCTATGGTTTAAAATAACTTAAAATACTTTATTATGTATTTCAAAATAACTGGAAGAATAGCTTTGAAATGTATCCAACACAAAGAAATGACACATATTTAAGTAGATGAATATCCCAGTTTTTCAGATTTGAACATTTCATATTGTATGGTTATATCAAAATATTACATTTATGACATAAATATGTACAACTATTATGTATAAGTAACTTTAAAAATTGATTTTACTATAAATTCCAATGGGATGTGCATGGTTTCAATCATGCTAGCAATTTTAGTAGGGAGTTGAATACGGAAGACTGGTTATCAAATTCAGATATTTAGGTATAAGAAGTTACAACCTTCTTATAAAATAAACAAGTAGAATCAATTATTTATTGATCCATTTGTTAATTCATTTTTAAAGGGCAAACTATGCACCAGGAAGTGTGTGCTAAACAAACATGGTATAGTTAAGAAGACAGACACTCCTGTTGCTATCTCTAACACTTAGAGTTCAGTGGCAAATATGAAATTTTACATTAAGATGGTGAAACAGGCCACTAGGAAAGCTCACCTAGCTTATAAAGCTTTCAAGAGTGATGAAGTATAAGCTGACACCTTCAGAATGAGTTGTGTTTTGCCAATTCATGAAAAATGTGCTGTGTATTAGACATAGCTCACTCAAGGAGAGGAAAACACATGTGCAAAACCTATAATCTTGATTATAGAGGAAGAAAAGAGGATGTTGAGAAAGGACCTGTGCATTTTTTCAGAGATGAAATCCTGTATCCCCTTGTGAGTAAGACAAATCACCAAACAATTTTAGGTATTGGATCAAATTTATCTGCTATTTTAATCCTTAAAAAGTTTTAATAAAGAGATTTAAGAACTTGTGGAGAGTTTGGGTTCTTGAGCTACAATCCTCAAGCTGGGGTAGAAGTTTCAGGTTATGGTTAAGATTATGTTGAATGCAGCAAGGTCCGTTTGCTTTTATTTATTTATTTATTTATTTATTTATTTATTTTTGAGATGGAGTTTCACTTCACTCTTGTTGCCCAGGCTGGAGTGCAGTGGCAGGGTCTCGGCTCACTGCAGCCTCCACCTCGTGGGTTCAAGGGATTCTCCTGCCTCAACCTCCCAAGTAGCTGGGATTACAGGCATGCGCCATCACGCCCGGGTAACTTTGTAATTTTTTAGTAGAGATGGGGTTTCTCCATGTTGGTCCGGCTGGTCTGGAACTCCCGACCTGAGGTGATCCACCCGGCTCGGCCTCCCAAAATGCTGGGATTACAACCATGAGCCACCACGCCCAGCCCCCTTTGCTTTAAAGTCTCTTCTTCCTTGTTGAAGGTAAATGGCGACAATTTGGGCCCAACCTCATGTCTGAGGCGGAGTAGGGCAACACTGACATGAGGAAAAGGAAAGGGTTCAAATTCTAAAATGGGGGAAAAAGGAATGTCATTTTCACTTTTACTGCTTTTAAGATTCTCTCAAAAGAGCCTCTTGAAAAGGGCTCAAAGACGCACTATCAGTTTAGAATAATTATTCCTTTAAATTAAGTCAATTCTAAGCCACTGAAGCTTTCTGTGGAAGTTTTGGCTTCCCCTCTACCTTGATATTTGGGAATCAATCAGTTATCAAGCACAAGTCACATACCCAGTTTTGGGGGTTGTGCCAAAACCAACCTGCACCTTTGGGGCAATGGGGCACGAATCGGCATCCTAAATATATTGTCTCTTTAGGACCTAAAAACTCTTGTCTGGAAAAGAAAAAATAAACTCATCAAGAGTGGAAAGATCATGGGAAACAATTCACTGGACCCCTGCCCCCACGCTTCTAGTTTGATGCACAATGTATGCTGTTACTGTTTCTCTAGATACCAATAGAGAGTAACTCAGTTCTGTTGAGGTAGTCTTTGCAGGAGCATGGGTGTAGGGCTGGATTTCATCATTCAAAATCAGAGACACATCTGAGCAGTCAACACTTCTGAGGCTTCTGCCAGCTATGATTCAAAGCATCCTCCCAGTCTGATTGGGGAATCTTACTCTAATTTTAGTAATCCCAGAGATGGCAATGAGAGAATTGGACTGTGGAGAGTGCACCTGCAGAAATGGCTGTGGCTTATAGCTGCATCTCAGAAATAAAAGGGGAAAATCATGCATGTATTACAAGAAATAGACTGAGAGGAAGCAAAATTGGATTAAAAAATAGGAAACAATTTCAAATAGTCTGGTCAAAGAATGATGTTGATTACCTAGATTATTATAATTTCAAAGAAAAAAGATAGAATTCTTTGTTATTTCAAACTCTGTGTATGATTCACTCCAAACCTGAACCTTAATTGCTTGACCACTCTTCCAGAAATAATGTCCTGACTTCTGTCTCCTTTGGTCACAACTGCAATCCTGCCATGGCCAATTACTGCAACTCTCCTATTCTCGATTTCAACGACCCTACTCTGCAGACACCACTAGCCATCTTTCCAACTTACTCACTCTTTATATCTCGTCCTGACTTTAATGATCCTCTGATCCCACTCAAGCATCCCTTGCAGTGCTTGAATAAAATAGTAAAACGGAGACATCAGATCTCCAGCCTCAACGACCAACTTTCACACTGCATTTCTCTAACCCACTCTGTCTCCCTCAAGTACACATGCTTATTTCATATTTGTTCTTCTCTCCTCATACTTCCAACTTCTATCTATCCTCAGTCTCAGTCTATCATGTTGTTTCCTATTTGATCCAGAGAATAGAAGCAATAACTGTAGCATTTTATGACCACCTTTAACCAAATCAGCTCAGCTATTTGTATCCATGACTATTTCCTCTGTCTTTTCTTCTATTCTTACAGAAGTGTCTGGCACCCTTCTAAGGCCAGCCCTTCCATTTGTGCCCTAGATCCAAACTCCTTTCATGTAATTAGGACATTAATGCAGCCACCTGTCTGATTGTCTCCTTTATCAAAATTTTTCTCCCCTTATTAGGTCAGCCTCATCAAAATAGTAACGTGACTCACATTCTAATTAAAAAAAAAAAATTACCTTTTGACTTCATAACCCTCTCCTGTTGTCACCTCTGCTCTTCTATACTGTGAAATTTTATAAAATGCTGACTATACTAACTGTTGCCAATTCATTTCCCCCTATTCTCACTTGGAAATAATTCAGTTATTATAATCTCCACTATTGTATAAAAAGTAGTTTTTTCAATATTTATTATTCGTGTTTTGATATATTTAATAATTGTTAATCATTCTTGAAAAACACACTTCACTTTATTGAAAAGACACTGTGCTGTCCTGATTTTCCTTCTACCTTGTGGTCTCATTCTTAGTGTTCTGATATATTCCTGCAACTTTCTCCTGCCTGGGCTTCATGCTTGGATATTCTCTGTTCTCTAGAAGTTCCTATTTTTTCTGGGGAGAGGAAAAAATGTCTTTCCGACATCATGCAGAATTTCTTTCTGTAACATAGTTACATACTTTTATTTTATACACATATACTTTGTGTCTTACTGTGTCATTCTGGTCACATGGGAGCCAAAAGGTAACCTTGTTCATAGACTACCACAAAGACCATGGGTGGTATCAGTCTATTAAAAGTTATTGTATTTAATGCTTTTTGTAGTCAGCAGCAGCAATAGCAGAAAGTTTGGCAAATGTCAACAGGTATGTCTAAATTTCAGCATCATCAACATCGGGATATTATAAATGGAGAGCTGAAACAGCAAATGAGGCAAATAGGAAATAAAGTGACATCTAAACTAAGCATTAATTGTTAATAAGGGAGATACATTCTGTGGTGTCATAGGGCCAATGGGGACATATTTGATATCTAGGCAGGGACTCTTTCCAACACTATACAGTTTCTTTATTTTTATATAATTTGTATTTAGGCATCTAGAATTGTATCCCCTGGAACTCTGTAGATTAGATTTTTAAATCTCAAAATGACAAATCAATATGAATTTCTGGTGACAAATGTAATCTCTTGATCAACAGATTTGGTTTTACACTAAAGACTGCTATGTGTGATGTTCTACAATGTTGAATATTTGATCTAACTCTTCCAAATGCTTCTAAAAATAAAGTATGCATGGAGAATTTTTGCAGATTAACTAGGACTGGCGTGGATGCCTACCATCTGGTCCTACAAAGCATGGATAGATTAGTTATAACAGCAGAGAGAATGAAATGCTTTACACAATCAAATGGCAAAAAGGCAATAGTGATCTGTACACATACTCGATCTACAGTGTGGGGTAGACAGAATTCTGGCAGCCAGAGTCCAGAGAAAGATCTGGAGTAATTCTTTCTTTGGAAAGTTGCCAAATTAATATTGTTGGGATATTACAATGTGCAACTGGAAACAGCATGCACTATATTTCATTGGAGAGTTAGAATTTAAAGACTTTTTTTTTTTTTTTTTAAACTAACTATGGGGTTTGTTGGCAAGTTAATCAACTACCCTGGAATTTGTGAAAATAAAGTAATAATATAATAAATATATGTGCAGTCTTTTCTATGTCTGCCTACCTAAGAAGTATGAATTAAGAAAAAAATAGGAAGTGAAAAAAAAGTAAACTGAAGAACAATAGATGGATTTATAGTACTTAATAATTTTAGAAAAATTAGTCTTTTCTGACATATTCAAAAGAAAAAATAATGATGCAGGAAAAGGCAAGATAGTTTTTATGTTTTTAAGTGAAGTATACATCAAAGATTATATAAACCAATTAACAAGGATGGGAGAGGCTTTCAGAGAAAATGAAGATACACAAAAAACAGAGAGAAAGAAGAGGAACATTAAGTTAAAAATGAAAGTACATATAGAAATTACATTTCTTTTAGCCTCTAAATATGCTTGTTAATAAATTATACATAGATTTATACTTTATAAGTCAGACACATCTATAAAATAAATACATAAGAACTGTAAACATATAAAAATTAGACCAAAAGAACACAAGGTCATTAAAAATGTATGACAGATCAAAAAATAAAAGAAAGAAAAATGACCAGGAAAATATTTGAGTTAATTAGTTATAAAACTAAGGAAACAAATAATAAATAATTAGTTTCATAAGTGTGGTCAATTAAAGTTACTTCTGATTGTAGACATAGGAAAATTAGCTATTCTTTCTGATAGCAGTTTCAAATAACCACTTTACTTCAAATAACAAGATTTGTAATGAAATCAAAAAAGAGAGAAAAATGACTTCGTGTTCTGCTATTAAAAATTTATGGCAGCTACAGTATCAATTTGCTAAGCTTTATCTTAGGGGAATCATCTGAAGGGAAACATACAATTAAAAAATAAATTCAAGTAGTTGAGATAGTTGCACTTATGCTCAAAACCTATGTATAGTCTCCTAACAAATGGAGAAATGTGTATGATTTAAAATGCATCTCTCTCTTCTTTTACTTATAAAAAACTGAAAGGTTTAAAGTGTCTGCCCAAGTTTATATCATTGTTCCTGAAGAGCTAGAACAGAGAACATTTCAAATATATCATATCTACAATGCATAAAAGGTAGAATATGGATATAGTTAGTCATAGTGGAGTGAATATTCAAAATAGCTAATTACAAATAGAAGTGACTTTTGTAAATTTTGGAAGTAGGTATGGAGGCATGTGTGTGCAGAGCCCTGAAGTCAAGATATAGGAATGGGAAAAAATAGATTCAAGCACAAGGAAGTCAAGAATATTTTCAACGATGATGGCTAATGCTCATGATGGAATTTTCATGATCACACTAGATTTGTAAAGGAACTGGTTCTCCTTATTATAATCATAATCGTACAGTCCTCAACACTAACCTCTGTGAATTAGGTAGATCCATGTTTTATCTTCTATCTTCTGTGTTTAGTATATTCTTCTACATATTTTTAGAAGTGAAGCTTGTTCCCCTTACGCCGACAATTTTGTGTTGGAAAACTAGGCGCTGAATTCCTCCAGTTAAAGGGTGGTAGGTAACCTTCACCTAAAGTCAACTGATTGTAAATGTTATTCACATCTCCAAAATGCTTCCACAGCAACATCGTGACTAGTGTTTCGCCAAACAACTGAGTACCACTGTCTCACCAAGTGTGACTTCCTACTGCAGGGAGATTTCTTTTATCTTTTGTCTTAGGAACCTATTGAAGTGTTGACAGATATTTTGAGAAGGCAAAAAGCAAATTCTGATGGTCTAGATAAATGACTGAAGCCTAGAACATCTAAGGCAAGCATGGAAATGTACCATGTACCAGGGGAGGTAAATATTTGGTTGTATTTGAGAATCTGCACTTATCCACTTGCTACATGCTGAACTGTTAAAAACATAGACAAATGTCCTGTCTAAAAATGGCTTTTTAAGGGGGCAGGAGAGATTGATCTTCACCTCTCTGAGGCATTCTTTCAGCAAGATATTTTCAGCCAGCTAGCACAAGGTAGATAAGATAGGCCAACTTTTGTTAAACTACATTTGGATACCTAAACACATCAACACTGGATAAAATCGAAGATTTGTCTATAGAAGCCTTAGATCATGAGTGGAGGAGAGAGCAGAAGGATCTTTATCCTAGGGCCAACAGCTTCTGATCTTAAGCACATACTCAATTGCTATGAGAGAAGCATAATGCCCTATATCAATATCTCATTAAAATTAATATCTGATATGTCAGGATATCCTTCTACACTGAAGAATTTGTCATAAAAATGGCACATTTCATTTCCTGTCTTTACATGACAAATACCAATACTTTGTCAAATATGTCTTTTCACTGTGAAAATTAGGCATTATTTGAATTTGTTATGAAGACGATGTGCCAAAATGGCATTACATTCCCTGATGTTTAGTAATGCCTCTTTTGCCTTTATAAAGAGAAGAATTTTACTTAATCCACATTTTCTTTTCAGAGCATTCTGGATACTTTTTCACTCTTCAGGGCATTGAATGGCACTTAGTAAAACCAGCTTGAAGTTTTCCCTTAGTGTGGTCTTGATCCTACATTAAGCTATCTCATTCTGAAGTGTGGAAGATTTGTAGTATATTTTTCAAGTGCATACTATGCTCCTTCAGTGGATTCAAGTCTTTCTTTACTGCAGAAATATTTTATTCTATTGCATCTTGAAAGTTGTTTTATTTTCAGTTTGTATGGCTTTTTTCTTCAGACAACAAAATTGATTGGATTCACAGTCATGTTGTTAAATGTGTTTTTGATCTTACTCATTTGTTACTTCTAAAGAAGATTTCACTACAGTAAAATTTTATTGTATTTTATTTTATAATGTGTCTTGTTATGGGTTGGGTTATTTACTATTAAATATTTTAAAATCAAACAAGACAACTAAATGGGTGATTTCCTTTTTCATTTTTGTCTACATGCAGACAGTTGGTGTTATTTTCTGCCCCTTTACTATTCTTACATTTTACGTTCTTATAAAAAAAAAAAAAAAAAGAAAAAAGAAAAAAACCTCATTATTAAAGAAAAACCTTATAATGTGCCATGGGAACTGAATTTTTAAGATTCAAATAATCTTCCCTCTCATTGGGTCAACTTGTACCTCCTGTTGCAGCCAGATCTATGCCCATTACTAATGAGTTACAGTAGTCTGTGGATTATGAAGCACCCTATCCCCAATCCCACACTATGTCCAGCTCCAGATAATGAGAACTGTTTAAACAGCAAAAGCTCCCTAGGGACAGGAATCAGGAGTTTTTCTTGCAGCTGATGAGAGCTGCTGGGTGGACAAGACAAATTGAAAAGTCCTGGCAGTGACAAATGGTGAAGATGAGAGGCACTGCCCTGTGTGAGGTCAGCTATGACTTTGGGTTCAGATCACAACTAGGTATCATGCTAGGGCTTATGGTTACCAGTTTATTATGAAGGTTATTATGAAGAATACAGATGAATACAGATGTAGAATAGAGATGAATCAATGCAGAGGGCAAAGTATGGGACAAGGGACTTGGGGGTGAGCAAGGAGCATCCCTGACCTCTCTGGGCACACCACCCTCTAGGACTTCCAAGTCTTCAGCAACCCAGAAGCTGAGGTAAAATTTTCCTTTTTCTCTTTCATTTCTTTCCTGAGCTCTACCCATCTCACAGTTAACTTATATTTTCTGTTTCATACTCTAGCATCAACACTTTGAAATTTCTTTCCTCTTTTCTTTCTTTTTTTTTTTTTTTTTTTTTTAAATCTCACTGTCTTTAAAAGAGAACTCCTGGTAAATTTATGATTTCTGGTAAATAAAGAAAACATTTTCTAAAACATTCCTGTATTTTCAAAAATAATTCATCTTTATATGGCTTCTACCTGCATATTTCTCCCCTCTCCCCCTCCCACTCTTTTGCCTTGATCAGTAAATAGGTCTTATGACAGATTTTCTAATGGTTGCAGCTATTGTCTATTTTTCCTGCATCATAAAGTATGCCAAGGGAAAGAACTATAATTTTGCTTCAAGTCTGTGGTCTTAAACACTTTCTCATCAAATCTGTGAGATTGCCCTGCAACCTTTTTTTACCTCTGTTTTTAGTGTTGGTGAGGTTGAAGTGGCTCACTCTAATCCCCATTATATCAAAGGTTGTTATGACTATTATCTGGTATTTGCTATTTCCTGTTTTCCTTTATTCTGCTTTACTTTTGTCACTTGCCTCTGACAGAAGGTGCAGAAGGATATCCCATGGTCTTAGTTACAGACTGAGAATAATGTAACTTCTTCAGTATCACTACATTTTGTGTGTGTTATTTTTGTAATCAAATAGAGTATCTATAGGAGTATATAGAACACACTGAGTATCCCTATTACCACACCTCATCCATGTTGCTAGATTTAGTTACCCTAATCCCAGGACCGCTGACCAGCCCATTCAGCACTGTGTAACTTACTTTCGGGGAAGTAGACTTTCTTACTGAGGTCTGTGAAAGTATGTGGTGCTGCTCAAAATTCTGTCTTTGTTTCCAAATTCAACATATGTGTCAAACAAGCTTCTTAGTATCCCCTTTGCCACTGTGGGTGAAGGTTTATTCCAAAAGACAAATGTTTCTCATTTAAAAAACAATTCTTGTGGCAACTTTTGCTGCTTTAATAGAAAAAATGAAATAAAAATGACATTGTTTGGTATTTATCCACAATTAGTACTTTACATATGTGTTTGTTTGTTTACTTATATGTTATTTGTCCATATAGATTTCAAGCTCCTGAAGGATGAAATTTTATTTTGTTTCATATGCTACACCTCGTGTCCAGCAATACATTCTCTATGTCCCGAGCATCCAAGGAATAGTTACTGAAAGCTTAAATAGGATTTATATCATTTAAATTACTTTATTATATTCTTGGTCAGTAGGTATAAGAACACAATTGAACAATTTACTTTATAGTTTATACTAAAAATGTATATGGTTTACAGAAATCTTAAGATTCCCAACTGATAATTATTTATAATATTAATCAAATGGGTTTTGGTCATAATAAATACAGACAGGCAACAGAAACCTCAAAATGACTAAAATCTTCATAAAGTAATGGTATATAAATTATTATTTTATTATGTTGTATGGATCTAACATTCTCCCTGATGGTCCTTTCCTAAGTGACAGGTTTGTAGTAAATAGCATTATTTTTTCACATTGCTGAAAACAAATTCTAAGTATGAATTTTAAAGTTTCCTTGAGTGGTTAGCTTGACAATGCTTGAAAACAAGTGTTTCTTTGGTCGTAATGACTTTAGAGAAGAAGAGTTAATTATTTTTAAGGAAAAAATCTGTTTATAGATTTAAGGAATGTAGTTTGAGTAGTTTTAGTAGCATAACATTTTATTAACAAAGTGTCACATGTAGTTTGTTCTTCAGAAACTTTAAAACAGTTCTGATTTTTTTGTGTTCAACTTTATTTTTTTTTCACTTACATGGCTAAAATTTCACAAATTTAAAAAAAAAATAAAAGTTACTTATATTTGTTACCCTCACTGTTTGTTACTCCTGGCTGACATAATTCTTTACAGCATCTTGGGAATGTATAGGATGGATTATGTTCCAGGGTGTCCAAACTGGATATATTTGAATTTTCTGGCATTTGTGAGTCCCTCCGTCGGGAACAAATATAGTTGCATAGTATCCTGTTACCCAGGAGTTGATTTAAAAAAAATTATTATTATTATCATTATTATTATTATTATTATTATTAGAGAGAGGTGGGGTTTTGTTCGGTCACCCAGACAGTGGTTCAATCATAGCTCATTGCAGTCTCAAACTCCGGGACTCAAGTGGTCTTCCTGCCTCAGCCTCTCAAGTAGCTAAGGTTAGAGATTTAAGTCATCATGCCCAGCTTAGACTTTTCAAATTAGTATTTTACCATTTTTCTACTTAATTAACTTAATCCTTATTTTCATGATGTATAAATAAACCAAGCATAGAAGAAATGGAAACCAAGCATGGAAGGATGTTAGAGCTTTAACATATTCATTTTGGAAGATAGAAATAATAAAGCAGCACATACAAAGAGACACTAAAGATTTTTGAGCATAGAGAAAAATTCAAGGGAAGAAAGAGAAGGCCTCCAAGTTGAGAAGAGTCAGAATAAAATCAACTCTGCTGGCACCCTGATCTTGGATTTCCAACCTTCTGAACTATGAGAAAATATCTTTCTTTTACTTAAGTTGCCTAGTCTGAAGTACTAAAACTGTTCCCACAGAGTTGACAAGAATTGCATGCCAGGTTCTGCACAGAAATATAGTTATAAGTAAGCATTATTCAGGCTGTACTTTGGCCCACTTCCTTGTTGTAAAAGTCATGTAAAAGCACTAGATACTGACATTTGTGTCTCCATTACTCTTATAGATAGGATTTTTGATGTTAGGTCTATAAGACGGTCTAAGAATTGATTTGCATCCCCATTGTTCTAATAGACCAGCTCTTTGACCATAGAATCATAAAGCTTTTGTTTAAGGATTGCCTAAGATGTTTTTCAGACACCAAATTTCAGCAAAACAGCTGACACCAATCAGTTTGGAGACCACCACAGAGAAATTGGTTCAACATGAGAATACAGCTTCTTCATCTCCCTGTCTCATGACAGGGAGATGCACTTTTCAATTAATCAATGATCTTCACATTTAGGCCCACTCCAAAATCCTTAAAAGATTTAGCCCCAAACTCCTCAGGGAGATGGATTTAAGGTTTCCTCCCATCTTCTTGTTCAGTGATCCTATGATTAAACCTCTTTCTCTGTTGCAAGCTGGTCTGTTGGTATGTTGACTTGCAGTGTGCATCAGACAGTGAACCTCTTATGGTTACAGTATTTTGTTAAGGAAATCCTGGCAGACTTAGCAAACAAATACACCAAATGATTGCCTACCTCTATAATTATTCTTATGTTTTTATACTTTGAATTTTCCATCAGTGTTTCCTCTGATTTCCCATGCCCTGTGAACCTCATGATTTCCTTGAAGAAAGAAATAGAAGTTGTAAAACTTTAGGTTTCAACCTTTCACCATCTAGCTGTGTGATCTTATGCAATTCAGTTAACCTCTGTACTGTAAGGTCTAAATCTATCAAGTGAGAAAAATAATGCTGGGCCGGTCTATTTCAATTACTGCTGTTTTTCCTTGACATTTGGTTGCAGTTGATAAAGATCTTGATAAAGTGTTCTAAACATATGCACCATGCCTGCAATGCCCCCTCACCTTTCTGACATTCTCTGTTGTCCTGAGTTCTTGAGTCGGCCCACTGTAACAAAAGCTAACAAGAGAAAAACAAGCAATTTTATCAATATGTGTATCATGCATGTAATGTAACTGATAGAGGAGTACCCAGAAATGTAACTGATAGAGGTGGCTTAGAACTCTGACTTATATGGCATTTTCAAGAAGGAACAACAAACTTTTAGAGAAATGGCAAGACAAAAAAGGTATCTTGAGTCTCTAGGGACAGAAAATTGCAGGAAAACTAGTGTTAGATAAAGGCTAATTAATAAAATGTTATGTAGGTTCTTCTAGTGCTGTTTGCAAGCTATTAAGGGTCTAAAGTAGTCTCTGGTAATTAACTTTTGTCCTTCCTTGAAGACAGAGGAAGTGGGACACTTTTGCAATTTCTTTTTTTTCTACTTTTAGGCAAATAGAGAAACGATAGAAGTTTTCTTGTATTTGCTCCTTCCTAGTTGCCTTCAGTTCAAAATCATCCTTATGCCAAAGTGTTACCTTTGGGATGGCACATGTTTGCAACCCTACACAGTCAAGTACTCTTTTTTAAAACCCATTTTAAATATCACCTCATATTTTAGAACTTTTCCAAAGACCCAAAAGTGAATTAACTGTTTCTCTATATTTCTCTCTTTTAAAATTTTTATCTATTCCTATTTTATAACACCCTATTGCATTGTAATTTATGTGTTTATAATACATTTTTAACACACAAGAATCTTACCTGCATAGTAGCAGAAATGATGTCACATAATATCATTATCAGTGAATCCCTGGTGCATCTGCACAGAGTCTGGAATACATTAGATATTCAGTTAACAAATGATTAGGTAAATAAATGAAAGTGAATTAAATGTAAGCAACCTTGGAATTTAAAATTGTGATTTTCAAGAAAACTATTAAAAAAAATAAGAGATATTTATTAATATTTGATATTAAACTATAGATATTTTTCAATTTCTTAAAAAGATAATATTTTTACTTATGAAGATATAAACTAAACGCATGTTAAAGATTTTGTTTATTGAATCAATGAAAGAACCAAGCTCTCATTGATCTGATTTCACATTGATGAAATGATCGATTTCATTTTTTTCAAATGGTTATAGCTATAACCAAATGGTTATAGCCATTTCAAAAAAAGAATATCAACAACAGATATATTTTTGGATTAGAAATACAGACATGAATGTACAAATGTGGGCAAAATTGTTCCCCTGTTCCCCTGACAACCCACACCCTCTGTCACAGGGAGGAATAAGTTATTCTTCCACTAGACATAATTGATTTGCATATCTATATACAATAATTATTTTGTTCTCTATCAGTCATCAACAACTTACAGTATTATAACAAAGCTCCCATATAATCAATGTATGGTTTTGCATTGAACCACAAATTACTTCCTACAATATAAAAGCCACAAATTGCCAAAGCCTGGCTGCATTTTCCTGTGCTCAGTAACAAAAGATTGGTAAATATTAGCTGGAGGAAAATTTAAAATCCTTGGCTGTGTTGATGGACACTTTTTTTTGTGTATAAATACATTGGAATAATTATTTGAGGAAAATTTGTACGAAGGGATTTTGCAAGTAATGCCAGCAAGGTCAGTGTCAGCTTAGATTAACTATGGCTTGGTATCTGTCAACCAAATTAGTGCTGCCTAGGAGGGAAGTTTATCCTGAGCACTCAACACTTCAGGGAGGTTTTCCTTCATGAATCAGCAATTCTCTTCACCCCCTTTCTTCTCTCCAAGGTCAAAAGGGTTTTTCTATCCCTGTAGGCCGATGTTACTTGACAACTGGTTATACCCTTTCTTAGCAGCTGACAAGTAACTTGCTGCCCACTATTATTTTAATCTCTAGTGATTAATTACAATTCAATGAAATTTACAAGACGTGTCACATGAAACCTTTGTGAGTGTGTGTGTTACATAAAATTTTAGCATATGTAGGACACAGGTCTTTTCTGAATACACCATTTTATTATACTAAAATGTGTAATGTTTTATTAAAAGGAAATTTAAAATGGATCTCAACTGAATTGTGACCTGATCACAGAATCCATAGTTGAAGTCTATTATGCAATTGAATAAGAAACTTAAGCAGATGTGTGTTCGCACAGTTCTGACAATCTTTCCCTAGATGTTGAGCAAAAGAAGAAAATTTAAGAATATTTTATTAGATATCTGCCATGCTTTAAAAATGTTCCATAGAACTGAAAGGTTTTGAATATTTTCTATTAATGATAATATGGGAGGGCCTATTGAATAATAATAATGAATGCAACTCATAATTGTTGACTTCTTTCTTCGTGTAAGGGCAGTCATGGAGGTGCATTCTACTTCTGCAAGGAGTATAGTTAGCTGAGAGGCTCCAGCTGAAGCACCTGCAGGATCCACTGCAATGCTGTAGCAAAAGTCTTGTCTTTCACAACAGTGCCAGCCAAAGACTGAGAAGGATGGTCTTCTATGACCTGGCTACTATTTTCCAAATGGTGACTCTTCTATGAAAGAATCTCTGGGCTTTGCCCTTTCAGCTCTCTGGGACATCCTCAGATCTGCTCTGCAGTCTAAGGTGCTTCTTACCCAATCTGCCTCACTTCTGCCTCTCCTTTCACATGTGTCAAACTTGAGTAGTGGTCATTGGATTTTTCATGTGAATGTCTGCTCCCTTTCCTCTATCTTTCATTGATGCTATCCCCAATAAATATTTTACACTTCCATTTTAGTGTAGGCATCTGCTTCCTGGAAGATCCAAACAGATACAGTGTATTATCTACAAATAGAAGATAGTATTCATATCATTACTATACATACAAAAGCATTTACACATACACACATATGTATACATTTCTCTATATATATAGAGAGAGATTTTATACGTTTTCATATGAACCTTTGTATCATTCATGATGTAGATTAGTTTATTTCCATAATACAATTAAAATATTTTAGGCTCAGAGATCTATAAATAATTGCCTATGTTTACAAGATAACACACATATGAATACCGTAGTCCCCACTTATCCATGGCATTACTTGCCACAGTTTTAGTTACCCATGGTCAACCATAGTACAACAATAGTAAGTGAAATTTTTCAGAAATATACAACCCATGATTTTTAAACTGCATGCCATTCTGAGTAGCATGACAATATGTCACCTGTATTAATCCATTTTCATATTACTATAAAGAACTGTCCGAGACTGGGTAATTTATAAAGGAAAGAGGTTTAATTGACTCATGGTTCCACATGGCTGGGGAGGCTTCAGGAAACTGAGGATCATGGCAGAAGCCACCTCTTCACAGGCTGGCAGGGGAGAGAACGTGTGGCAGCAGGGAAAATGCCAGACATTTATGAAAAATCTTATGAGAACTCACTATCACAAGAACAGCACGGGGGGAAACTGTCCCCATGATTCAACTACCTCCAGCTAGGTCCCTCTCATGACATGCAGGGATTATTACTATTCAAGATGTGATTTGGGTTGGGGACACAAAGCCAAACCATATCATCATCCCATCTGGCTCCATCCCACTTAGGAAATAAATTATCTTTTTTCTAGCATTTCCATACTGTGTATACTACCCATTCATTTGTCACATAGTAGCCTCTCAGTTATCACATCAAAAAACAATATAAATAGGGTTCAGTACTATTCATGGTTTCAGGTACGCATTGGAAGTCTGCAGCGTATCCCCCGTGGATAAAGGTGGATAGTATATATATTTCATACCCTTAATCATTGTAGGTTATATGGTTAGAAGAATGTTAACAGTTTCTATCTAATACAAAGTTTCTTTGCTCTTTATACAAAAAGATAAAAGTTATTAAATTTTAAGTAAGTGTAATTTTTCATCTCTCTTCTAATCATAACAAACATTTGTCTTCTGAATCAAGGATGGAGGAAGGCAAAAGTAAAAAGAGAAAAGCCAAAGACAATCCTTGCCTTACGTAAGAAAAAGCTAAGCCACAGGGAATGAGTGAAAGATTGGAGCACTGTACAGTCTGGAGATTTGCAGTAAATAAAGACTGGAATTGTTCTTTCAATTACTCTTTGTTATCAGACTTACTTTATGAGCCTGCTGCTTGGAATAGAGACTATAATACGAGGAGTTCAGACTTCAGACTACACCATTCCAACCCTATTTCTCTTTCATATCCTTACCCTTCCAGTCAATGTGGAAATATGGAAAGGGGAGAAAATAACTGAAATATTTACATCAGTGAGTGGTTAGAAGGATCCTATAGTTGAGCAATTATTATACTTTGTACTTTTCTTGCTTCCAGAGTGTTTGATAACTTAGAAGCTGGATATAAACTACTTGCTTTGCTATTAGTTTTTTGACCTTGAGTTGCACAGTTTAAATTTTCTTTTCATGTTATGTGTTCAAATAAGAGCCTACATAGGAGTGAAGACAAATGTTACCTAATTAAAGTGGGTGGAGATTGCCAAATGCATATAAAGAAATCCTAAGAAAGGATTCAGTTATATGAGAGTGAACTTTTTGTAAAAATTGTAAAAGAGAAAATTAGCTTCTATCAGTTCTCATTCTGCTTTTTTACATAGTTCTTCTTCAAGATTTTAAAATATTGGTAATTCTTTACTACTTAATTTGCCTGCTGCTATTTTTATTATCCACATAGAAGAGACTCTCTCTGCCTACAATGTCCTATCATCTTTCTTCTGTCTAGTTAATTTCTACTCATTCTATGAAATTATCCTCATGCCCCACGCTAATTCCCCTCTTCTCCTACAGCAGTTTACTTTTATTTTTTAATACACTTCTCTTTTCCATTAAGCTTAAAATATTCAAGGTCATGCCTTTTTCATCTTGTTTCTCCAATACCTGACTGGAGTAGTCAGCAAATCCTCACATTGGCATTTAATTACTTCAGAATATGTCACTATTTTAAATTTCCAAACTTACCATTCAATTCTCTGTCATACAGACTCTGATTCATTCAGACTAGTCCATTTACCATGCAAAGTGTATCTGAATATAATTATTTCAAAACATATCCTAGTCAAAATAATCCACGTTCTAAATCACTGCTCTATTACATTCACTATTCTCTCCCAGACTGCATTTTTATTTTTCCCACCTTTTCATATACCACTGACTTTTTTCAATGCTAAAAGGAAGTCTCACCTTCTCCATAACCTTCCACTATTTATTCCAGACTATATTGACTATCTTTTTCTTTTGATCTCATGGTCTTCTCTATTTATGTCATTCATTGACACTAAGTATTATTTATTTTCAGCATTCTTTGTATTGGTCTTATTCTATTGTTGGTTTGGTAGTAGAGTATTTTTGTGATGTGTGTGTGTGTGTATGTGTGTGTGTGTAGGTGTGAGTATTATACCTAAATTATATGTTGTAAACCAAAAATATATGAGGTTTTATTAAGTATCTTTAATTAGAGGCAGATGACCAGTGGGGAAAATCTGTAAGGGAAGAACGCATGTTTCTTGTGAGGAAACTCAATAGAAGCACCAACGGTAGAAGGAAAAGAACGAAGAGGTTTGGGATTTTGCATGGGGGAGGGGAGCATGTGCAGAGATGAGGTTGGCAGTGGCAGAGTCATCACAGCTTCCTGTGTAGTTTAACTCCATGTGAGCAGTTTATAATTGAGAAGAGAAGAGAAATACTAGCCAAGGTGGCATGAGGTAGCAAAAACCAAGCCAGCAGCATGAATTCTCTTGCTAAGGAAAGCACTTCTCTTTTGTAGAAAGCCAGCATCTACAGCCAGCAACAGTAGTAATGATAAGAGTGAAGTATTCTACCTTGTCACTTGGAATCTACGGGTACCAGGACAACATAAGACTGCCATGAATTAGTTCTTTAATCCACACACTGACAAGCAAACAGATAAAATTTAGAGCAACTCGGGTAACTCCACAAATCATGGAGCACTAAATGGCACAAGAACACAAGGTGGGTGGTATTTTTAACCCCAAGTAAATTTTGCTTAATTATGTTGTATAAGCACAGATTACTGTCACCTAAAAGCATGCTTGATAACATTTCACAATATTTTTAAAAGTTATTATTTAACTTGTAACTTTTTTCCGATAAGTATACTAGGTCTTCAAATATACTCTAAGATATATTGTTGTTATTTCTGTACATATGTAGTAAAAAATAAAGACAAGATGTTTTGTGGGTTTTTTGTTGTTGTTGTTCAGCTAACTACTGATGTGACTTTGGATAATTTACAGTAAAAATCGATTATAAATATTCTTTGCATCTCATTGAATTAATTCTAGTAAACTAAGGCAATTAGTATAGACATACTTTGAAACCCATAAAAACTACAAGTATCCCAGGATTTTCTGTTTCTCACAAAAATTAGCAGTTTCATTTAATAGGTAATGATGCAAAAATTATTGAATAATAGGTGAGAAAGTGAGAGGTAAATGTAACAGCGAAAAAACACATAACACAGCAAGAATCATATAAGCTACTTGTATTAACCAGGATTGATCAGCATTAATCCACAGTCCACATCCTGGATACAACATTTGAAATACCAAAATGTTACTATATCACTTCCCTAAGCAACTAGCTATCTAACAAGTGGATCACTGTGAGTAAACTCCAATGAAATGCTTAAGTCAGAAAGATGTTAAATGACTTAGGCACAATTCCACTTAATAAGAATATCAGAAGGTTCAAGTGAACAATCAACTGATTCTTTGGCAAGTGTCATTTGGGGTGGGTGGGTGGAAGGGAAATCAGGTAATCTAAATGAAATTAGTTTATTGTAGGAATTTCTCCTCTCAGCTGTCAAATTTCAATCATGAGATTCAGAAAATATGATTAAATATAGACTTCATTGGAGTGTAGAGCTTGAGGATGGCACCTGGAAGACACAGACTCCAAATGAATAAGTGAAGTTAAAGTTTCACCTTTATAGGTAGAGACAGAAAACTTTTAGCAGAATCACATTTTTTTGGTAAGAGACTAGCACATATGTCATAGTAATTTGATTGCCTACAGGTTGCTACAGTCCAAGAAAGATTACATTATTACTATATGAGGAGGGGCAGTGATCTGGGACAGGAGGTCTTATCTCTGAGGCTGTGTGGTTTTAGGTATTTAAAAGGGAAAAAAGGTAGAAGTTGCAGTTTCATGCCGCATGACTCAAGACGCATAACAACACTCATTTCAAGGCTCAGGATAATTTAACCTTCCAACAGCTTTAAGTTTGAATTATTTTATTTCATATGGCAAAGGGAGAAATTTCAAACTAGATATTTTTACTGAACATTTAGGTGCAAACTTTCTCTTCTGGATAATGCTATTTAAACTTACATTTTAAGACTCTTATTAATGAATTACCAAAAAATATTAGCCGATATTTAAGTAATGGTGTAGTTAAGTAGACTGCATTTTTTGTTTGATGTTTTGCATTATTCACACTGACTGTCAAATCTAGTGGCAGCACATTTCAGTTTAATACCAAGTTCTTGATGACTTCCTCAGCAGCATGTGCAATGCTATCCATCCTTCTAGGAAGGGGTACACTATTGATGCTCAATCAATCACAATGTATGCTAAAGCATACCAATTTAATTCACAGAAGATGGCAATTCTTGAACTTATCCCTCATTCTGAAGTTCCTTGAGATATCGAGTGAATAGTCCCCTGAGGTTGAGAAAACCACATGACCTTAGAGCGTGAAATCTACCATATTCAGGGTGGCTATTCATCTCATGGATATTAGATTTTCTACATAGATTAGTTCTTTCTGAATAGGTTTGTTTCATGAGAATTATAATTGCATATTTTGTCCTGCTACTACTAAGTGTGTAAATTCAGTGATACAAAATTATTAAAAATCCACATCTTATTTTATTACCAACTTTCATCCTAAATTTCCAACAAATCTTGATATTGGATAAACATATTCAGTCATTTACTGAGGACATTACAGGATTTCAGCTAGATGAGACCTGCCAGGTTACTTTCCACACTTAAAATCATATGGCTTTACTCAGACCATTTATCCCAGCTTAGATAAGTTAGAATTCCTAAAGGTAAAGGGTGGGAAATTAAAAATAAAGAAATTTAATTGACATTGCAAGATAAGGTTACTTATGGTGATGGAATTGGACCCATACAGCAAAAGTAATGTAAGCTTTCTTTTTTGAATCTTTAACTCAGAGACATGACTACAACCCATTTAGATGTTCAGTGATGGAATTTTAGCTAGAAATCCCAACAGTTTGGTGCTATGAACTACATTTGTGTGATATTTATTTTTGCCTATTTTTTTTTCTTCCTGCCAACATTGGTTTAAAGCATAAGCAATATCCTTAGTGTTTTAGACAAGAGATAGTCAGAGAGTTAAGTTTATATTCAGTTCTGTATAATAGTAAAAGAGTTATTTAACGGTTTAGGATTTTTTTGATAGTGTCAAAATTCATAGTTTGAATAGGCATATCTTATTTACCATATGCAAAACAGAGATTTCAGTACATAGAGAGGGAAACTTTCCATGAAGTAGAGAAGACAGGTTAGGCAAAGAATAAAGAACAGATACTTAAAACAAATAAGGAAATTTTTTGGTGAGAGTTGTTACCAAATTATAATCCATTCAAGTCATTAAATTGGAATATTTTATGGTGCTATTGAAAAGTATACTTACGTGTATATTAAAAGACAAGACTAGATAGGGATTAAATGTTTTACTATGTTCCCTGATTATTCTAGAATTTGTGTCAAGTGCAAGCTTATGAAACAAAACTGCCAACTTTACAGGAGTTTTACTCTCTGCAGTGATTTTTCTATATTATGACTTTCTAAATGTCTCATGATTTTACCATATGATCTCATTTCTCAAAAAACAAAATTATGTACCCTATCTTAATGAATAATCGCCAAATTAAGGCTAGTATACTACAAACAAAAATACATATAAAAATAATAAGTTGTGGAACTTAAAATAGATTAGGTAGTCTGTTCACATACATGTTACAATGCTGTCTTAAATGATTTTTTTTTTGAATCATACACATTGGCTGTCTCATATATTCCCATTCCATCTTATCTTCACATCGCATTCTCCCCTGACTGCTTTAACAATTGCATTTATCACTGACCAGCTCTGATTTATTCCTGGTCCATATCTTTGGCTTTCATGCTTTTGTTATTTCCATGCTAACTACGCTGTTGAAGTGGGCATTTCTGATCTCCAGGAGCAATGTTTAAAACCCTCACTTCTAAAATTCCAGCTGTTTCATCTGGATCTATTTACTTAAGGGCTATTACCTGGACCAAAGTTTTGAGTGAAGATGGTTATATAGTAACTATGTAGTGCTCTGTGTGTATAGAGATTTTTTGATAAAATTATTATCATTATTTTTATTATACTTTAAGTTCTAGGGTACATGTGCACAACGTGCAGGTTTGTTACAGATGTACACATGTGCCATATTAGTGTACTGCACCCATTAGCTCGTCATTTACATTAGCTATATCTCCTAATGCTCCCTCCCTCCCCCTTTCCCCCAGCCCAAGACAGGCCCTGGTGTGTGATGTTCCCCTTCCTGTGTCCAAGTGTTCTCATTGTTCAATTCCCACCTATGAGTGAGAACATGCAGTGTTTGGTTTCTTGTCTTTGCGATAGTTTGCTGAGAATGATGGTTTCCAGCTTCATCCATGTCCCTACAAAGGACATGAACTCATCCTTTTTATGGCTGCATAGTATTCCATGGTGTATATGTGCCACATTTTCTTAATCCAGTCTATCATTGATGGACATTTGGGTTGCTTCCAACTCTTTGCTATTGTGAATAGTGCCAAAATAAACATATGTGTACATGTGTCTTTATACCAACATGATTTATAATCCTTCGGGTATATAGCCAGTAATGGGATGGCTGGGTCAAATGGTGTTTCTAGTTCTAAATCATTGAGGAATCACTACACTGTCTTCCACAATGGTTGAACTAGTTTACAGTCCCACCAACAGTGTAAAAGTGTTCATATTTCTCCACATCCTCTCCAGCACCTGTTGGTTCCTGACTTTTTAATGATTGCCATTCTAACCGTTATGAGATGGTATCTCATTGTGGTTTTGATTTGCATTTCTCTGATGGCCAGTGATGATGAGTATTTTTTCATGTGTTTGTTGGCTGCAGAAATGTCTTCTTTTGAGAAATGTCTGTACATATACTTTGCCCACTTTTTGATGGGGTTGTTTGCTTTTTTCTTATAAATTTATGTTTTTTGTAGATTCTGGATATTAGCCCTTTGTCAGATGAGTAGATTGCAAAAATTTTCTCCCATTCTGTAGGTTGCCTGTTCACTCTGATGGTAGTTTCTTTTGCTGTGCAGAAGCTCTTTAGTTTAATGAGATCCCATTTGTCAATTTTAGCTTTTGCTGCTGTTGCTTTTGGTGTTTTAGTCATTGATTCCTTGCCCATGCCTATGTCCTGAAAGGTATTGCCTAGGTTTTCCTCTAGGGTTTTTATGGTTTTAGGTCTAACATTTAAGTCTTTAATCCATCTTGAATTAATTTTTGTATAAGGTGTAAGGATGGGGTCCAGTTTCAGCTTTCTGCATGTGGCTAGTCAGTTTTCCCAGCACCATTTATGAAATAGGGAATCCTTTCCCCATTTCTAGTTTTTTGTCAGGTTTGTCAAAGATCAGATGGTTGTAGATGTGTGGTATTATTTCTGAGGACTCTATTCTGTTCCATTGGTCTATATCTCTGTTTTGGTACCAGTGCCATGCTGTTTTGATTACTGTGGCCTTGTAGTATACTTTGAAGTCAGGTAGCGTGATGCTTCCAGCTTTGCTCTTTTGGCTTAGTATTGTCTTGGCAATGTGGACTTTTTTTGGTTCCATATGAACTTTAAAGTAGCTTTTTCAAATTCTGTGAAGAAACTTATTGGTAGCTTGATGGGGATGGCACTGAATCTATAAATTACCTTGGGCAGTATGACCATTTTCATGATATTGATTCTTCCTATCCACAAGCATGGAATTTTCTTCCATTTGTTTGTATCCTCTTTTATTTTGTTGAGCAGTGGTTTGTAGTTCTCCTTGAAGAGGTCCTTCACATCCCTTGTAAGTTGGATTCCTAGGTATTTTATTCTCTTTGAAGCAATTGTGAATGGGAGTTCACTCATGATTTGGCTCTCTGTTTGTCTGTTATTGGTGTATAGGAATGCTTGTGATTTTTGCACACTAATTTTGTATCCTGAGACTTTGCTGAAGTTGCTTATCAGTTTAAGGAGTTTTGGGGCTGAGACGATGGGGTTTCCTAAATATACAATCATGCCATCTGCAAACAGGGAAAATTTGACTTCCTCATTTCCTAATTGAATGCCTTTTATTTCTTTCTCCTGCCTGATTGCCCTGGCAAGAACTTGCAACACTATCTTGAATAGGAGTGGTGAGAGAGGGCATCCCTGTCTTGTGCCAGTTTTCAAAGGGAATGCTTCCAGTTTTTGCCCATTCAGGATGATATTGGCTGTGGGTTTGTCATAAATAGCTCTTATTGTTTTGAGATACGGCCCATCAATACGTAATTTATTGAGAGTTTTTAGCATGAAGGGCTGTTGAATTTTGCCAAAGGCCTTTTCTGCATCTATTGAGATAATCATGTGGTTTTTGTCTTTGATTCTGTTTATATGCTGGATTACGTTTATTGATTTGCATATGTTGAACCAGCCTTGCATCCCAGGGATGAAGCTCACTTGATCATGGTGGATAAGCTTTTTAATGTGCTGCTGGATTCAGTTTGCCAGTATTTTATTGAGGATTTTTGCATCAATGTTCATCAGGGATATTGGTCTAAAATTCTCTTTTTTTGTTGTATCTTTGCCAGGCTTTGGTATCAGGATGAGGCCGGCCTCATAGAATGAGTTAGGGAGGATTCCCTGTTTTTCTATTGATTGGGATAGTTTCAGAAGGAATAGCACCAGCTCCTCCTTGTACCTCTGGTAGAATTCGGCTGTGAATCCATCTGGTCCTGGACACTTTTTGATTGGTAGGCTCTTAAACATTGTGTCAATTTCAGAGCCTATTATTGATCTATTCAGGGATTCAACTTCTTCCTGGTTTAGTCTTGGGAAGGTGTATGTGTCCAGGAATTTATCCATTTCTTTTAGATTTTCTAATTTATTTGCATAGAGGTGTTTATAGTATTCTCTGATGGTAGTTCGTATTTCAGTGCAATCGATGGTGATATCCCCTTTCTCATTTTTTATTTCATGTATTTCATTCTTCTCTTTTTTCTTCTTTATTAATCTTCCTAGCAGACTATCAATTTTGTTGATCTTTTCATAAAACAAGCTCCTAGATTCATTGATTTTTTAATGTTTTTGTGTCTCTATCTCCTTCAGTTCTGCTCTAATCTTAGTTATTTCTTGCCTCCTGCTAGCTTTTGAATTTGTTTGCTCTTGCTTCTCTAGTTCTTTTAATTCTGATATTAGGGTGTCAATTTTAGATATTTTCTGCTTTCTATAGTGGGCATTAAGTGCTATAAATTTCCTTCTACACACTGATTTAAATGTGTCCCAGAGATTCTGCTATGTTGTGTCTTTGTTCTCACTGGTTTCATAGAACATCTTTATTTCTGCCTTCATTTTGTTATGTACCCAGTAGTCATTCAGGAGCAGGTTGTTCAGTTTCCATGTAGTTGAGCGGTTTTGATTGAGTTTCTTAATCCTGAGTTCTAGTTTGATTGCACTGTGGTCTGAGAGACAGTTTGTTGTAATTTCTGTTCTTGTACATTTGCTGAGGAGTGCTTTACTTCCAATTATGTGGTCAATTTTGGAATAAGTGTGATGTGGTGCTGAGAAGAATGTATATTCTGTTGATTTGGGGTGGAGAGTTCTGTAGATATCTATTAGGTCTTTGGTGAAGAGCTGACTTCAATTCCCGGATATCCTTTTTAATTTTCTGTCTCATTGATCTGTCTAATGTTGACAGTGGGGTGTTAAAGAATCCCATTATTATTGTGTGGGAGTCTATGTCTCTCTGTAGGTCTCTAAGGACTTGCTTTACGAATCTGGGTGCTCCTGTATTGGGTGCATATATGTTTAGGAAAGTTAGCTCTTCTTGCTGAATTGATCCCTTTACCATTATGTAATGGCCTTCTTTGTCTCTTTTGATCTTTGTTGGTTTAAAGCCTGTTTTATCAGAGACTAGGATTGCAACTCCTGCCTTTTTTTGTTTTCCATTTGCTTGGTAGATCTTCCTCCTTCCCTTTGAGCCTATGTGTATCTCTGCATGTGAGATGGGTCTCCTGAATACAGCACACTGATAGGTCTTGACTCTTTATCCAATTTGCCAGTCTGTGTATTTTAATTGGAGCATTTAGCCCATTTACATTTAAGGTTAATAGTGTTATGTGTGAATTTGATCCTGTCATTTTGATGCTAGCTGATTATTTTGCTCGTTAGTTGATGCAATTTCTTCCTAGCATCAGTGGTCTTTACAATTTGGCATGTTTTTGCAGTGGCTGATATCAGTTGTTCCTTTCCATGTTATTGCTTCCTTCAGGAGCTCTTGTAGTGCAGGCCTGGTGGTGACAAAATCTCTCAGCATTTGCTTGTCTGTAAAGGATTTTATTTCTCCTTCACTTATGAAGCTTAGTTTGGCTGGATATGAAATTTTGGGTTGAAAATTTCTTTCTTTAAGAATGTTGAATATTGGCCCCTACTCTCTTCTGGCTTGTAGAGTTTCTGCTGAGAGATCCGTTGTTAGCCTGATGGACTTCCCTTTATGGGTAACCCGACCTTTCTCTATGGCTGTCCTTAATTTCCTTCATTTCAATTTTGGTGTATCTGACAATTATGTGTCTTGTAGTTGCTCTTCTTGAGGAGTATATTTGTGGCATTCTCTGTATTTCCTGAATTTGAATGTTGGCCTGCCTTGCTAGGTTGGGGAAATTCTCCTGGATAATATCCTGAAGAGTGTTTTCCAACTTGGTTCCATTCTCTCCATCACTTTCAGGGACACCAATCAGACGTAGATTTGGTCTTTTCACATAGTCCCATATTTCTTGGAGGTTTTGTTTGTTTCTTTTTACTCTTTTTTCTCTAACCTTCTCTTCTCACTTCATTTCATTCATTTGATCTTCAATCACTGATACCCTTTCTTCTAGTTGATCGAATCGGCTTCTGAAGCTTGTGCATGCATCACATTGTTCTCATGCCATGGTTTTCAGCTCCATCAGGTCATTTAAGGACTTCTCTACACTTGTTTGTCTAGTTAGCCATTCTTCTAATATTTTTTCAAGGTTTTTAGCTTCTTTGCAATGGGTTCAAACTTCCTCCTTTATCTCTGAGAAGTTTGATCATCTGAAGCTTTCTTCTCTCAACTCATCAAAGTCATTCTCCATCCAGCTTTGTTCTGTTGCTGGAGAGGAGCTGCATTCCTTTGGAGGGGGAGAGGCGCTCTGATTTTTAGAATTTTCAGCTTTTCTGTTCTGGTTTCTCCCCATCTTTGTGGTTTTATCTACATTTGGTCTTTGATGATGGTGGCGTACAGATGGGGTTTTGATGTGGATGTCCTTTCTGTTTGTTAGTTTTCCTTCTAACAGTCAGGACCCTCAGCTGCAGGTCTGTTGGAGTTTGCTGGAGGTCTACTCCAGACTCTGTTTGCCTTGGTATCATCAGTGGAGGTTGCAGAACAGAAAATATTGCAGAACCTCAAATATTGCTGCCTGATCATTCCTCTGGAAGCTTCGTCTCAGAGGGGCACTCAGCTGTATGAGGTGTCAGTCAGCCCCTACTCAGAGGTGTCTCCCAGTTAGGCTACTCAGGGGTCAGGGACCCACCTGAGAAGGCAGTCTGTCCGTTCTCAGATCTCAAACTCCATGCTGGGAGAACCACTACTCTCTTCAAAGCTGTCAGACAGGAACATTTAAATCTTCAGAGGTTTCTGCTGCCTTTTGTTTGACTGTGCCCTGTCCCCAGAGGTGGAGTCTACAGAAGCAGGCAGGCCTCCTTGAGCTGCGGTGGGCTCCTCCCGGTTCAAGCTTCCTGGCTGCTTTGTTTACCTAATCAAGCCTCAGCAATGACAAACACCCCACCCCCAGCCTCGCTGTTGCCTTGCAGTTCGATTTCGGACTGCTGTGCTAGCAGCGAACGAGGCTCCATGGGCGAGGGACCATCCAAGCCAGATGTGAGATATAATCTCCTGCTGTGTCATTTGCTAGGACCATTGGAAAAGCGCAGTATTGGGGTGGGAGTGCCCCGATTTTCCAGGTACCATCTGTCATGGCTTCCCTTGGCTAGGAAAGGGAATTCCCTGACCCCTTGAACTTCCAGAGTGAGGTGATGCCCTGCCCTGCTTCAACTCACACTCTGTAGGCTGCACCCACTGTCCTGCACCCAGTGTCTGACAAGCCCCAGTGAGATGAACCTGATATCTCAGTTGGAAATGCAGAAATCACCTATCTTCTTCATTGCTCACACTGGGAACTGTAGACTGGAGCTGTTCCTATTCAGCCATCTTGGAACCTAATAAGTTTTTGTTTGTTTATTTGTTAGTTTTAGTAGAGATGGGGTTTCAATATGTTGGCCAGGCTGGTCTTGAACTCCTGACCTTGTGATCCACCCACCTCAACCTCCCAAAGTGTGCCATATGGTAGTTTTATTTGCAGTTTTTGGAGGCATCTCAATATTGTTCTCCATGTTGGATGAACCAGCTTAAATTCTTACAGTTTATAAGAGTTATCTTTTCTCCACATTATTGCCAACATTCATTATATTTTGTCTTTTTGAGAAGTCATCCTAACTGGGGGAGATAATATCTCATTATAGTTTTGATTTGCACTTTCCTGATGATTACTGATATTGAACATTTTTTCATATATTTCTTGTCCATTTTTATGTCTTCTTTTGAGAAATATCTATTCAGATTATTTCCTCACTTTTTAATTGAATTATTTAGTTTGAACCACCATATGATTCACCAATCTCACTACTGGGAATTTATCTAAAGAAAAGAAAATCGTTATATTGAAGAGACATCTGCACCCCCATGTTTATTGCAGTACTATTCATAATAGACACGATATAGAATGAAATTAGGTATCCTAACAGCAAAGGAATAGATAAAGACAATGTGGTATATAGACACAATGGAATACTATTTAGCCATAAAAAAGAATGAAATCATGTTATTGGTGGTGACATAGATGGACCTGGAAGACCTTATGTAACATGAAATAAGCCAGGAACAGAAAGTTAAACAATCATATGTGGAAGCTAAAAAAAGCTAGTATCTTAGAAGTAAAAAGTAGAGGCCAGTGTGGTAGTTCATGCCTGTAATCCCAGCACTTTGGGAGGCAGAGTTGGGTGGATCACCTGAGGTTGTTTGAGACCAGAGCCTGGCCAACATGGCGAAACCCCATCTCTACTAAAAATACAAAAATTAGCCAGGCATGGTGGTGGGTGCCTGTAATCCCAGATACCTGGGAGGCTGAGGCAGGAACAACCGCTTGAACCTGGGAGGTGGAGACTGCAGTGAGCCAAGATTGTGCTATTGCACTCCGCAGCCTGGGCAACAGAGCAAGATTCTGTTGGAAGGAAGGAAGGAAGGAAGGAAGGAAGGAAGGAAGGAAGGAAGGGAAGGAAGGGAGGGGAGAAAGAAAGAAAGAAGAAGAAGAAAAAGAAAGAAAAGAAAGAAAGAAAGAAAGAAAGAAAGAAAGAAAGAAAGAAAAGAAAAGAAAGAAAGAGGAAAGAAAGAAAGAAAGAAAGAAAGAAAGAAAGAAAGAAAGAAAGAAAGAAAGAAAGAAAGAAAGGAAGGAAAGAGGAGGAAAGAAAGAAAGAAAGAAAGAAAGAGAAAGAAAGAAAAGAAAGAAAGAAAGAAAAGAAAGAAAGAAAGAAAAGAAAGAAAGAAAGAAAGAAAGATAGAAAAGAAAGAAAGAAAGAAAGAAAGAAAGAAAGAAAGAGAAAGAAAGAAAGAAAGAAAGAAAGAAAGAAAGAAAGAAAAAGAAAAGAAAAGCAGACCAGAATAACAGGATGGAAAGGGTGGAAGAGGATCGAGCAAAGGAAGACAGGATCCGACATCTTTTACATTATATTTAACAAAACATTACTATACACACATGATAAATATGTACATTTATTATTAGACAATTTAAAAAATTTAAAAAATAAGAGGAAGAGAGACCTGAGTTGACATTCTCTTCCTCTGTCACCATGTGAAGTTCTTCTCTATGTTATGACCAGTAAGAAGGCCCTCAGCAGATATGGCCCCTCCACAGACTTAGACAACCCTATTTTGTTCCTAGTGACAGTGAGCCCAGGTAAAAATTCCATGTGTAAGGCTTCCGTACAGTTAGGGGTGGCTTATTTCTGTTCTGAACAGTTACATATACAGAAATGTACTGAATAAAGATTTAAGAAAAGTTATTGTTTTCCTAATTAAAAGTCAAAGTTCAGGCCGGGCGCGGTGGCTCAAGCCTGTAATCCCAGCACTTTGGGAGGCCGAGACGGGCGGATCACGAGGTCAGGAGATCGAGACCATCCTGGCGAACATCGTGAAACCCCGTCTCTACTAAAAAATACAAAAAACTAGCCGGGCGAGGTGGCGGGCGCCTGTAGTCCCAGCTACTCGGGAGGCTGAGGCAGGAGAATGGCGTAAACCTGGGAGGCGGAGCTTGCAGTGAGCTGAGATCCGGCCACTGCACTCCAGCCCGGGCGACAGAGCGAGACTCCGTCTCAAAAAAAAAAAAAAAAAAAAAAAGTCAAAGTTCTTAAGAGATGTTCATTTTAGGGATTTCATTCTTTTTTTGTGTCTGCTGGGGACATGAATGTGATGTCTGTGGTACAAAAGCCATACTATGAGTATAAAGGTAAAAGCCACAGGTTGACAATGACAAAGTGTCAAGGACAAAGAAACCTGCAACTCTTTGTTATAATTGAACTATTGTATTAGTCTTGCACTGCCTATTCTGGGGTCCATATTTTGTCAGAAAAAAATAAGGCCTAACCTGACTAAGCAACTCTACTGATGGTTCTGTAATATGTATTCCAACTTATGCAGCTAAAAAGTCTAATTCCATCTTAAGTTTTGTGTGAATCACTAACTCTGCTCGTGTCTAAGAAGTGGCTAGCCTCTTCTCAAACATGTATATTGGATGATAATCATTAATAAAAATTAAACTGAGCCCCTACTTTGCTGAGTACTGTGCTGAGACTAATGGATGGAAGAGTAAGGAAGCTATGAATTAAATATTTATGGTGGACCCTGATTGCAGGATCCTAGAGCATTTTTAGCAAGACCTGTGAAACCAAGACAGTATTGCATTTATTTTTTTTTCCCCTGAAAGATATCAAGAGAGGCACATCAAAACTCTCTTGAAAAAGTGAAGTTGCAACAGAATTATATTTATTTTCTCTCAGTTACTTTGGAACTTAAAGGATAATTGCTAATATATAAACCCTCTTCGTCTAATGTAGAATGGCTTTCCTTATGTGGAAAACTTTCATTCATGCCACAAATACCCATTGAATATACAATAAGGGAGCTGTATGCAGGGAATATAAGGGAGGTCAAGAATGATTATTTTTATTCAGAAAGCTTATGGAGTAGTTGAAAACATAGGGAAAAAATTGTTTTTATTATATCCTGCATCAATCTCTCATTATAAAGCAAGAAAACTCTCATCCCCTTTGTGATGATTCTCAGAATTATAAGGAGAGGTATATTTTAATGTTTACGTTTCTATAAGTAGAATAATTTAGTTTTTCTCAGTAAAATTAGCTTCAGATAATGAGGGCTGAAATTTTTCTGGGTCTACATACAACTGTTTGGTTATGTAAAATAAGCTAATTACTAAAATGCAATCTCAGCACTCACATGAAAAATCATTGCTATAATAAAATGTAACTAGAACCATTTTGGATATTTTCAAAAAAAAATATACCTGAGAAGCTTAATTATATATAGGGATAATTTCTTTCAAGTTTAAAACCCACTTGAAATAAGCAAATCGTGAGATATGGGGTATCCATTCTCTCAAAACAACTCATGTACCTTATAAATATATATACCTACTATGTACTCACAAAAATTTAAAGTAAAAATTAAAAATAAAACAGTTTAAAGCCCTCTTGAAAAATTGCTTGAAGTATAATAAAATATGTATAATAATATTAATAATTATTATTCTCCAGACATGTTTCTTATTTTCTGGTAATACAATTAATAGCCTCCATGTATTCAATCCAAGAACCAGAGGTAGACTTTCACCCAAAGCACATGAACTTAAAATAGGAAGAGGGTGGCCCCCAGAAAAAATATTTGGGGAAATTTCACCCATTGTTAGGTATTAGAAATGCCAAATATGACCTTACAAATAGCAGCATGCTAACACATGCACACACACCTTAAAATAAAGAAAAAAAAATGTTATTTTTACATCTGTGTTTATTAGCCATTATTTGTAATTCTAAAAATCCTGTAGGATTTCAAAGAAAACAAAATGCAAGATATTCATAAAAATAATATACACATATTTTCATTGTCTTCATAAAATCTTCCAATCACCAGTGTCTTTATAGTTCCACATTTTTATTCCCTTAAGATATCATTTTGGACTGGCCATATTCAAGAAGAAATTAAATGTTAGACTCATGTCACTAATGGTTGGAAACATTGATAGAAATCCCAGTTAGAACTGAGCATTTTTTTTTTTCTGGCATTTCTAGTGTTACCAGATTTCTCAAATGACTAGAATTTAAAATAAATAACTAAAAATAGCTGTCCATTCAAGATGAGTTTGGCCTCAAATCCACAAATTTGGATTCTGGGCTAGATATACTGTAATGCTTCATTTTATAGGAAAGAGACCCATCCTTACAAATAATAGGTACTTGCTCTCTACATTGTAACTACGTTGAAAATGTACTAATGTGAAAGAATCTCACTAGTTTGAAAGTCAGTTTATGTTGATTTTTCAGATGTACTGTATTCAGTGAAACTACCTATGGAAACCACTTTAAACTTTCCACATTCCAGCCACAGAAAACATTATACAGGAATAATAAACCTAAAAAAATTCTTCATATTTCTGTGATATGTACTGTAGCATATCACATTACTTCCTAACCCAGTGTTTCACCTTTCCTTTCAATCTTTAGCATTATTGTATTTTTAAAAACATCAATGTGTATGCCTTTTTCTGTTCCTGTACTGATCAGCTTGGACAAGCTGCATATTTTATTCAGCACAGACTGCTTTCCTCAAGCAGCTTTTGTAGTGAATGTATGTTATTTGACTCTAAGTTTGAAAGAAATAGAGACAATCATGTTTTCTCGGGTGATAGGCGTGTTTTTGTAAAGATACTCAGGAAAGCAAGAAAGCGCAAGAAACTGGCTCAGTCAGTTGCAAAGTCAGAATAGAGGAAAATCATTTTTGCTCAGGCTACAGTCAAAATTCTAAATACCCCAACAAAAATTCTAGCTGTCGGCTGTGTTTTGTTTCAGCTTACCTCTTCTACAACCCTTTGCTTATTTCTTCAGTTGATTCAGACTTAGCCCTGTTTTATTGTTTTCTGCTGGTATGTATTTCTATGGTCTGTATCTTGGTTTATGATTTTCTGGTCTGTCTTTGTTGGTTGTGTGTTTCATATTGACTCTCCAAATGTGAAAAATTGGTTTTACATATATATTTGTTTTATAATATCTTTATAATATTTTTATTGATTCAAGGACTGGTATACAAATATCTCATAAACCTCTACTCCAGCCTTTGAAGTTCACTTTCAGAGCAGATCACTGTTTTTTCTTAAATGTAGGGAAAAATTATTATTAGTTGAGCAAAACTATGATGACATACGTATAAGAAGTCTCATCCAGCAGATTCATTTACAAAGGGTGATGTAGTTAATAGCCACTCTGCAACTTCCTGATAGCTATTATAAAGGAAATTTCTCTGAAATGTTTTAAATGTTGCTGATTTTAATGGATGTTGTTGTGGGATGGATAATCCAAGACTCTATTGGTGAGATTCCAGATGCTGCTGCAGAGATGTTGGCATACTCTGAAGGTCTATTTATAACAACATTGTTGATTCATATGCCATTTGAAACTCTCAGTGTGCTTTTTGTAGGGGATGATTTAATGAGATTAATCTTTATAATGTCTTCAATGAATGCATATAATTTAACTGTCAGATAAATATTGACTTAAAATAAATGGCATACATATATTTATAACTGCTATATCTTGTTGCTGAATTGACTCATGTATCATTATATAATAACCCTCTTTATCTCTTTTAACAGCTTTTGTTTTGATGTCTATTTTATCTGATATAACCATAGCTATTCCTGCTCTTTTTCGACTTCCATTTGCATGGAATAACTTTTTCCCTCCCTCTTGTTTTCAGATGATGTATGTCTTTATAGACGAAGTGAGTTGTTGGCAGTACATAGTTGGGTCTTTTTTAAATTAATGAAACTCTTTATGTCTTTTTGGGAGAATCTGGCCTATTTACATTCAATGTTATTATTGATAGGTAAGGACTTACTACTGCCATTTTGTTATTTGTTTTCTGAATGTTTAATTGATCCACTCTTTCTTTCTTCCTGTCTCCATTTATTTAAAAGTTACTTTCTCTGGTAGAATATTTAATTTGTTGCTTTTTAGTTTTTTTGTGTATTTTGTTGGGTTTTTAACTTGTAAAAACTTGCAATAACATAACCAATTATTTTAAACTGAATAGACATTTTTCAAAGAACACAAACAAATGACCAATTAGTATATGAAAAAATGTTCAGTGAAACTAATCATCAGAGAAATACAAATCAAAGCTACAACAAGATGTCATCTCACCCCAGCTAAAATGACTTTTATCAGACAGACAAAAACAAATACTGCTGAGGATGTGGGCAAAGGGGAAACTTAAACACTGTTGGTGGGAATGTAAATTAGTGCAACCACTATGGAGACTTGTATGAAAGTTCCTCAAAAAACTAAAAATATAGAAACACTATATGACCTAGCAATTCCACTTTTGGCTATGTATCATAAAAGAAGAAAGAAAGGAAAGAGAGAGAGAGAGAGAGAGAGAAGAAAGAAAGAGAGAAAAAAGAAAGAAAGAAAAAAGAAAGAGAAAGAAAGAAAAAGAAAGAAAGAAAGAAAGAAAGAAAGAAAGAAAGAAAGAAAGAAAAGAAGAAAGAGGAGGAGGAGAAGAAGGAGGAGAAGGAGGAGGAGGAGGGAAGAAAGAGGAGGAAGAAGAAGGAGAAGGAAGAAGAAGGAGGAGGAAGAAGGAGGAGAAGAAGAAGAGAGAAGGAGGAGGAGGAAGAGGAGGAGAAGGAGAAGAAGGAGAAGAAATAAGGAGAAGGAGAAGAACAAGAACAAGAAGGAGAAGAAAGAAGAAAGAAGGAAGAAGGAAGAAAGAAGAAAAAGAAAGAAAGAAGAGAAGAGGAGGGATATAGTGAAGAGATATCTGTACTTTCATGTTTATTGTACCATGGTTCACAATAGCCAAGATATGAAATCAACCTGAGTGTTCAACAACAGATGAATGAAAAAGGAAATGTGGTAAACATACACAATAAATATTATTCAACTATAAAAATAAAGATATCCTTTCACTTGTAACAACATAAATATAATTGGAAGACATTATGTTAAATGAAATAAGTCAAGCACAGAAATACACATTTCACATATTCTCACTTATATGTGGGAGCTAAGAAATTTTTGAAAGGTTGAACCTATGGAGATAGAGAGTAGAGTGATAATTACCAGAAGCTGTGAAAGGTAGAGGGGATGGGGGTTTAATATGGGGATGGTTATCAGATAGAAATAATACAGTGAGAATGAATACAATCTAGTAATCAGTAGTACCATAGTGTGAATTTAGTTTATAAGAATTTATTATATGTTTTAAGTAACTAATTGAGGGAGATTGGAATATTTCTTTTTTTTTTAAATTTATTTATTATTATTATACTTTAAGTTGTAGGGTACATGTGCATAACGTGCAGGTTTGTTACATATGTATACTTGTGCCATGTTGGTGTGCTGCACCCATCAACTCGTCATTTACAT